>NC_043745.1:36901397-37257230 GCF_902148845.1 Salarias fasciatus | reverse complement strand
AGAGCACAATAAGGCTCATGAGCCTGTCGTCCGTTAACCCGGGGTCATTATGTTTAACTTTGGGTCAAACACCAAAGAGCCAAAAGCTGAGCTCCTCACAATTTAGTTACACCAGCGAGATTACTCGCCAGTTTACTCCAAAGAACAGCCTGAACTGATGAAACCAATTGGATAATGCGTCCGCCAATATCAAACACCAAGTCCTGTTGGCCTGATTCACGTTGCATTGAATTTGCCTCCAACCTGGACAAGTGAGAGTATGCACAGGCAGCGGGACGGTTCATGCTCATGGCACCGGTCCGTCACAGGAACCATCCTGTAGTTTGCACTGTACATGTTTGCACTGCGTACAGACAGCCTAATTTTGAGAGAATGTCAAGAAAATCTTGCATTTCAATGAAATTCAGCCCTCTTTCTGTGTTATTACTTTGTTAGCAAATTAGTCAAATTTTCAATGACTTTTTTAAATATAGTTTTAATAATTTATTCACTTAAATTATTACAAAATGATCCTTTGACAGTGCCTTAAAATCATATTAGAATATAGAAGAATATTAACACTTTATTAATCCCAGGGAAAAACTTTCTTCATTACATTCAAAATAGTTGAAATTATTCAAAGGCCATTTTTATATTATTGGCCGCTACAGGGTGGTTTTTCTAAGGCCACATTTACACCACAGCATTTCAAATGAAAGTGCACCGTTTTTTGTGTTTTTGTTTCAGAAAAACTTTGCATTTAGATTTCAGCGTTTTGAAAAGAATGTCCATTTACTCAGAAATGGCTGTAGTTTTCCTGTACGGCCACTAGTGGGCACTGCTGTTTGTTTTTGCATGAATATGCTATAAAAATGAGCAGTGATAAGCACATAATTTACAAAAAGTTATTTTCAGTTGCTTTGAGCACCGCCGTCATGCGAAAGACAGTCGAAGTTCCGCATTTTCAAACCTTAACTTGGTTTGGTTTGATTGCTCTCTGCACTTTAGCAACCGCACCAAACCACCGGGACAACATCTGCGTCCGCCTCGTCTGATTCCCGCCGTTGGCTTCGTTTGTTTTGCTACAGTGTTCAGCTAATGGCTGTACGCAGTTTGTTTTGTTTTTTCTTCAGACTCATTGTTCTGTCCTTGACAGATATGAAAACAGTGCTCGCAGCAAAGCATTCGTATTGAATAATCTCTGTTGCTAACTGCAGTTGTTTTGTGTTGACAGACACTTTTCTGGCAAAGATGCAACAAGGACATTTCCTGCAGCAGATTTTAGCGAGTTGTCATCCAACACGACGGTCACATTCAAGTCAAACAGATTAAAGATATTCTACAAAATGTGACTGGATTTAGCCTCTATACCAACGATGTTGCAGGTCATATAAATTAAAAACTTCACCTTCGTCGATCCTGCGGATTAAAAACTTGTCAGCGCTGGTCTCTGTGAGGAAAAAGTTCTCTGCTCTGACTTCATTGCAGTGCAAGTTAAACAGATATCTGCAGAGTCAGCACCAGCAGGAGAAGATCGCTGCAGCAGGAGAGGCCTGGCTTTGTTTGGATCTCAGTGGTTTTCACCAATCACCACTTAGCAGGAGTTTTGACTTTGTTTACGTGTATCTGTGGCAATAAATAGCTCTGACTCCACAGACCAACTTCTGTGTCATGCGTCAGGGAATTATTTTATCTCTTTTTAAATGTATGCTCATTTTTAAGTGTTTTATTCTCTTCAGACTATCAAACGTCCTGGAGTCCACTCGGCATTCACAGCCCCTTCATGATCTTATCGAACCAAACACCAAGTCCACTTTATCTGATTTCCTCCGTGCGATATCAGGAATTTAGGTCAAGGTTTGGTTCTGATAATATCTCTTCTTGTCTTTAATTGTGAGGAAGGAAGGACTGGTTTTCTCTTGGCATGAAAGGCAGACCCTCCCTCCAACTCATGAGTCAGATGCAGACGATAAAATGGGTGAAGGCCCGGGGTGTGTCCTCTGGCAGCACCACTCAGAATGTTGTCATTACACTCGGCAATAAATCCATTGGCGCTGCAGCTTGGGACATAAAGAGGAAACTAGAAGAGGACAGGAACTCCGTGCATTAACGTACTCAGCGTTTGAGTTTTGTCTTCGGTTGAAACACCCTTTTTATGGTAAAATTATTTGTGTGTCACACTTATGACAGTGTTACTCCTGTGCTATTGGATGTCGGTTTGTCACCTTCTGTGGCTGTTTCAGACTCTTTCACACTGATCAGTCATAACTCTGTGACCTCTGCTCATTGAAGTGAATAATCCTGATTACCCCTTTAAACCGTGGCATCTGTTAGCGTACGCCATATTTTATTCAGCAGTTGAACATTTTGTCCTCAAAATTTGTGTGGTGGCAAAGGAAAAATGTACTTTTGTAAGAGTTTAAGTGAGTTTGACATGGGCCAAATTACATTGGCTGGACGACAGGGTCAGAGCTAATCCAAGTCAGAATTGATCCAAATTCATCTGAGGAAAGGGAAGAAGAGGTGAACCGGCAACAGGGTCGAGGCACAGCGGTGCCTCGAATGAGAGCAATTAGCTTTGTAGGGAAACGTTCCGAGGACGGAGCTGCACACCTTCAGAAGTCCAGTGAAAAAGCTCAGCGGTTTGGGCTGTTTGGGTAGAAAAGGCCAGTGATCGTAATGTTATGGCTCATTCATACCGTAATTTAATGATTCAATTGAGTTTTTCTGTAGAGAATAAGGTATGGTGTTGTGATTAACAGTGGATTCAAGTTAAGAAGCAAAGTCTAGCTGTTCTTATTCCCTGTGCAAACACTTGAGAAACCCAAGAGAAACCCAAGGGACCGCTCAAGACGCCACGCTGCAATACTCCGAGGAAACACTCAGACAAACATTCATCTTCACAACTCCAGGGTTGACTTTGTACGTTCAAACACTGATTTGACAGCTCGCTGCAGTTTTAATTGTGTTCGTTTTCCTCTCATTGTCGGTGGCAAATTTAGACCGAACCTCTTATAAAGCTTCTCACAAAGTGATTTCTCTCTGAAGAAAAGCAAAACTGCATCAGTAGTGGGACGATATAAAAGCAGGTATTTTAAATATATGTGTGTAAAAGTGTGTTTTCAGAATCTGTTTGATGGAAGGTAAAGATTTCAGAGATTCTCTCAAAAATTCCAGGGATGTTCATCTAGTTTAGAAAACCTAGCATATTTCACAATGCAAATAGATTACCAGAGGAGAAGAAACCCTGAAGCAGCTGTCAGTGGTCTGAAGATCGTTTTCAGTAGAGAGAAATGTCAGTTACTTATGGAAAATATTGCTGTTCGATATTGAGGTTAAAATTGCAGGAATTTGTTCTTGGTGTTCTTTCAATCGGTCCACAACGTATCATAAATTTATTGCAGACTCAACATGCACAATATGCACATCGCGAAACTCTGATTCAACTACAAGAAATGCTGTTTCTATTCACTCGGGCTGTGCAAAATCAAAACGACAGACATTCAGTTGGAACAATTATCTCAAATAATTCTGCAGTTAGCTAATTTTACTGGACCGACATTAGGCTTAGAGAAGAGCAAAATCAAAAATGACCCCCTCAAAAAAAAAAAAAAACTTCTTCAAAATGGGAACCAGGGTCAAGAGAAAGAGCACTGTTATTTGGAAAAAACATTTCACTGCATAAATATCCTTCAGTGTTTGTTTTTATAACAAATCATACTGTTGCAATACTGCGCTGCAGCCTCCTCTATCATAATCAAGCCTCTTTTTCAGAGATGTTATTAATCTGCTTGAATTAGGCATTGAATGAGTGATGTTTCGTCTCTTTGAGCCATCAAGCAGAAACTTTCCTCGTGTTTCAGTCTGGCTCTTATTTAAAGGCTTTGTTTGTTCCCAGTTATTTATTTAGCAAATGTTTATTAAAGCCTGCAGGGAAAAAACGTTTTCCAATATTTCCTCCTTCACGACAGCTGCAAATAAAAAGCTGACACACCTCAGTCGGCGTGTTGCATCCGTTTGTGTTGAAGCTTCCATCCTGTAACCCCGCCCCCCTCTCCTCCTCTCTCCTGTGTCCGCAGTACTTCGTCCTGTTGCTGTGCATCTTCCTGCTGGAGATCCTGGCCGGCGTGTTGGCTTACATCTACTACCAGCAGGTAATCCTCCAGCCTCGGGGCCTCACAGCATGCATGATCCACGCTGCCCGGGGTTTTTAACCTTCAGCCAGGTGTGCAGATTAACGGCAGAATAGTTGTCAAACATGGGAAGACTGGAGATTAACAAGGATGACCAAAAGATGTCATTGGTTTCATCGTCAATAGACCCGCCTGAGGTCAGTGAGAAATATCAGTCACTTTTATAGTTGCCGCTCACATGCAATACAGCCACTCTGCTTTTATTTTCAAGATACTTTTTTTTTTGTGTGTGTGTATTTGGTGAGCCTGAAATATAAATGATATAAACACAAGTTTATGACGCTAGAAGACTGAGTTTTCAGCATGCTCTTCTCTCTTAATTAACACCACTTAAACAAGTATATTTGGCATGAAAAGCAAATTTGAAAATATTTTATTAGAAAAGAACAACAAATCAGATGTGACTCATGCTGTTATAGAGTTTTTGTTAGAATTTAGATTTTATTGATAAGTAATAAAGTTGAGTTCAGGTTTAAAAATTGCTGATGTGAATCAGTTTTGTTTTGATCCAAACCGATCAGCCTGATGAACGCTTCGTGTCAGTTAATCGGAGCACGTCGTCGGTGACAGTGAAGCAGGACGTCGGCAGATGTTTGAGTCGCCAGGCGGCACATGCTGCTCGACACAACCGGCATGATGAATGAGACAGCGGGGAGGAAATAGAAACCAGCCCATTAAAAATACAAATATCAGACTGGCCGACTCGCTCCTGCCACATTAGGTCCGAACGGAATGAAAAAAGCCTCCAGTGGTTCACAGAACCAGGCCGACTGTCAGAACCATCTGAAGTCAGCTTCATTTCCTCACTGATCTCTCACTGACGTCACAGAAAACATGACGAACCTCTGTGGCAGCTCTGTGACTAAAGAGAATAAACACACTGCTCGGCGCTTCAAAACATGCACCACATGCACACCGGTCGCCTTACAGGCAAGCGTCCGCTTATTTGACGAATAGTGAACACAGCCGACAGCCTCCCTCTGCACAGCGCCATGTAAACAGCTGGAAAGAGCAAGTTTTATTCTGTAAAACTGCTTGTTGCAAGCTGCAGAAAACATCGGTATATTCAGATGTGAGAAATTTCTTTAAGTAATTTTGACTTTACAGACTTTAGATTTAATTGGCTGTCTTTCACATCATTCTTCTGCAGAGTCTTGTTGGTTTGAGCTGTTGGCGGTTTGTTGAATACTCGTAACTATTATTGTAGTTTTTCTAAGTTGCCAGGTGCACGATCAAACCGTGAAGCACCTCAGCATCAGGCAACACTGTACTCTCTGTCCTCAGGCACCGCCTCATGCCAGAAACAGCCAAAACATGTGATCGATCCAGGTTACATGTTTTTCAGTGAAAATGGAGAACTCTCGTTCTGTTTTGGGGCCCATTGAAATGACAGCAGTGGCCGGAGACGCTAGTGTTTAATTCCACAAACAAACAACAGCACCTGTCAATGGCCCAACTTCAGAACGTCATCGTTTTCAGTCATTCTGCTGTAAACCAACATCAAAAGCTAAGCTTTTCTGAGACAAAATCACAAAGGCGTTGTGTTGTGTACACGGGCCGTTACAGTCTGTTTCATACGGTACTTTTTCTAAACGGCCTGTTCAGGCTGAGTCTGAAAGGCCGGCCTGTGGTCGGTTTCTCAGCCTCACACACACCTGAGTGCCGTTGTGCTCCGTGTGTTTCTGCTGGAAGCAGCTCGGTAACACTGTTGGCTCTGGAGCCATTTTAAATCCCGACCCTGTGGTTTTCTTTTTGCTTCACCGCAGCGGCGTTCAGCCAACTGTCAACAGGTAAAACGAAAAGCCAAGCACCTCCAGCCCGACAGTTTCATCCCTTCCTCCTCTCATCTCTCATCTGCCTCTGCCCTCCCTTCCTCTCTTCATCATTTATTCCCTTGATATCTCCTTCACGCTTTGATTTACAGTGGTTTCCCAGCTGGCTTGTTGCCATAGAAACTGAGCCCCCCCAGACCTCCCTGCTCCTCCAGCGAGCGTTTTCTGCCACTGGTGGTGAGGAGAACAAAAACAGCCCGCTTCCCCCTCTGCCTTCACCCCGGCTCCGTCCTCACCGTCTCTCTCCCTCCGATTGTTAGAAAGAGCCGAAATCCTCCATTCGGCAGCTTGTGTAAAGCGTGTGTGTGTGTGTGTGTGTGTGTGTGTGTGTTTCTGTGTACAGTTGAATGAGGAGCTGAAGCAGAACCTGAGGGAGAAGATGATTCAGAAGTATCAGCAGAGCACCCATGAACACATCACCGGGGCGGTGGACAAGCTGCAGCAGGAGGTGAGTGGAGAGGTGTGGACGCTCCGTGGAGTCCAGGTACCGAGGGCGCCGCCAACAAACCGCTCGACCTCACGGTGTGTCAATACAAGACCATCAGAATCTGTAAAACAAGTTCACGTTTACACAGATCAACAAAGCGCTACGCCAGGGGTGATATAGAAATGTAGTGCTGAGTGTATATCTGTCTGAGGTGTTAAATTAAGTGTTAGGTGTGTCGTGTAAAAGTCATCACGTAATAAATGATAATCACATACATGTAATGATCAATAACTACAAGATGGATATTCGTACATGATGAAAATACGATATACGACATATTTTAAACTTATTCTAAAAAGATGCAGCACAAGAAAAATTTGCACGTCATCTTCGACTTTTCTTGCAGTTCAGTCAAATATTAAGACTTCCATCTGTTTCAGAGGTCTAACCTGTGACTGCACTATGGTGCAGTGGTTTGCACTCTCACCTCACAGCGAGTGGTCTTAAGTTTGAGTCCAGATTAAACCTGGATGTGGAGTTTGAATGTTCTTCATGTGAGGGAGATTTTTTTTTTTCAGGACTGTAAATGTGCGTGACATGATGACCTGAACACACACACACACACTGCAGCTTCCAACTACCTTCAGCAGCTTCCTCAAGCCCCTCTCTGTTTTATTTATGATGGTAGCAACTCTCATATCTTAGCCTAAAAGGGCTTCAAAAGAATGAAAACAAATAAGCAAAAAAAAAATTCTTCAAAAAGTACACAAATATCAGAAGCCCATGGCAAAATATATAAAACAAAAATGTGAAAAATGGATGAAATTACTTGAAAGGGCAAAAAAAGAGAAAAAAGTAAAATAGCTAAAGAAAACATTTAAACACATATTAAAGGGATAAAACTTTTCTAAAAATGTGCTGAACCAGTAAAAAAAACAAAGCAAGAAAAAAATATACAGAAAACTTAAAGTGTCTAAACTGAAAGTGATGTTTAAAACATGACTAAACAGAGCCAACAAAATGGAATTAAAACTAATAAAATGTTTCCCCAACTACATTGTACTAACGAAAACTTCAAGGCGACATCAGGCAGTTTTTCTGTATCGAGGGAAACTTTACAACTTAACGCATCGTGTTTTCTTCAGTCTTCAGTGCAGAAGTTAAACGTGTTTTTTTGGGCTCCACTTGATTTTTATTTGGTGGAAAGTGACAAAAATGACTCTTCTTACATAGAAGTTGCAGAACTCTGGCCAAGGCTACTGCATTCAGTCGTACTTCAACAATCCCACCAACAGCACTTCCAGTTGTTCCCGGACTTTAAAGCGTCTCCACATGGTCACTCAGCAGAAGTCTCACGGACTCACATGTGGCGCGTTGATTGGACGGCGCTTCGGTAAACGATCATCCCATCAGATTAAAGATTTTGGTGACGGGGCCGAGTCAGACAAATCGGATTCCACTCCCTCCGACGGGGGCTAAGCATGATTGACTCGCCCGCACTCTTGCGCTGTAATTTGGCCTCTCGTTTGCTGGGAGCAGCTGACAGCACATGAAGGAGGGGATAAATCTGCGGCGCCGCCGAGACGCTCGCCGCCTCCAGCGTGAAAACCGTCCGGCGATCAGCTGTCAACATCTGTTCCCTAATATGTCTAAAAACTTTATTGGAGTTCAATCAGATCCCATGAAGAGGTCAAGAGGGGAGAGGCGGGGCTTTTATATTCACCAAAATGTATTTATTTAATCTAATCTTGATATAACCAGGTTAGGACCAAAGTCTTGAGCCAGAGGTTTACTAATGGTGAGAAGTAAGTGCTTACCACTACACAGACAACATGTGTGTCAAACATAAGGCCTGTGGGCCAAACTGGCCCTCAAGATGCTCTGTTCCGGCCCATAATCCTATAAATGCTAGCTAACTCGCATTTTTCTTTTCAAATTGTATCATTAAAATGTGCTTTATGTTAAGATTGTAGAATCTTTGTCACAGTTGTTTGGTTTTATTAAAATATAGACATTTTCATCATGTATGGTCTGAAACACTTTAAATTTCCAGGTTATTTGGGCAGTCTGTTTCCCGTCCATCCCTCTCCAGGAGGAACGCTGCTGAGCTGAAGTGTGTTTGACACACTGATGAATCTTTTAATGCAGGAGTGTCACACATGTAACATGAGCTCCTCAGAAACTGAAGCATCATTTCATGAACCCACTCGGCCGTTCCATGCTACACACACACACACACACACACACGAACTGCACAAAGCCAAAAGCACATTATCAGACTATAAATCTACAGTTTCCTAGCAGAGCCTTTACACACTGAGCTCGAGGGCCAATATGTGCACCGTTGTGTTTCGGACACATAAATATTTTCCTCCCGTCTCAGTTCAAATGCTGCGGCAGCAACAGCTCGTCCGACTGGGCCGAGAGCATCTGGATCCGCTCCAGCGAGGCAAATGGCAGGAAGGTTCCTGACAGCTGCTGTAAGACGCCCAGCGAGTTCTGCGGCATGAGAGACCACCCGTCCAACATCTACAAGGTGGAGGTGAGGTGGGGGAGGTGGGGGGGGGGGCCCATCTGCAGTGCTGTCTCGTAGCCATGCCCAGCATTTAGTTCTCTCCCACGTCAACTGGAGCTCCGTTTGCTTTCCGTTCAGGGCGGCTGCATCACCAAACTGGAGACGTTCATCCTGGACCACCTGAAGATCATTGGGGCGGTGGGTGTGGGGATCGCCTGCGTTCAGGTGAGGAAACCGACGCCGCTGACACACAAAGACGGCGACAAACACACCCAGGAGTTTGTCCAGGGACAAGCTTCGGTTTGTGAGTCGTGTTTTCTTCTCCTCAGATCGTCGGCATGGTGTTTACGTGCTGCCTATACCGGAGTCTGAAGGCAGAGCCGTACTAAAGACGAGAGGTGTGTGTGTCTGTGTGTGTGTCTGTGTGTGTGTGTGGGTGAGAGAGGTAACTTCATCATACTCAAATAGCCCATAGGTTCTTTTCTTTTGCCTCGCACATCGAGGAAGAGAAATCTGGCGAGGGATCAAGCTGCTCATCTGAGGATCTCGTTCTGGTAAACACAGGGTGGAAAAACACGACCCGCTCTCTGGCGGTAATGAGACGCTGCACTGCAGCCTCAGCTACATCTCCCCGATCACGGCGCTGTGAGGACGGGGCCTCCCGGGACACACCGGCGGAGAATTTTAACACCGGTTGTGTAATTTAGCGCGGGACGGCCCTCCTCGGGACCCACACGCTGTAGTTTCTTTCCACTCCGATTCCCTCAATGTACTTTTATACGTGTGGAGCCGACGCTCCACCTGAGAGTTAAGACCAGCCGAGTCAGAGCGACACTAGGCGGGAAGCGTCGGGCGTCCCTTAACAAGCTGGCCTGAGGGAGATCCGGTTCCACATCAACCCGACACGGCTGCGGGTCGATCCAAGCCTTAAAACCACCTTTTAAACTTTCGACCTCTTCACTCTTCAACGGTGATCTTTTGTTTTGTATTCTAACACTAAAGGTGCTTTCTTATCAGCCCTTATTTTTGGCCTTTTCTGCTGTAATGACACACCATCATATTTCCAAGCAGGTATGTTCAACGTCTGGCTCGTGGCCCAAACATGACAGCAGGTCAGATTTTTACACCGCCTTCACTCTTCCAAGAAAATGATTTTTTTACACAAACTCAATGAATTATGCGACCTGTGTTTACAGTAACATCATGTAGCCATTTATGTAATAATCAAGCTATGCTTTTCTTCTTTCACGATTGGCGAGCTCACAATTCAAACTGTTGACTTATTCATTGTTTTTGTTGTTAAAAAACTGCATTTTTGCACCATAAATCACATTTGACATTTTTTTATGTGATCATGCCACCTATTTTATGCATACATTCCATATGTGACCACTAGATGGCACTGCATAGGAGCATTTTTAGATTTAAATTGGTGAACGCCCTAAAACATGAGGCCCGTGGGCTGAAACCGGCCCACAAGAGGCTCCAATCTGGAAAAACATGGACTTGTTAAGAGTAGCAGATACATCATAACCCTGAGGTCCGAGCTGAGAGTTTGCTGATGCTGCCATGATAGCTAACAAGCTAGCAGTGAGCCAGTGAGTGAGTTTGCAAAAAACTGGCTTTATGTTGTCATTGTACTAATCTTTGATGACAATTGTTTGTTTTTTTTGCAAACATTGACATTTTCCATGTTGCATTCTCCACTAAAACTAAAACGTGTTTGACATCCCTGCTCTAAAATCTGTTTTTATCTTAGTGAATGTAATAAAACGGTTCCAACACTAATGCAAAGACTGTAGCGTTTTAAAAACATTCCACCTCCATTGAAAACATGACCAAAGTCAGCCGTTCACCGAACTCCTTTATGTAAAGACGGTACAACCGCTGACCGAAGTGCCACTGGCGTTGCTCATAAGAAAGCACCCTTTTGTTGATTTTTTTTTTTTTTTTTTGTGTGTGTCATGATAAAATAATGCCAAAGCTGTGGGCTGTAACACTGTGTCAGGAGCTGCTCCGCCTCCTCCAGCCTTATCCACTTATCTACTGTACTGATGTTTCACTTTTTCCTGAATGAAGATTTAGTTTGACTTTTTTTTTTTCTATAGACCTTGAATATGTTATTGTATTTAACTGGCGTATTGCAGGAGACGGTAGTTTCTCACTGTTAGTAATGATCTTTCCTGTGTGCCTCAGAGGTGAGACTAACTTAATCTGCTGTATTTCTGTCTACGTGATAATCCAGGAATGATCTGTACTTTGAATAAACATCGATCAACTCCACATTTTGCCTCCGCTGTGTTTGCATCTCTCAGCACAAAAAGCCCGGCAGCCGTTATCGGTCTTTTTTTTTTTTTTTACTCGTCACTTCCATCGTGCACCTCTGTGTCCGCGAAGGTGAGATAAGGCTCTTCACAAGTCAGCGTTTATAACAAACAAGACACTTATCTTAAAGAACGTTTAAGATCAATCCAAATGAAACAGAACAAACAACAGAAAACAGCGAGTGAAAAGAGCTGACACAGCAGGAACCTCTGGAAATACTCACACTCTGCATACTGACAGTTCAGAGCATCGCCTGAGAGTTTCCTCAATGAACATGACGGGACTCCCTGGAAAGCTCAGGTCGGAGCGTTACAGTTTGACTCAAAGTTAAGAGTCAAACAGTAAAAGTTCACATGAACTTGATCACAGCTGTGTAGATGAAGCTTTAAAATGCTCAGAAAATTGACAGATTCACGCAGACTTCACTGACATGACCATCGACAGTCTTTACCGAGAAGCACAGGACTAGTGTGAAGCGTTGCTGGCCTGAATTCACAGTTTTCCTCTTGTATTTTGACAGATCTGCGTGTTAAAAACAGCCGGTGTTGCAGTGAGCAAGTGAAAGCTCTCCAGCAGCAGCGACCTTCACTTCACTGTTCTGAGGTCAGCTCAGGTCAGCTCATCCCAAAAAACTGGCCCAAAAAAAAAAACATCATTGCACGAAGACGGCAGCATGCCGTGACCAGTGGCCTCGACACAATGTGCCGCAGCTTACAGGTGCATTAGTGGAATAAGAGAAGTCAATTCACTAATGCTGCGGCCCGCGACGATGTGGCGTGGAGGCGTGAGCCGAGCCGACGACGACCGCCGCCGCCGCCGTGACGGCCGGACACTCTGCAGCGGGGTGCACGGTCAGGCTGTGCCAACACCGTGCCCCCACTTCACCCCCCCCCCCCCCCCCCCCCCCCACCCCCACCACCACCTCCACCTTCTTATTGTTGGGAGTGACTGTGCACGGAGTCCCGCAGCAGTTACGGGGTGCAAACACAAGGAGGCAGCGCTCGCCAGGCTTTCGGTGCAGCAGCACAGGCTCCATGAAAACAGCTGGTGAGAGTGTGTGCAAAACACCCAGAGGCTGTTGAGGATTACCCCCCACCCCCCTCCACCCCACCCCCACCCCTCCAAACACACTCACTCTTTCTAACATCAGGAGGGCTGAAAAGCTTAAAGTGTTCAGCAGGAGTGGAGGGAAAAAAAAAGAGGTTTTCAAACAGAGTCAGAACTCTACTTTGAATCCTTTATGTTTCATAACTCGCTCTCTCTGGAATATAGAAATCAGACAGCAGCCGATGAGCACCCAGCCACACACTCCTACCATATTTCCCAGACGATAAGTCTCATTTTTGTTTGACTGGTCGTGTGACAAACTACAGCGCCACAGAAAAAACCTTCAACAAAATGTGTAAAATAAACACAGCACAGCAGGAATTAAACTAAGTTACAAAACATGCAGTTCCATCTGGACATGAAAAAATAAATGCGTCTTATTCACCAGAAGTATGAATAAAATACGGTAGTTGTTTTCCACTGAACAGATTTTGAGAATACGACGACGACGCTGTCCTGTGTGAACAGGGACGAGTGTTTCTGAAGTGGCCTCACAGGTGCTCCGCCTGCACACCTCCAGAACGCTGAGTCGTCCCCCAGGGCGGAGGGGCCGCTCAGCTCTAATGCCCCCATGGCGGTGAGAGTAGCTCAACACGTGGCGATTTGAGCGGGGGCACCTACAAAACAGACGTCTGAGGAATGTGGACTCGTCTGATCCGACAAGTTTGACGTGGCGTTTACGTTTCGGATCATCGTGTCCAAAGTGGTCTGTGATGAAATGTGTGTCCCGAGGGGCCGCAGGGGACAACAACACCGCTGCGTGACATTACTGGAATATCTCATCCGATTCTGTCCGCTCGGTGCACGTGTCACCTGCTGAACCTCGGCCCGGCCGGCCCGTCCAGGAGGGAGGGGGCTATTTTCAGTGCGGTGGGGGGGCTGAACACCCTTCACCTTCCACCGCTCTCCCTGGGAGCCGAGCACTCTGTGTGCTGCAGTTTGTGTACAGCAGGAGCACATTCGTTCTCAGGAGAGTACGAAACCCGAAAAACCTCAGTCATGCTCAAGAGCTCCTTTGTCTGTGTTCCTTTAATTCTGTCCGTTTCCTGGATGATCACAGGGCAGAACCAGCAGTGACCATGAGGGGGCAGCGTGGCTGACGACAGACATCCAGCCTCCCCCACGGAAGAAGTAAATCTTTGTCATGTCCAACGTGAGGAAACACTCGACCCAGCAAGTCATCAAACCCCTGAAGGACATTCAGAGATATTTTCATAGTTTTCCCTCGTTAATGAAACCGGAAAGAAGAAAAGACAGACAGCGCTGCCTTCGTTTTCACCGTCTCTCTGCCTTTTTTGTTTTTGTCGACACATTTGTTACCCTGTTGCCATAAAAGCTGTAGACTCAGAGCTGCCCCCCAGTGGAAGAATCAGTAAAGTCCTTTTCAACATGCAGTACGTTTCGGAGTGTGAAAGCAGTAACAAAAAGATCGTCTTAAATGCACACAAGAATTTTCTCACATACATAGAGTTTAAACGTTAAATTAAATGTCTCGTGTGTCTTTTTCCACATGGACCAGTGCTTGATGTGTGATGTGTTTGTACAGCAGGTCAGATTTATCGCTCCTGTCCGCACTGCTGCTAAGTTAAGGTTTGCTCAGTATCTGCTGTTGTTCAGTGTCGAGTTACCGACAAGGAAACGTCAGTGTCTCCAGCAGTGTGTGTGAGATGACTGACAGCAAAGAAAACCATCAGAGACATTCTCCATCACATTACCTTTCTTTATTTTAAAGACTTCAAACGTTTTTTGAAGAAAAAAAAAATCATTTTCCCTGGATAATTCTTATCTGTTGAAGCAACAAATAAGCTTATTTAGGAGTGCATTCATGAGTTTCCACTGAGGGACTAAGTTTCTACTAAGTAGATGGACAAACTCGTGACCAATAAAATTACTTGAAAAATAATTATTGTCTAAAAGATTAAATAATGTCGAAATACACAAGCTATCAAAAAGGATGAGCAGAGACTTGAGCCAGTCCGCCTTCCTCTGTGTGACTCTGATAGTGCGAGCCGCCATCAGTGAACTCACTTTTTAATCTGGATGTCGGAGTCATTAACCTGTCGGAGGACCTGGATGCTGCATTCAAGGTCATCGGGAATCAGACACTCTGATGAATTCAGCCGCCGGGCTCTTCCTCACTCCAACAAAATCAGAAACTTAAATCGAGGTTGGACAGACAGCTGAGGCAGATTCCCAGCAAGAGATTGAGGCTGGTGCCAAATTACAGAGTGGATGTTTTCATCAGTTTCATTAAAATTAGCTTTGTAGTTTCAACAATAATCTGTGCTGTTTAAAGTCTGACACACAGAGACGTGAATCTGCTACGTAAACCATCACAAACACAGGTTCATGTGAAAACCACAAAGTCAGTGTGGAGATTTCTACGAGGGAGTTGATGCAACGTGGTATCAGAAGTATTGACTGGGTGGTGCAGATGGATGGATGGATGGATGGGAAATGAGCGCTGACGCCACTCTTTTTGTGCGTGTGTGTGTAGTTGCATAACTCATTTCAATTCCCTCCAGTTTGAGAGCGACTGGCTGAGTGGGCAGAGAGGCTGGACCTCCACCCGAGGAAGAAGAGCAACCAGAAGAAGGGAGACGAGGGTGAAGCCGTCATGGGAGGCTCACACGTGGCTGCAGTCGATTCCCCGCTTGGCTCATTTAAAGATGCTGCCATCATCCTCCCAGCAACTGGAGCAAAGGGACAGGCTTGAACGTCTGTTGGGATACCCGTTCTCTGGGATTACGAGGGAGCTGCGAGGGAAGGCAGTCCACTCATTGGCATTAAGGGTTTAGCTACCATTTCTATTCATATGTCGGATAATGTAACAAGTGATATCAGGGACTGAGCTTCAAGGACGGATGAGGGGTCGCAGACATCAATTGAACAAATGGACAGGAAAGAGTTTATTTATAGATGCAGCTTCCAATTTTATTAACTTCTTTTCAAATCTAAAAAAATCAGACATTGTCTCATATTTATGGGGGAAACCAGAGCTCCTGGAGGAAACCCCATAACTCAGAGGGACTCATGCCCCAGCACAGAAACCTGGCCGTCTGTCTGCGTTGGAGCGTTGTACCTTTAGTGCCCTTCCTTCTGTGCTTCCAGTCACCTTGTAGCCTTGTCTGTCTTCCTCGACCTCATTCCTCTTTTTGTGTTTTGGGATTCTTCATCAAACAATCCCATCAGAACTCCACCCTTGATCCCCCAGTAGAGTCCTGAAAAGTTTACTTACTTACTTAATGCTCCTGCGTTGGGCTGGTGTCCCGTCCCGTTGCGTAGAGCCGACCAGAGAAACCAGGTTTTTCCAGTACAGGCGATCTTGTGCCAGCAGGTCTGCGTCCTTCACGGTTACTCCGTGTTGTCGGAGGTCGTCCGCAATGATGTCAAGCCATCGAGTGCGGGGCTTGCCTCGTGGTCGTCTCCAGCCTGCGGCCTTTGGATCAAACTTCAGGATGGCTTTTGTCGGGTGGTCAAGGGGGAGACGGAGAACATGGCCGAACCAGCGGATGCGGCGTTGTGCAGCCAGGCAGGAGGCTCTGGGCTGGTTTGTGCGGGCTCTAAGCGCTTTGTTGGATATTCGCTGTGGCCACCTAATGTTCTCGATGGTTCTGAGAGCCCTGCTGTCAAAGCCATCTATTCTTGTGGCCAGGGTCTTATTTAGGGGCCATGTTTCAGAGCCTGAAAAGTTTCCGCAATTTTTTTTTTTTTTTTTTTTTTCATGTGCAACTTGATGAATGCCAAGATGGTTTTCACAGGAAAACAATCACAATAACCAGTGCAATAATCTGCACTGCAAATATTCCCATGAGTGAACGCATAATATAGACTAAGGTCCGGGTGATTTCGCTTTCCTGAGGTTTCAGTTTCAGACAGGAAATGAGCGCAGACTGCTGATAACTGCAGCTTCAAAGGCGGAATCTCTTGACTTTACTAGAGACTGATGCTGGTTCTTCTTGTACGTCACTAGAAGCTCTTTCAGGACAGCTCTGCTGCTCTTTTTATGGTGCTTGGTCTTCACACAGCACTGAATGCATACGGTGAGTCCCTCCATCGTGCTTTCCATCAGATGTTTGACGAGGGAGACCCGCTCGTCCAGGTTTTGTCTGTGGTCGCAGCCAAAGCTACCGTCACTCGCAGCTGTGAGTAGGCCACACTGGACTCTCCCGCTGCCTGCTCAACCTCTGGCATCACCTGTGTCCCCTCAGACATCATTCCGTTCGGGGTGAATGCAAACTGGGTTTAAAAACAATGAATTGGGTTTCACCGGTCTTCACTATCACACGAATTATCAAGCTGGCAAACACCCGTCTTCTGTCCTCTGCTCAGGGTTAGTGGCCTCCCTGCTCTGATGCTGACTGCTCTGTGACAGGAGACTGCTCTGAGACTGTCCTAAACAGAACACATTATCCCCCAAAATACCACCCTTCCTACTCACTTACCCACAAAAAAAAAAAAAGCTCCATATCATCTTAAGATTACATTTACAGAATTCCGGTAATGCTGCCATACTTTCACATGTATAACAATTGCTTGGAAATCTGATTCCCCCCGACCATTAGATAAATGGTATATAGAAATCAATGATTGCGTGCCTTTAGAAAAAATAACATATAACCTACGAAAGTCGTTTAAAACCTTTGTAATAGTATGGCAGCACACCTGTTTAACTAAACACCAGTTAACAAGGAAACGCCATATTGACCGCTTTATCAAAGAGGATATTTTACACACATTTCACACACACACACACACACACACACACACACACACACACTGTCACTCACTCACACATCTGTCTCTTCTTCTTCCGGGTCACATCCCATCCATGCAGAGGAGATTCAGAGTCCTCGGGGGGTTAGACCTTCACCAAGGTGCTTTGACCAGCTGGCTGATCTCTCTCTGGGGGGTCGCGCTGTATATATACATCTATGCATGTGTGTGTGGGCGTGTGTGTGTGGGTGTTAGCATTGGTTTCTGCCTCTGGGGCCGGCAGCAGTGTCGCAGATGTAGATGCGGAGTGAGAAAATGACTGTGAGGCCAAACGATATTCCAGCGTGAATGTTCTGAGCAGAAAAGCTAAATTATGACAGATGATATATTTGCATCATTTTTCCAGCCTGTAGAGATGATTTATGAGAATTTGAAGCAACCCAGCGTATATATTTACATTTCATAGACGCAAAAAGTATATTCAGTACTCAAGTACTATCAATAAGTCCCAGTCTGATGTCTGGTTCTGTCTCATACGTTATTATGAAAAAACTCAATACTCATAGAATAATATGATTTTTGAAGGTAGACTGCTAATGTCATTTGGTATAATTTGCAAACATTTCAGTGATTTTTGCATCATATTTTCTGTCAAATAAAATTAGGGGCCACAGTTGAGGCAGCATTTGATCAGAATCCTCCAAACAGTTTTTGAGTTATCCTCTTAACAACCTTGTTTGTGGTTTAAGACCCCTAAGTGCCAGCGTTTCCTCCCATGATGCTTTGCTCCTACATGGAATAAAATACACTTGAAGTTTGAAATATGCAGATACTCCTCCGCTAACAAATCGGCTCCACATTTGCTGATTTAAGCAGGACTCTTAACGATTATATGTGAAATTTACGTGCCTCAAAAGGCGACGATTCTTCTGGAAGGAGCCACAGTCGACGCTTTCAAAGAGGTTGAATAATTTCTCTTCCTCCGCGGCTGACGCAGCTCCTAAATACTGTTGGATTATCTCATTGTCACGAGGCTTAAAACCAGCCTGTTTTCCTTAATCCGTGAAAGGTTGACACTTTGGACACTCACACAGTTTCTGTGAGACACCGGTGAAAACGAAAAATCAAGACGCCGCGTGTGTATTTACACTTAAAGGTTGTTTGAAGTTCTTAAAGTCACAATGACGGAGCGCTGTGTGCGTGTGCTCCTGTGTCTTACAGTTTTGAATATGGTCGATGCCTCTCGCGCTCTTGATTTATCTCAGTGATCTCATCTCGGCGGCGCTCTGGGTCAATGGCTGCGAGCCGCACCTGATCGCAGCGTCCGGGGACGTTCAGTGTGCATTAAAAGATTTTCTAAAGTGGATGATAAAATGCTTATCGACACGCCGGGATTAGGCCACAGGGCGCGATGGGAGACGGAGATATCGTTTTAAATATCTTTAACTTTCAATCAGGAAATGTGCTCAAGCAGGTGAAATCATAATTAGAGAAAAGAAACGGTCTGAATGTGTCGTTACCGGAGATTTGAACGCTGAAAGACGGATTCAGTTTCACTTCTGAATCTTCAATTCAGTCGTTCATTTTTTAGTTAACATGCAGTAAAAATCTACAATCAAATCAACAGTTAAACAAAACTACACCACAAGAATTTGACACACACGCCTCCTTTTGCTCAGTGACAAAATATTGAACATTGTTTCGCCGTCTTATCTGGCTGATGTTTCGACTGGCGGCCTTTTAAATGTCCCAGAGGTCAGACAACAAACGAAAGCAGGTCAGCGGGCTGTTTCAGTCTGATCGCTGATGTTCTGGAACTTATCTGCAGGGTTCAGACAGTTCTTCTTTTGGAAAGGTTTTTAAAGTCAAACTGAAGAAGCACTTTTTTGATTCATACTCTGATTATTTCCTCTTTTGAAGAGCCTGACGTCGTCTTCGAATCAGAACTGGTCCAAATGCCCCCACCTTTAAATTTGATGTTCCCCTGAAGTGACAGAAAATAAAGCAATTGTTTCATACAACCAGTCAGTGGATGTTTCTGTTCCAGGTTGGTTTCGATTTTAGATCCAGCACTGTGCCAGATTAACGAAAACAAAAAACCGCCTCCACCGGTGTGTGAATGTGTGCGTGAATGGGTGAATGTGATCCTGCAGTGTAAAGCGCTTTGGTCTCTGCAAAATGCAGATGAAAAAGCGCTATATAAGTGTAGTCCATTTACCATTAAGAAACAGGCATTCGGCACAAATTTCACAATTAGCTGTGAAGTTTTCATGTCTGATTTGAAACTGTATGTTATTGTCTGACAACTGGAGTTTTATTTCTTCAAAGTCAAAAGGAACTTATCGTGAGGCATTGCACATGACAGTGTGTACTGTCTTCAAACAGTTTTCATCATATTTTGGACGTGGCTCTCTAATCCTGGGCACGGAGGCCTTTCTGTCTGGAATTTGTGTAGTTTTTCTCCAGGTATTTCCGTTTTCTTACAAAGTTGCATGAATTTGCATCTCATAAATTGGCCGTGCATGTGAGCGTGTGTGTGTGAGCGTGTGTGTGTGGGTGTGATTGTCTCTGTGTGTTCGCTCCCTGATGAACCGGTGACCCGTCCAGGTTGTTCTCCGCCTTCCCCCGGTGATAATTTGGGATTAGCGTCAGCCTATAAGCTGGATAAAGAGGCTATGAAAGATGGATGGATTATTTTGGTCATTATTAACACTCGGGCTTGGAGATGCTGATCCTCCTTCACTGTTCCGGTGAATCAGCTCGAACCGTCACGACGGAGCGAAAAAGACAACATCATCTGCGACAAGCAGAGACGCCAACTTCCTGAAGGTCGTCCTGTAAAAACTCACCACCGGTTAAAGATCATAGAAGAGTCCTCCATACTTCCACAACATGTTCTCTCCACAGCTCAGGGAACAGCATCATAAATGATAATGAACCTATAGAGTGAATCAGCTTCAAGCAGCTGTTTGGGGATTTTTCTATACATAAAACAAGTTTTTTTTTTGTTTTTTTTTTTCATTTCTGAGCAGGTAATTGCACCAAAGTCATAAAATGTTGGCCTTTTGCTCTTCATTCACATCGACCTTTGAGCTGTACCTCTGGGCACACACACACACACACACACACACACACACACACGCTCCGGTTTATACTGAGCTTAAACGCTTGGTCCACATGTGCTGTATGACCCGAGGGATACTGAAACTAACCAGATTAGGATTAGCAAGGTATTAGAAGTTACTGCCTGAGGGCCACTGATTGCATTATGTTCAACACATATCTAATCTCAACGTTTCACTTCTCTCTACCAAAGCTTTTTTTTTTTTTTTTTTTAAATCACAAAAGATAGAAACCAAAGAGAGCGATTCATCCACACATTACATAACCTACCGGTCTCCTGCTGTCCACAGAAAATCAATGCAACGCACTGAACTAGAACCTAAATAACATCATCAGATAAAGAAAGCACCTTTTACTTTCCTGAAAAGTAATGTGTTTCTCTGAGCTTCCTCAGAAATAGCTATAATTTAATAAATCTAAATCAATAGTCTAATAATTTTTTTGTAGCCTTCTGTTCTATGTTGAGTGTATTCAAACATATAGCAAATGAACATTCATTATATTGAGCTTTGTTCATCTTGCATATCATTTTGCATTATTTCATTAATTTAAGCAACAGAAACATCCAAGGACTCGTCTTTAACTTCAAAAGGGTTTGATTTTTGGTTCTCTTGTTCTTTATACTGTAGAAATACTGTTCTTGGTCATATTTTCAGTAAGAAATTTAATCATTAATGATTTTTTATGTGGTTCACTTTGTTTGAATGTGTGTTTACAGTTTTGTAAACTGTAAACAGAGAACTTATTTTACTCATTAATGTCGTTTTCATAGTCTCCTGTTTTCAGCTCAGCTGGTTGGACAGCAGCTTCGGAGACTTTATTAATGCGACACTTCTGTCACCTACTGTGACGTTAAACTCTGTCTCCTGCCATCTTCATGCAGATTTTCCAAATCTTCAGTTTTCAGAGTTACTTTTCAGTGTGCAGGTTCGGTTTCATGTAAACAAATTGCCCACACGCATTGAAATCTCACCGTTTTCTCTGGTGTCCGTTGCGTAAACTGGGCCTGAGATTAGATTCTCCTGATGGTCATCAGCTGTCTGTCTGCAAACTTCCCTTCCAGCCATAAACTCTATATCTGTACATCGATAATTAGGCGTACAGGAGCAGCTGTGTGGCGGCCCGCTGCTCACACGGATTTACCCGTGTCCTCTCTGCCGCCCGTCTGCGACTCCGTCTTCTGATGCTCCCAGCAGGACGGCGGCCACATGCGGCCCGTGATGGATGTGTAACACGTCGGCCCACAAATGGCAGATCTCACGTAACGGACGGCAGCCAGCTCAGAACTGAATTCAGCAGCGACAGCGGCGAAGGAAAGGAGCGGGCTCTCGGGACCGTTAATCAGCGGCACCGTAAAACACGGCGTGACGAATGAAGCGGCTGTGTTCTGCATCCATGATGGGAGAGAACAGGTCAAGTTTCCTGATTTGCATCAGGTGTGAAAATCCGGACATCGTTGCTAATCGGATTAAGCTTCGTACGAAACCGATCATTCCACCAGGTCTGGTAATCGAGTTAGATCCACTCAAGTCTTATTGACGTGGATGGTTTGAACCACGTCGTCTTAACTCACTGAAGCCTTTGACGTCCTCTCAAAGGAACTTTATTCAGACAGCGCAGCTCAACTCTTTCCAGTCAGACTCATTTCAGTCAAGGTCCAGTTTGAGAGGCTGCACCAGTAAAACAGTGTCATGGTAACATTTAGATGCTGTTCTATCGTTGTTTGGTTGTTTGTGGTTGATGACAATTTAACAAATTGACTTTTTTTGTGCAAAATATCTGTTATTTTTCTGAGATATTTTTTCTGCTTTGCCTGCATGCTAACGCTCCTCTGTCAATACATTACTGTCTCATTGGCCCATTATTTAATCTGCGAAGCCCTCTCATTGGCCAGACTCAACTCATGGGGGTCCACTTTTGGCTCTTCGTCCATGTTTGACTCCTGTCCTCCACAATCCTTTAAGTAAGACCTCTGCTCTTCAACCCACACCGAAACTCAAAGACATTTTAGTCTTTGTTTGAAACATCTGGGCTCACTGAAGCACTTCTGCACCATGTTTTCAACTTCAAACACAAAGCTTTCTTTGCATTTCGAGTGTCCATTTGCAGGTGCTCGGACCTGAAAATGCAACTCTTTGAATTCTCACTCTGTCTCAATGGAAACAGGGAAAAACAGTTTTCTGAAGCTCTGCTGCTGCGCATCCGGACCACGGCTTCTTCTGCACATATTCAGTAGCGTCTCATGACTCCCAGTCCAGATCCTCCTGGTCCTGGTAGACTTGGTCGTCTGTCCATAGAAGTGTCCCATTGTTAATGTTTATAGCATATTGTTGGCCTGAAATAGATGTAAACACTCTGTACTTTATCTCTTGAAGCTAAACCAAGACGCTTTAAAATAAATAGTAATTTTCTATTGCAAAGTCTGAGCAGTTTAAGGTCCACATAAACACTTTAAACTGACCACATTTCCTTTACTCGAGCATTATTTCCTTATATGAATGTTCATTCTCTCAAAAAAAAGAAAAAGGTAAAACACCTTTACATAAGTCGAGTCCTCTGAATGTTTTAGTGAAAATATCAACAAATAATCCGTTTAACCGATTGGTTGAACATGTTACAGCAAAAGGGTCAAACTTGTTCTAGTTCAGGAGGCAAAACTGACATTAATGAATCATGACTGGACTGGATTGACACGATAACAGCATGATAACTGTCAAAGAAACACGTGAATCTTTCTGTTTGTTTCAGAGCATGTACTGTTATATGAGAAAAACATTAGAAAAAGGTTAAATCTGACCTTGGTACTGATTGTCCTTTCACCAATAAATCATCTCTACCCGGGCCTCTGTTGATGTGTCGCCTCCAGTTTTCCATCTCGCAGTCAAAATGGAGACAAATAGCTTCAGTCTGAGCTTCACTTGTTGTCGTCGATGTCCGTCCAGGTGAATTGGACCCAGTTTTGGCCCTCGCTCCCTATGTTTGACACTCGGTGTGAGGCGGGGCGGCTTTGACAGTGCATAATGTGTCTGCGGCTCCGGTTTTTTTTTTTTTTTTCTTTTCTTTTTTTAACTTGTTGTATTTTTCCTTCCTGCTGGAGGAGCCGGGAGCTGCTGATGGGCTGCGCCTCCAATCTGGCGAGCGTGTCATTGATGGGAAAAGAGATGGAGGAGGTGGGGATGCCGCCGGTGCCTGTGTGTGCTGGAGTTTGGCGGCGTGGGGAGGATGGCAGTAGAAGGGAGGGGGGGAGGAGAAGGGGGGGGCAAGTTGCTGGGGCGTAAAACAGTCCAGTACTATTTGTCACCGTGGACTCACGCCGCAGCAGAGGCCTCTGGGAGCCCGAGCCTGGGCCCGGCTGCCTCCGTGTGACAGGCAGGAAGCCGGACGCCTGTTGCTCCCTCGGTGGCGGCGGCGGCGGCGTTTGTGTGACTGTCGGCACAGAAAAAGGTTTTTCTGTAACCAGTGAGAGCTTGACCTGCGTGTTAAAGGTCACACAGTTACTCAGTGAGCTGACTCCAACTTCAGGCCTTTACAGGAGGGGAGGGGCACAAATGGACCTCTCTCTCTCTCTCGCTCTCTCTCTCTCTCTGATAATAACAGATTAAGTGGAGGTAACAGATCAGTCACTGTGTAGATTGATGTAGATGTAGAGTAACAGGTGAGAAGGCTTTTTTATTTACTGCTAGAAATACCTACGTGTGTGTGTGTGTGTGTGTGTGTGTGTGTGTGTGTGTGTGTGTGTGTGTGTGTGTCGAACTCATATGAATCTGCAGACAGGAGTGGAATCAGGTGGCAACGCCTCCTGTTGTCACAAACGCACAGTGGTCCACCCCGAGGCCGGCGCTTCCTTTCCCATGATTCATCTGTCCTGACACTTGCTTCATCAGCTCAGTATGGTAATGATTGGATGAATGAATGACTGAATGAATGCCGAGCATTTTGAAGTGATAGTGATCGCAGGATGTCTTAGTCAAGCTGTCTTTTGCATTAAGGTTATATAACTGAGTGAGTGGAAAAAGACGTGTGTGTGTGTGTGTGTGTGTGTGTGTGTGTGTGTGTGTGTGTGTGTGTGTGTGTGTGTGTGTGTGTGTAGGTGCGAGAGCTCAGTTCCTTTTATTCACAATTGCATCCTGACTTTGCTCTTTTGAGGATTATGGAGGTGGCAGATAGCTTCAAAGAGTTTCGTTTCCAAAGGTCATTACCAGTTATTCTCGCTCTCAGGTTTTTTTTTTTTTTGATCTGGCAGAAAAATAAAGTACCTTCTTCACAACGCTGAATCTCGATCTGAACCTTCAGATTTTAATGTGGCTTCATCGTGTTCTAAACAACGCGTCTCTTCTGCCTCATTTTAAAGCCGTGTGGCGTCATTTCTGGCCAGCTGAGATATAAATACTGTGAAATAAAAAAATAGAGTTTATCGTCATCATAGATTTCATACGTCCATGTTTGGCTGCTGAAATGTCAGAGAAGGAGAAAAACCTCCACTCATCCTTCAGTAAAACAGCAAAATTCAACAACAAACGTCTCATTTTCTCGTGTTCCAACATCTTCGGTTTAAAAATACAATAAATGAGACATTCTGTGTTGGTTTATTGTGTCTGTCAACATATCTCCTTTACAAATACATTTTTCTAAATGTCTGAGTCAGTGTTTAGTTTTCTTTATAGTTTTCTGTTGAAATACTGATTCCATGGTTACACCTTGTGTTTTATATTAAAACTTTGTCAACTTAATGTTCTTTTCTGTTTTATTAAAAAAAATGTCATCATTCTCAGCTGAATATTTAGTTTTCAAACTTTTTTTTTTCTTCTGTCTCAAACAAAATGCTCCGACTCTGTTTCCGTGGAGCAGCACCAACTGGTCCAACATGCTCACTGCATCGTTTTCAGTGTTTCTGTCGTTTTCCATGTCAACTGACATCGTTTTCACAACGATGTCCTATGAATGCAAAACTTTTCTGAAACTACAAACACAACGATGTGTTTTCACTTGAAATTTTGCCGTGTAAATGGGGCCTGACAGTAGATCAGTCATACAGCAGATAATGATTCACCTTTTTTTATTTAAAAAAACAAAACAAAAACTGCTTTATCCTTTTTACTTTTGCATTTCTTTAGCTACTTTTGGAGCAGTTTTAGCTCAAACACAGGGGAGCTTGATTGTTTTTAAAGATGTAGTCGGGCTTCTCTGGATGGATTTTTACCATTTTTACAGTCGAAGGCTCATGAATGTTTATATTGACATTTTAAAGAACAGCCAGTTTAAGAGATGCTGTACCTCTAGGCTCAGCTCTGTAGATCAGATTGAGGTTTTCTCATGTGTGTTAAAACCACATTAACTTAAACATTTAGAGCAGGAGTCACTTTGCCTCATTATCCCGATGGTCACGCAGTCTTCCTGATCATGTGATCAGAGGCAGCATGTGACGGTGGTGTGCGAATCCAGCCAGCAGGATATGTGCAGGACTCCCGCTCGCATGTGCACATGTGCAGTTTGTTCGACCCCCCCCTTCCCACCGCTCTTCTAGCTGGGGGGCGGCTGAGGCTGCCAGCTCAGACTGCGTGCAGTGCCAGAGCGAGGGAAGTGTGTGTGTGTGTGTGTGTGTGTGTGAGAGAGAGAGGGGGAAAACCGTAACGAGGGTTTGTGTGCACGAGGAAGCGAGAGCGAGTGTTTATATTTGGATCTTGGTGGAGGACTCGTGTTTGAAAGCTCTGTGGAAACACGATCACAGTTTCCCCACATCCAGTTTCCTTTCATTCCGGGACTCCGCCGGCGTCCCGGCCTGGAAACGCTCCAGACGGCGGCGGCTGTAATAAGGCTGATGTTTGAGCTGCAGACACCGAGAAGGAAGAAGCCTGACTTACTCTCATTTCATTTTGTTTCCTCGGCCGCTTCGCGCAGGAATAAATCCATCCTGCTGAATGAAACACGGGTTCGCTTTATTATTATTATTCAGGACTTCAGTGCAGCGGGACAAAGGTAGTGGACAGCTGCAGTATGAAGCCTTTATTTCTAATAGTACTTCTTATATAGTACTACTTCTACAATGCCGTCTTCTTCTGTTTTCCTTCTCCAAAGACTTGTTCTTCTATTAATACTTATTTTACTTCTGATTTTCAACCACTTCTATTCTTCTACTACATAGGTTACGACCACCTCTCCTTCTATTCTTCTTCTGCTCTTTCCTACTTCCTGGTCTCTTACTTTATGCTCTTCTTCCACTCTTCTTCTGCTTCTAGTACTTCTTGTCTACTTTTCTTTTTCCTTCCACTACCCATCATCCTTCTGTTATGACAACTTG
Source organism: Salarias fasciatus (assembly GCF_902148845.1). Lineage (NCBI taxonomy): Eukaryota > Metazoa > Chordata > Actinopteri > Blenniiformes > Blenniidae > Salarias > Salarias fasciatus. Next base: position 37,230,715 of record NC_043745.1, on the reverse strand, counting down.
TTCTCTCACTTCTAGTCTTCTGCTACTTCTTCCACTGCTTTGTATTCTATTTGTTTTTCATTACTCCTCTTTATTTTTCTTAATAATGAAAATGCACACTGCGAGAAAGGTTTGACGTCTTAACTCTCGTCATTGTGTTCCCACTCTTCTTCTATTGATGTTACAGTCTTTAATATTTCTAAAACGTCTCAAACAGGATGTAACTCGCACTCAAACCCTCCTCTCTGAATCCAAACCCTCCTGTTTTATAAATGTGAATTATAGTAATCCAGGCCAACAGAAAGTCCACTGATTCACATTTGATCTGCTTTCCAAGTCTGATTCTTGTTCTACTTTCAAACGCGGTCATTCTGGAAACGACGTGTTGTTCAGTCTCCCTGTGTGATGCTTTTTCCCCGTGTTTGTGTTCATATGTATTCCCGCGCTCTGCAGCTCCCCCGTGTTGTGAGAGCGAATGGCTTTCCGGGAGCGCACGTTGCTCCAGATCATTAAGTCGACGCTGTGGCGGTCTGCCACGGAGACGTGCCGGGTACGTCTGCGCCGAGCGCTCCGGGGACGCCACGTCCGTCACACACACACTCCGACATCAATGGACGTCTCATTAGGATAACTCACCCGTCTCCAGATGAGAGCGAGCCGCTCATCCCGGCGGTCCGCTGAAGAAATGAGAGCGGCGAGCCGTGAATCGTTCACATGGAGGAGCTCGAGGTCAAGACGGTGCGTGGAGCAGAGCTCTGAGCTCAGACTCATTCAGTGATCTTTCTCGTTTTTTGTCCACACTGATACCGATGCCTGTATTGGGCATCAGGTCTGAGACTCCACCGTGTGCTTGTACTGGTAAAAGATCCTGCCGGATCTTTGGATGAGTAACCAGGAAATTTATACCGTCCACAGTGAACTCCACTCATCTAAATGTAATCGCTTCCAAGTTTTCAACTTTTAATATTGCTTTAATAATAAGGTAATATAGTTGAACATTTTACGTTCTCTCGGGTCAAGGCACTGCAAAGGAGGTTTTTTTTCCCTTGAAATTCTGAAAATAAATGAATGAATGATGAATATGCCCGGAAATACTGAGGTGAACCGAGAATCATGGGAGACATGGCGGCGTTATTCAATATGTTACAGCTGGTAGCTCGTCCAGCTGCTCATTTTACTCATTGAAACAAACAGACGAGTCTGAATTTTGAGCGTTGATACAGTATAGACTGTCGTAGGCGCCTCAGAGGAGGAGACTTTCTGCAGAACCAGACTCAGAGCCTGGTTCTGCAGGTTTCTTCCTGATCAGAGGGACTTTCCTCCATTGCACTGTCTCCTCTGCTCACTCCTGTGGAATGTTTTGAGGGGGTTTCTCAGTGACTGTGCCTTCAGATGAATGTTGTATTTGGTGCTGCAGAAATAACATTGATTTAAATGTAATAGTAATGGAAAAGTAAACAAAAACAATTATGTTCATTACGGCGTGTTATGTAAGAGGATCAATGGTTGCTCGACTTCTTTATAAAGACATATTTGCTTTGAGCAGGATTTTTTTTTTTTTTTTTTTTACAGTTATTTCATCAAAATCTAATGACAGGAAGTCCAGCTTTGAAAAAGATGTTAATAATAAGTATTCCTTATTATTCATTGTGAGTTACAAAAGACGCAAAGCAAAGTGTGTGTGTGAAGAGTTAATGGGATGAGATTCACTATCGATGCATGGAATCAGGAACACACCCTTTGACTTGGAAGCTTTTGTTTTTTTTAATCGGAAATCCTTCCACTGGACCTTAAAAAGACATTCATTTATTTATGTAGCCCAGTCCGCTGGTGAAGCCGCTTTCTTTTTATGTGGATTTGGGGGATGTTGGTTGAAGTAAGTGATCAGAAGAGGGGGAACGTGGACCAGTTGGACCCAGAAAGCACTTCAGGCTCCACACTCCTGACGGAGCTGCAGTCTATTAAGTAACTGTAATTTGGAGCGAGTGCAGCAAACTCATGATATCTATTTAATGTCCGTAAGCCGGGGCTCAGATGTAGGTCACAGGGTGATTCACTGCACAGTCATCCCAGCAAAAACAAAACTAAAGAGAAAAAAAAAAAACCAACAACCCAGAGGAGGCTTGGAGGCTGAGTGTGTGGGAGTCGGGTGAGCCGGTATCTCCCCTTCTGTCTCTTTGGGTCATTTTCATTCTGTTCGCGGCTCGACGCCTTCGCCGTTCGCTCACACCACTCGGCGCTCTCGCCCGATCCGCCTTGACGCGCCGGGTCCTGCCAGACGCTCATTGGGAAATGTGTTAAGGCTGCATCAGTGGCTCCATTGAGATGCGTCCGAAGACGCCGGCCCCCTCGCCGTGCGTCGCCGCTTCGATCGGACTGGTTTTGTATTCGCCGGGACGTTCTCATTAACGCCAATGCGACGTGACAGCGCGGACGAGTCCTCCACACGCTGTGTTCCCCGCTGTTCCCTGCACTGTCCAACGGGAATCTGAACTCAAAGCACTTGTGACAGCTGAACTTTCCCCAACGTGGATGTTCATTTGTGGCTTTGCGCACGCCGAGATCGTCCACATGAAGCACCACGTTCAGCGAATCTCCAGTTAAACGGCCTGGGAGTGAGGCGAAGTGGAATATTTAGCGGTGATAAAACGGTGTTTCCAGGCGGTCCGTACAGTGGCGGTCTGAGTAGACCGGACTGATTTCCTCCCACGGCGGTTTTATCAGGTTGAGTGCTGAGCTGTGATATAACTGCGATCTGACCTCACTAACTTTCTGCGGCGGCGAGGAAAGCCTCCACACAACGCCGCTGAGCTGGATGCAAACTGACATCATTGTAGGAACGTGTCAATGTTCAGGCAGACACCGAAGACGACGTGGTGTAGCGGGAGATTTTATACTCCCAGACACTCTGTTTAACCTGTGGAGACAGATTAAGAAGAAGAAGAAGAAGAAGCTGCAGAGAAGCAAGTAAAATTTAGCAATCGGGTTTTATTTGGATATTCGGAAATTTCACTGGATATGTTCAGAAATTCAATATCACGACTGTCCCTGCCTTCCCTCTGACATTTTACGATGAGATACACTTTGTTGTCCCCTCAGGGAAATTCATCTCAGACTTCAGTACCGTCGCATGTAGCTGCCCACAGAGAGAGAGAGAGAGAGAGACAGAGAGAGACAGAGACAGAGAGACAAGAGGAATGATATTACAGATGCAGACATGACATACAAGTATCAGCCATAGGTCATATATATTGCACATCATGAAGGAGCCTGTGCCTGATCCTGACGCATGAACTACATGTCATCTCAGTGGGGGACAAATGTACACACACACACACACACACACACACACACACACACTCTATAAAGAAATACCAGCATGATCCACCACATTATCACATAACCTGACTTGACATTGGTATAAATTGATTTTGAAAGCAGTTCAGCCTTTCAAAAGTCAAATCTGCAGCAATTTTCTGATGGTAGAAGCTCATATTTCTGAATATAGGCTGTATAAGAATGACATTTATCAACTGGATTATCAGATATGAATTTGCATCACGGTTAATACATCTATATTATGTCTTTCATTTGTTAGGAAGGTGGATGAACAAGGCAAAATGCTAAGAAACACGATGAGCCATAACATTAGAAGCACTAACAGGCATTAAAAGCACACTGACAATTAGTTTTTTTCATTGCACCTGACCACGATTGGGATACATGAAGTGCATATTTGCTGATCTTAGCTGATGTAGATGCAGAAAATGGGCAAGTGAAAGGTTTTGGGTGAGTACCACTACTCTGATGCTTGTTTCCAAGACTTGCTCATTTGATTCTGGGACTGCAGGCTCCACAGGACAAAGGTATTTATTCAGAAAATATGTTCGTTCTCAAATTAATTTTTGGAAACGAAAAACACTTGGTTTGCTGTACTTTGATGGAGGATATAATATTTTACCTGAATCTGTAACTGGCACATCTGGAGAAGCTGCAGTGCTCCAACTACCGTGTTCATTGTTGTGTAGAGATTTATTACATTAGTTTATTTTTTTCACACCATTTTATGTTATTATTATTTAGTTGTAAACTGACAGTAGCCTACAGTAATTCTCTATACCTGGAGGTGACGCGTGAGCGCTTCATGCGCCGCTGCAGGTTCTGCTGGACTGTCCGACACGTCTCCGCCATCCGATTCCCCCTCACTGACCTCCTGTATCATTGCTGAAGCTTCTGTTATGCCTCTTTTTATTGTCTTTTTTTTTTTTTTTTTTTTTTTTTGGGAGGGGGGGTGGGGGGTTTGGTTGATATTTTTGGCCGATTGTCTGCTGTCAGAGCTAGCTCCCTGTTCAGATGCGGCATATGAACCACAACAAATCAATTGCCGAAAAAAAGCAACGCGAAGTGCGTCTTCTTTATCTTTTGGAGGTGTAAATGCTTTGTAATATTATGTGTGTCATTGTTAGGACCTTATTTGCTTCAGAAACCTTATTTGCTTCAGAAAAACATACAAGACACATATTTAGGAAAAGTCAAAGAATTAGAGGACAGGGGAATTATTTTAACAGATTTATTTGAATTATAAAAACCCAACCGGTCTGTCAGATCGTCTTGGCTGTTCTGGTGTTAACAACTGTGAAAAAAATACTGTTTTATATATATTACTTCAACCTTTTTCATTTATTATTCCATTCCACTATTCCACCAACCCCGTGTCCGCTCGTAAAACGCTTCCCACCGCTCCACCGACGTTTGTGCAACGTTTAATCGCCGCCCGGGCAACGCAGCGAAGCAGCGGTGGTCCCGCGTTCAAGATTGCGTTGGCCTGGCGGACCCGAGCGTCCACGAACTTGCGTCTAGCGGTGCCAAACTTGGATTGGGCGTTGGTGGAGCGGGGGTGAACGTTGCCGGGGCGGAAAATTAAACGCTCCTCACCGCTCGGAATATTTTGTTCAGCTCAAAAACTTTCGGAGCGGTGGGAGGGCCCCTCCGGTAACACCAGCGGTGGCCGAGCGTACACGGCGTTGCTTTAACGGAGGCCAACTTCTGTTCAACGGTGGTGAACGGTGGTGAACGGTTACGAGCGGTGATGGATTTTTTTCACCGCTCCAGGGACGCTCCAGCAAAGTTTGGGCGGTGTGACCGGGCCCTTAATGAGACTCTTTCACCAACATGGAGCAAGTTTACCAAAGCGCCTGCTGCCTTTGTTTGGAAGGTTCCTGCTTTTGGATGTTGGTAAGAATGAGTTTGTCCAACACTGTAATGTTTTTATGAGTTTCATGTTCGGTAGAAAAGAGATCTCATGAAGTTATGATCCCTATGAGCTGCACTATCTTTTCAGATTGGACTGGACCACATCTGGGCAACACGAACCTTCTCAAACCTTTTCAAAGCAATCCAAGGGGTCTCCAAAATCAGGAGCTGGGAACCCTGGCATGATCAACCAGGGCTGATTCATGAGAAGTAACGGCTGACTCGACTGGTTCTGACAGAAAAAGTATACAGTACAGCGACTGCAGGTTGTTGCCTGTGAGGCTGTATAATCAGGGCGTTCATGCTGATGTACCTCTTCACTGCAGCAGAAGAAGGTGGTCTGATCTGATGAAGCATTTTGTTGTACATCATGTGGATGTTTGGCCACGAGTGTGTTTTTACCTGGGGAGCATCATGGGAAGAAGGTAACGTTGTAAGGAATGTGGCTGTTCTACTGTTGCTTTTACCACCTACTGAAGAACTATTGCAGACCGTATTCCCTCTCATGGAACCAATTTACCCTTCAGGAATAGTTTGAGGAACACCAGACTGGGCCGTCAAATCCGCAAAATCTTATTGTGGAGTTATGGAGGTCTTCTCTTACAGTATTTTAACGAAACGCTGCTAACATCAGATACCACAGCATCTATTCAGGGAAGTCCATACCTTGATAAGATGGGACCATTATGAAGGAAAAACAGAAAACGAAGTCCAACAAATCAATTTCAGTCTTTACCTGTCTGATTTACAAACACTTTTATTTGAATGTGACCAATAAAAACTACTTGAGGAACGGAAAACTGTAAAGGGCGTCTTTGTACTTTGTGAAAGTCACAGTGATTTGGGTTCAACCCGACAGCTTGAACTGATTTTTGGAGGCCCTGCTGTGTGATTGGTGCACGCTGGATTCGAACACACTGTAAAGCAGCAGCCCTGCCACTCCGTAAGATTAATACGCAGTCCGACGAGCTGCGACAGGCTTCAAATGAAATGCAGCATGATGATATATGAATTAAATGCCGTGTGAAATGAAACTACTTCCAGCTTGAACCACTGCAGTTGTTTATCACAACAGAACTGGAGGACCAGAGCAGTGTTGTTGTTTTAAATCAGCTCATTATGTTTAACATTCCGGCCGACTGTTATCTGAAGGCCTTCAGAGTGTGACAGAGGCTTTTTTGAGCTGTTCTCAAACCTGAGAGCTTTTACTGCTTTACATTTATTGCATGAGGGAAACCAGCTTTGAGAGCAGTGAAACCTGCTTCAGGTAGATAATCCATCATGGAGAGTGTCTTTCCATTATTCCGTTATGTTCACGTTGTGTTCCAGGAGATGTTGTGTCTTTATGCTGTGACAGAAGTGAAATTCAAAATGATGTTCCATGTTTGTCAGCTTCGATTCCAACTAATTTAACTAAACAGGTCTTTTAATTAGTCAAATAATCAAAAAGAAACAGCGTTTAGCCCGGTGTCCTCAGGCTTCTTGAAGACTTCCCTCTCCATAAAGCTCAGAGGTCACATCTTGAACCCACTCTTGTGATGACCGGCCGTCTTCGTCCATCCACAGACACGAGCATCGCTTCATTCACAAATCCATACTTGCTCTGCTGCTGTTGTATTGATTTTCTTACATGTGAGAACAGCCTTCAGCTCTCCCTCAGTCGTACTCAGCTTGGCAGAAAGGCCTCCTCTTCCTCTTCAGCCACCCTGATCCCGCTTGGAGGAGTCAGGCCTTCGTTCAGTTTTTGTTACGTTTTTGACTCGCAAAACACGACGAAAGTTAAACATTTTCTCTTATTCTTGTGAAAAAAAATCAAACTGATCAGCGAGAGGGGTGGCACATCACAGAAGTCCCCAGTGTTTCTTCAAACGGCCACCACAGGTGAAAAAATGAAGCAAAGAAAGAAATAGTTTCCCCAAGTTGAGAAAGGTTCACAAGTCTAAATAACACCTCTGATAGTGTATTCTTCCTTCTGTCATACTTCTATGTGCACAAGAGTTCACACACAATCACAAGGTAGATAAATGAATTAAAAAAAATGTGCAGGAGAAGAAAGAAGCACAAGCATTTTCTACCAAGTCCTCATTAAAACAGGAGTCAGGCTCTCCGGAGAAAGATTCAGTGCGTTTGTGAGAAGAACGCCTGCAGAAGTTTGCAATGAAATCATCATTAGCTCATTAGGGTATTTATGCTGTGATCTTCACTAAAGTCTAAACAGCTGATCTCCCCTGCATGGAGTACCTGTGCTGGAAGCATGACATTTCTGCCAAGTGCTGATCTCGAGCTGTTGACTACACAGAAGCCTTTTTTTTTTTTTTTTTTTTTTAATTAGGCTAATTAGTGCAGACTTTTTCATGCCAACATGTTTGCCTTGCTACAAATCTGGCACCACTTAAGCCTAAAATAAGAAATCTGTGTTCCTTCATTAGGATGCAGATTTATGCAGGGACCTTAAAAGTTGACTTCGGCGGTTCAGCTGTGAAGCTGTGTCTGTTTGCTCCCTGCATGTGAGGATATGTGGAGTCAGATTATCAGGCGATGGCGCCTCATGTTCACCTGCGTGACAAAGAGGCGTCAGTGAAGTGATGGAATTGTTCTCTGAAGACCTCCTCACTTTCATTTTCACAAGTTTATCCAATCAAATGTGATTTTTGGGCAGTTTTCTGGCTAAGCTGCTCCGTCAGCCACGCCTGCCTGCAGCAGCTGGCTCAGTCACGTCACGGATGCTTCCAGCTTCAAATAGAACAGGGACTTTTTCCCAAAAAAAAGTGTATTTGGGCTCTAAATTATTTGTCCCACTCTTCTGAGGCAGCGAGTGAAGGGTCAACAGGTTTTGTTTGTAATGTTACGTTCTCTGAAGTGCTCTGATGTTTCAGTGGCACGACGGCTTTCATAACCATTCCTCTCTCACATGTTGCATTTCAAAACCTCAGGTCAAGCTTTAATCCTGCACAAGCAAATCGCTTATCTCATTATGAGTCCCGATGATGATGAGGTTCAAATCCCGGTGGGGACAAATGCCATCCGGTAACGCGCCTTCAGGAAGACCTTGCTGCTATGAGAACCTTCCTCATGAGGAAGTACAACAAACATACAGTCAGACTGTTTCAGAAGGTGCCTGGTTCAACAACGTCTGGGTGAGCTATTGAGGAACCGGGGCAACCTGATGACCAATCAGCTGCTGGGACACATGGACAAGGGTGGACAATAAGGAACTAATGAAAAGTTTCCTGGGCGCCATTGATGCTGATGTGTGAGCTGTTGTCTCGACTCATCTCGTGACATTGCGCCCTGGTCAATCAGTGGCCGGCTGTCTGGCAATGTCACGTTTTTGACTCATCTCAGCTGGCTGGGAACAACAGCCCAGCAGGTACTAAAACAATATCTGGCATTGTATTCTAATACTTATTGGAAACGCCGAAAACAAGGCGAGTCGAGCTGAATAGGTACTAATAGAAAAGAGGCTTAAGAAGCATCTAGCAGCTCAGTGTTCAAACATTCATAAGCATCAGCTCCTATCACAACTAGAGATCAATAAACACAATGCTACCAGAAGAGAGAAGCCAGGATGCCAAGTCAGAAGGGGGGCGTCGCCATCAACCCCACAAATATGAAGAGCCTCATTGAAAGAGGAACTGCACTCACAAAGAAGATCCTGAACAAGGTGGAAACCTGAGACCCCTGACGAATACCGAAGCCGAGTCGTCCAGTGCCTTCACACAATCTGCTGGAAGATGTGAATACTAACACACCTCAAGATCCCGCGGGCTAATGGAGGTCAGCCACAGTCCAATATCCTCCTCGCCAGTGGCCAGCTCTTAGTTTGTCAACATCAAATCATCATCTTCAGTTTGACTTTAATGGGATTTCTGTGGAATTGTATTTATTATGTTTGCATTTGTAGTTTATACTGACATGACTATAGGAGGTGAAGACATTTTGCTGGAGAAAACTGAGACTATAACCAGTTTGTTTGCATTTAGACAAGATGAAACAGAAGTGCATGACGATTAAACATTAACATGGAGCAGGTTTTACATAAGCGCTCCTTTCATAGATTTACTACCATCGGTTGTGAAACAGGCAGATTTACTGAAGAAAGCAAAAAAACTGCCCTTCAGGACGCCACACTGCAGCGACTGCAACCTGAAATTAACCTGTGTGATCCATCCAGAGGGCTGATAGCCCATCACAGAGGCGCTGCGTTATTTATGAGCAAATCCCCAAAATAATCATTGTCCTTTATTTATCTAATATTGACTGTAGAAACAAGTTGGCTCACCTTGGGCCGGAAGAAGGATGACAGTCATTATTTGGGCTTGTTTGTCATGAAAAATGGATACAAAGATGAAATAGTGAAACTTTACTTTTCGACTCCAGCTTTGGGTTTTTACAGCTTCATGTGAGATTTAAGGACAGTGTCGTGAAGTTTTCATCTACATATCCTTCCATTCAACCATGATTTATATGTTCAACCATCATTGTATTTTTTGTGAAGTTTACCAACTGTCTTAATCTATTTTTAAGCCTTACGCTCCTTCCCCCCTGTGATCTCTGTTGTCCTCCCCCCCCATCAAGTCCTGGACTCTGTTCTGGTGGGACTTAAGATACCCCAAATAGAATTCGGGGTCCCGTTAAAATCCCATCTCCTCCTGATTATCATTGTGCGATGTGGCTCAGTGATCTGGAAAAAGATCGTCAACGGACATTCAAGTTCAAATAAAGCCCACTGCTGGCCATAAAGCTCTCTGTGTTTCCAAGTTGGTGTCAACAAGCAGCAGGTCATAAAACACAAATACACTAAATATACTGCATAGAGCTCATTCATATCTATATCAATGGGAAAAGATTATTTTTTTGAAATGATAGTTTGTGCTTTGTGTCTATAAAAAAAACCAGAGGAGTGTTTCTTGGGCTTCTGACCCCATTTTAACATCACTTGTTGTAAGTGAAATCTCCACCATTAGGGCCAGTGGAGGATGCTGTCAACACACTGATTGATGAAAGCTGGCTGTGCTGGACATCTGCCTGCCCCCCCCCCCCCGCCCCTCCAGCCTTCGTTCTCGTGGTGTCGAACATCTCGTCATACATAACACTACAGCTACATTACAGCCTCATTGGCCGCCGTTATCCCGCTGTGATCAAATTAATCTGGATGGGCCCGAAACAATGAATGATGATATAACAATCTGGGCACTCGCCACTTGTCCTTTCAAAAATCGATTGGTGTTTGGCCAGAACAAACGCCTGCACACACAATCCAACGTGGCGTGATGGAGCACTTAGAAGATGACAGGCTCTTGAGGCAGCTCAGCAGGGGGGCTAATATTTTGACTATTCAAAATAAATAAATAAATAAATAAATAAATAAAGCAAAAAAAAACAAAACAAAACAAAAGTTTGGAGTTATTTGTGTCTTGGTTGCTGTGCGTCGTCTCACTGCGATCATGTAATCCCTGATCGACTCCATGATGATGTGTTCAGGGCTCTGTGGGAGCCATACCATCTGCTGCAGGACTGCTTGTTCTTCTTATGGCTGAAGATGGTTTTTATGACTACACTGTGTGTGTGGCTGCTTGTCAGCCTCCAGAAAGAATCTGAAACAAATAAGCTTTCCTTCTGATGGTTCTTTCTGCACAGCGTCTTGGACGTGTAAACGTCTTTTCACCATGGCTGTCGCAGAAAGTCAAAGCATTTGAACATTGCAGTATCAATATTTGCTGCTCAGGTTGGATCTTCACTGCTGTGGGTTTCATCCAGGAGCCCATAAAGTTGAAAGGCAGATAAAAATGCCGGCTCACCAAGTGTATGTACGCACATCAGTCCATCAAACGACTGAAAGCCATGTAGGAAGAGCGCTCCAGCAGATGTAAGCCCGTGTTGATTTGCCCTCGGGCCGCCCCCCCCCCCCCCGGCTGATGAGCACTGACTCGTGCCCAGTTAGACACATGTTTACCATTATCTTGTTTTTCTTGAATCAACATTTTATTTATGTGCACTGACTCACGGAGTTTCAGGGGGGAAATCTGAGCATTCGGCGCAGCGCTTTTCCCAAACATCTCCTGCGCTGTGATTGTTCTGACAGGTTTGAACTTGTTTTCAGGTCACAGAGGATGAAATGTATGAATGAATGCGTGTTGTTTCAGCATGAACACGGTTGTAAGTGTCGCTGTTTTTTCCCGAAGCACATCGAGTGTTGTTTTTTTTTTCTCCCTTCACACTTACGCTCAGCCGTTTTAATGCTGCGGTATTTATAACAACTACATATTCTCACAAATAGAGGAAAAGCAAACTCTTTTGTGGATTTGGTTTTAAATGCACACTGATAAAATGCGGAAACCAGCTTTTGAGATTTGCATGAAATCTGCTTAAATACTCAAAAATCAAGTGATATAATTGGATTTTTCTTCAAGGTGAAGTTATAAACTGAAAAGTGATGAAGTTCAATTAATAGTCTTTAAATATAACTCAGATCACTAATACATTACTCAACTGGACTGAAATACTGGGACACTGAAATTTTCAAACCAGTGATGTTATTAGAAGCTATTTCAAAGCCTTTTAAAATGTTTTGTAGAGTCTTTCAACGCGACATGTATGTCACATTAAACAATGGCAAATGTATAAAATAGATAAAACAGCTAAAATGACAGTGATGAGATCTTATTAGCCAAAACTACTGTATGTCTTCCATCAGAATGACAATTTTTTTCTAAAATTTTGCAGCCAATCCCTTTCCTCTGTCTCCCCCAATCCTCCGCAGTATCCCCACCCTCAGCTGGCACTTTGGCAAAGGCAAGACTTTCTGCAGACTTCAGCATATTTTCACAAATTCAACCTTCATGCTTTAGCTTTTGACGCTAATGCCTCTTTTCAAGCAAAAAAAGTAAAATAATGTTGTTATCGTCCACTGATATCAGGTCTCTGTGTTGTCCTAAGTCCGCTGGTCTTACTGGAGCAATGACTCCATACTAAAAGTCTCCTCCAACATCTTATACGACAATATTTCCAGTGAAAATCCATTGGTTTTTTTTTTTCCGTTTCAGAAAAGTTGTGCCTTCGCATGGTGCCAGGAGTTGGCGCTGCTGGTTGTTTTTGTAATGAAGACACACGCACACACACACATATGCGTGTAAGAACAATACGCTATAAACATTAAGAATGGGAATGCTATTTGGTGCGACTCCGTTTCTTTTAAAGGATCCAGCAGAATAAGATGGAGATTGCAGTTTCTCTGTTTGTTTGTTGCCATTTCCCCGATGCGCTCGCAGCTCTGGATTGTCCTGTTTTCTTTGCAGATGCAGTTCTTTGCCGTCGGAGCTGCTGTGCGTGTGTGCCTGTGCGTGCGTGTGTGTGTGTGTGTGTGTGTGTGTGTGTGTGTCTTCACAAAGTGGCTTGTGGAGGGACACCGGCCGCACACAAACTCAGTGAATGAAACAGGGAGAGTTGCTCGGTGTCACTCAGGTGTTTGGCTCCGCCGTCGGCGCCGTCGGACCGACATGGCGGCGTGCGTGAGTCACGAGGCCCAAACTGTGAGGAGGCGGCTCCGAGACGGCGGCGGCCGTTCGGGCGGACAGCTGGAGGTGGCTGCTCGGTGTGCGGCGCTGACAGATAAATGACCAGACGTGATTAACGGCCCGTCATGCTGATTCTGGGGCGAAGCGGGGCGCCGGCGCCATGAGGGGGGAGGGAGGGGTGTCAGCGACTCGTACGGGACTCGGATGTGACACCAGTCGGCTCCAGAGAATCATTTCGCCAGATTATTGCGAATGAGAGCGTGATTTGAGAAAGACACACTTTTGTTCTGACCCAGAAACACAAATAAGTTCAGGTGTAGGACGAGTAAGACGTCGACTCACCGTTTGAACGTTTCCTCCGATCGACCGATACAAGCTAATGCTAACGCTTTGACTTGATTAGCACAGAAAAGAAGTTCCCTTCCTCGACCAAACAGGAGTTTAATGAAATGATAACTGTTCACAGAAATGCTCTTGGCCTGTGAGGAGAGAAGAAAGTATAAGACCTCGTTAGTTGCTTTAATCGTGCTACTGATTTTTGGCGTTTTACAAAAACCTTCTTTGCTCCAAACGCTGGTCGGAGAGGAGTTCGGTTGCAGCCCGGGAAAGAAAACTGCCGTCGCTGCAGTTTTTACCGGCATAAAATCCACAGAGTCCAGATGAGAGCTGGCAGCAGAGCGCTCCCGGACTGCATGCCACGCACTTTTGCTTATTCCTAACAGGAAACTCCCTGATATCATCACTAACAACAGGAGGCAAGAAAAAAGAAAACAACAACCAAAAAACTGTTTCAGCTGGAAGAAGGCCGCAAACTGTGTGAATGTTACAGGTCTCAGGGTGATGGACTGCAACAAATACAGCAGATAAACGAGCAGCATGAAGATAAGATTATTCCAGAGTGCTTCTTCTATCAAACACTAAAAGCATTAAATCACGTCTCTCATTCACATTTCTGTCACGTTTTCATTTCAGAGAAGTTTTGTTTTTACACAGCTTTATTTTGTCCATTGACATTATTTTCAAATGAAAATGGAAAACTTTGTTGCGTTTTGGGCGTCCATTTACACGACAGCGGTGTTTGTAGCTGATGAAAACGCAACTTTTCGAAAACAGCTCTCAAGGTGGAATTTAAAAAAAAAAAAAAAATGCTGTTACTCAGTACGAATGGGGAAATTGTTCATGTTTGCGTCGTATCGTTCTACTGTGCGTGTGTGTCTGGTTTCATTACGAACACCGCCAACAGCGCCAACTCCTGGTCTAACATGGCGACTACATCTCTTTCAGTGTTTCTTCTGTTTCCATGTAGACGGACACTGATTTCAAAACGCTGCCATGTAAACAGGAAACTTTAAATAAACATTCTCAGCTCTCCAAACTGGAAAATGAATCTAACATTTCATTCAAACTGACCGGTTGTGGGTTCAACAAAGAGGCAACTCATGACTTACCTGCTCACAGATGTGATATAGTTTAAGTTTCAAGTCAAGCCGATTAATTTATTAACCAAACCACACCAAGACAGGCACAGAAGAGCCATTACATTATGACCACCTGCCCTGAAAAGCCGCAACATAAGCAGCCAACATCCAAATGAAAGCAACATATAATTCCCTTTTCTCCATGAGATTGTAGAAAGAGTCTTATCCTCATTAACTCTGAAAAAATATCATCTTCAGCATAGTTTGAGATCTCTGGTCGTCCACAGAGAGTGGGGACTGAACTTCAGGTTGGGAACTCCTATCACAATTGAATCCTCACAAATTCACTGAAATGCTTAATTTTTGCCCATTTTTCTGCTTCTGACAAACTTTGAGGATCTAAACGTTGAAGCGCTTGAGCAGGTGTACCGTACAAAGTGTCCTGTGAGTGTCTGAGTGAGGCTGAAAATGATTTCACAGTCTGTCCTTCTTTATTTTCACCACTAGCTCTGGATTAGTCCCAGGCTGAAGTAAATCCGGCAGTGTATCAGTCCAGAAAACGTCGGGTTTCCAAGCGTGAAGCCGGATCTTGTGAGTGTCGTTTAACTTCAAATGCAGAGTTCTGTCTGTCCCGGACGTTCGACCCTGTCCGTCTCTGGGACTGTGCACCGGCAGGGTCTGTTGTTGTTTTGAGAGCTCTGGCTTCCCCCGTCACGCACACGGACGTCCCAGAGCCGAGAAGACAGCGGAAAATAATAACAGAGAAATAAAATACAGAAATGCCCCACATGGAGCCGCCCAGCCGCGGGTGATGGACGGATCGTCCCAATGTCACTTCACACGGGTTTGGCCTCTCTGCTGCTTCTGTTTGCTGAAAACAGCAAACGAACGCTGTTATTGTTGTAGTTGGAGGAAGAAATAACAGGGACTTAGTCACGCTGCAGAAAAAGTACCTGAGGGGAATCCACTTCATCCAACCGGCAGCTCGGCTTCAGTGTATTAAGAGATGAGGAGGATGAGCAAGTTTGATGGGCTTTCACAGCAAATTCCCCTTCAAAAATAACCTGTTTGGGAGAAAGTGTTCTTTCACCGCCGTCCCTTTCGAGATGCTTTTATCTGACGTTTCTTTACAGCAGTCTGGCAGAGCGACGGGGTTTACAGCAACAAGACGGGAGATTTTCCACTGAAGTTTAAATAAATACGGCTGAAGTAAACTGATCGAGATCCTGAATACTAGTTAGTAAAGGAAATATGTTCTGACTCATTATTCATTAAAAAAAAAAGCTCATCTTTATTACAGGCTCTTAATAATACAGAATCAGTGAGAATTAACTTTCATCATGAAAACCAGAGAAAATAAGCCATGGATTTCTCACAGCTGCTTTTTAAATTTCCTGAAGTGAACCCTCAAAAATCAGAAGTAATTCTGTCCATTGACTTGAAGATTGTGACAAATGTGATTCAGATCATTTGTTTCCTTAAAGCAACCTAACAGGTTTTACCTCGTGTCTGCATTTGCCTGCTTAGAAATAGATGTTTTTCATATATTAGGATTAATTTATAATAGATCAAAGGTTCTTATCTGATAATAAATGCAATACTTTTATGACTCGTCCCTCATCTGATTTTTCACGTGTATAAAACCTGAATGTTCATTTCCACCATGGAAGAATTGAGCTACACATTTACGCCTGCACTTCACTTTCTTGTTGAAGCGTCCTCCACCGAACGGCTGGACGTTTGCGGAGCTTTAGGTTTTCTCTCTGATTGTTCTTGTCATGCGTCCCAGAGCTGGACGGCGAGGCGGCCAGCGTCATATTGAGCAGAGGCGGCAGGTCCATTCATCACTGGCTGCTGCACTTCGCTCGGCAAACGAGACATTGGCAGCTGACAGATGTGGGTCACTTTCCTCAGCCAGGATGATAATCGGTGTCTGTGGCTCTGGAGGTGGAGCTGCTCAACGCAGAATCACTATTTGCCAGAAAACAGGATAATATGAAGTTCTTTTATCAATATGACTTTTCTTAAAATTTCTGGGAAGAAATCATGGCAATCATAAAATTTCAATGAAACAGACACTTTCACAACAAGTAGTAGCCTACTATAAGTGTCACTACTATAGTTACACTATAGAATAGTCTTCATAGCTACACACGAAGAACGATCCAGGATCACCACAGAAACTCTTAAAAATCTTATTTCCTCCCACTCTAGTCTCTACTGTTTTACTGGCGGCTGTTAAACTATTGACCCTCTTTACAAGCACACTAAAATCTGATTTTTGGCTCTTCAAATGATCATGTAAACAGACTAACACTGCTAGATTTCTAACTAATACTCATATTTTTGTGGAGGTAGTCTAGAATTTTCAGTTTCTCGTAGGATATAGAAGTAGCATTCACAGCATGGAAAACCAGCATGCAGCTGCAGAAAGTCAACAAAGACTGAATGAAAGTAAAAAAAAATAAAATAAAAAAAATGCTGAAAGAAATTTCATGTTAAATGCAAGGAAAACTCTC
Organism: Salarias fasciatus; assembly: GCF_902148845.1. Lineage (NCBI taxonomy): Eukaryota > Metazoa > Chordata > Actinopteri > Blenniiformes > Blenniidae > Salarias > Salarias fasciatus. The sequence goes on along the minus strand of NC_043745.1, from coordinate 37,214,029 downwards.
AGCTCCACTACTGTTAAGACAAGATCATTGGAATTGTCAAACACTGTAGTTTACAGGCCATGTCACAGGTTGGTTATGTGTTTGTTTTAATGCAGAAAGACACACTTGCACAGGGAGCAGTGCGATGTAAACACTGTGAGCCTTGGAGCAGTGTTTCTCTGATGCCGAGGCCCACTCAGATTCTGCCGTCTCTCAGAAATGTGCCTCCTCTTATGCGGTTGATGGTGTTGTAAATCTAATGTGATCTGACAGTGGAGTGTTTCACAAATGGTGCAATATTCTTGCAAGACCACTTTCGGAGAACTTCCGCATATGAAAAGTGTCTCTTTTCAGCTTTGAGTGCAGAAGTCCATCCATGCAGGTCCACCGCGACGCACTGACGGGCGTGAACTGTGTGCACGTTGTCTTCAAAACACAAACATCGATGCGAGAGCAGCATCGAGTAACTCTGCGGACCTGATGAACGGGAAGGGGAAATATTCCCTGGAGGCTGAAGCTGCTTGAGGTTGACGGATGCTGCTACTGAGCGGTCTGCATCATTCATGATGATTGTTCTAATTCAGAGATAAAGACTGAATTTGAGACAGAAAAGGCAGATTGTGGATGAGAAGGACTCAGAGCTCGCATGGTTTTCGAGCTTCCATTCGCCGTTTTGCTCCTGTAGACGACGTACGGACATCAAGCCTTGTTTGAGTCCTGTCATTGTTCACCCTCATTCATCTCTCATCCTTCACGATTACTTGGAGGCCGGTTGATGGACAGTCTGTGATGGGATCTATACAACGTGAGCAGGAATGTCAGCCTCCCACACACAGCACCAAGCACGGCCCTCTCGGCCGCTCCGACCTTGGCAGGATGATGGTGGGTCGTCATCGTAGCCTCTGTCAGACTCAGACAATGGAAGAAGACGTCTCTGAGCGGCGGCCATGCCGTCTTCTCGTCTTCTGCACTGGTCTGATGGTGACTTACATAACTGGTCAGACGGAGTCTCATTCATTCCACCTTGAAGCACCTGCTAGTGGCCCGAATGGGAACTACAGCTCCCTGCATGACATGTTTTAAAACATGCAGCTACTCCAATCAACAGAATGAACTGATGCCGCAACTTGTATAAAGGGATGTATCACCAATACAGTTGGCATGACTCAAAAGTTTTGAATCAAAAAAAAAAAAAAAATCAATGTAACAGGGAAAGTTTTGAGAGAGAGTGATAAAAAAAAGAATATTCTAGACACAATTATATTTTTGGGAAAATTATGCAAGATATTCATATATATGATATATTTTTGGGGGGAATACATTACAGAATCTTAACAAATGTTTAATTTTTAGCGGCGTTATTCAAGATTTCCATATAAAATGGAATATTTAAGAACATTTTGGAAAGGTTTTCTATGGAAGTGTTATTTTTATGCCACATAATGTCAGATTTGCATATATATAAATGTTACTTTTAAAGTTATAACACAGGATTACCATACAGCTGCTTTTTTATCTGTTCTAAACTTGACTTACTGTCAATATTAATGTAAAAAATGCTATATTTTGATATCATGTAATATCCCTAGTATGAGGGTGTCTCCCTTCACCTACAACAATGTGCAATGACAGAAAAAAAAATACTTCTTGGATAACTTCTCCAGGTCTTTAAAAACAAAACAAAAATGCATGAAAATAACATTAAACTGTTTAGCAGTTTGAAAAATTGGTAAAAAAAAAAAAAAAGAAAAAAAAGGATAAGATACCCTCAACTGACTGGAAATTCATAGCTTTTTAGGAAATTCATAGCAACTTGGAAAAAAAAAAGAATGCTAATTAAACAAGTATTTTCATATTTTTATTGCTCTGCTGGATTTAGAGACACTGGCTCTGTGTGGGGAACGCCGAGTATCTAAGAGCCTGCTGAAACACAAACTCAAAGCCTATTAGTTACGTAGCATTTCCCCCATCGACAAGTTTTGGCGTTTGCTCGCTGCGACTAATTCATCTTTTTGTGCTCAGGCTAAAGACATGCAAAGAACACGACACACACAATGAGAGCGGGCAGATTATCCCTCATTTTAACAGGATGACAACTGCCTCTTTACAAATAAACAAAGCAACAAATATCCCCCGAATGCCCTCGCTGATGGGCTTTATGGGAAAATATGCAGCTTTTTTTCACGTGTTATTGAATGCAGCTGCGAGCCAGTTGTACAGTTTAAAGTACTAAACAAAAAGAGGAGAATATAAACAAAAACAAATGGTGTAACATGTAAATCAACCATTTTTCTGCCCAGTACTGAACAGCTTTAGGCAAAAGTTCAAACTCTGCTGGCACTGTAAAACGTAAATCTTTTTGTGAATAATTTGATTCAAGATGAATAAAACTCAAGGAAATTATAAAAATTTAGCACAACTTATATTTAACTATTTTAAACACATGATAGCATGAATCTTTCATCTCGATGTTCATTTAAATAAGCTGCACCGTGCAGAAAACCAGAGGTTAGCATTCAGCATCCGAACACCATGCTGCACAAAGGACTTCCTCAACTTCCTGAATCCTAAACGTGGATATTGTGAGGCCTTCAGCGTGATGAGTGTTGTGTCTCTGGGTAAAAGATGTCTGCACCGCAGGTTTATGGTGAAATACTCGAGCTGAATCACATTGTGCACTGCTTCAGTGAACTGTTAGTGCCAGGTTTTAATTCATTCATTAATGTATTTAGTTTTTCTGGCACAGCCATCATGCTACCTCGGCTTTATTTTCTCGATCAGGGTTGTCAAACATACAGTCCACGGGCCAAAACAGGCCTGTCTGAAGGTTCAGTTTGCCCCATATGACTTTAGTGTGAAAATAATAAAAACATTGCTTTCATATTTCAATAAAGCTGCAGGAGGTTGTGGAGGAGTGTTGTATAGGAGTGAAAACGAGCTCTCTTATTGCCATTGCTATCACACTGATGCTGCTGTGACTCAAAACCTCTGCGTTGCCGCTGGGTGTCTGATTGAAGACGACTGAATGTTTGATCTTCTCTATAATTCAGACGGTCACAAATCCTACGATTCAGTGAGACAGATCCTTCAGACACTCGATGTTATAGTGGTGAAAACACAGAACTTGAAAAGGCCCATGAAGGCATTGAGGCGACAGAACGAAATGCGTCACATGGATGGACAAGCATGCGCCTTCCTTTTGACTGCAAAAGTTCAGAGAAGTGGCGGGAAGTTTTTAAAACATCATTGTGACAGATATCCTCAAGTTTTTCATCTCGATTCAGTTTTTTACGGCCAAAAAAAACAAACAAAATATGCATTAAATTAATGGACGGGTTGAATCTTTCGATTGAAGCCTCAAATGGAAATTAAAACTAGCGCAATGAAACTGAATTCAACTTAAATGGGATTTTTGAAATGCATATTTTAAAATTTAGACAGAAAATACTGAAACATTCATTAAGATGTTATTATTTATCACTTTTCATCATTTCATCTGCCTGCTGACTCTGCAGTGTCGACTAGTGGAGGGATGTTGCATGACACATAAGCATCGTGTAGATGAATAAAACAGGTGAATATTTCTGGTGCAGACTAACTCGTGCAGATGTTTAGCAATCTACAGGAATTACCATAAAGAGGGTGAAGCAGAGGGTGTTGCAGAAAAACATATTTATCGTCTTTGACTTTGACAGCAACTTTAGATATTAGCTTCCATTTGCTTTGAAAAAGTGTGAAATCTTGCAACAACCGGGATGGATATTTGTCAGTAAGCTCTGCAGAATTTCAGACATATCTCGGTGAAATCATGAATCGCTACACTTCTTTTAAAAAAGTCCCACGTAGCAGTTTCCAAAGAGTCACTTGTGTTCAGGTGCATCAGAAAACCTGCTGGGAATTGAAAGTCCTTGCTGTGTGCTGCTGAATACTTCCTCTGGTTTGAACGTGACCCAGTATTCAAGGACTGAAATGTGGAATACGTTTCTAATGAGGTCGCTGAATGTTGACAGAAACCTGAACCAACCGCTCTCATGAGGAATCTCTCTCATTTGATTTGTTTATGTGTTCCTTTGCCTCTGTCTCGTGGTGCTCCTCAAATCCTCCTGAAAAAGTCGTTCATTATACCTTTGAATCAGCATCGTGCTTGGAAATCTCAGTGAAAGGTTATTTTCAGACCCGACGGGGATTATGCCGTGTTCCCTGCGATGTTTGGGCTGATGTGTTTTCGCCACTGAGAACTTGTAAGCTTCAGCATTAGTTAAAATATTTGTCTTGAAGGTGAAGTTTTAACTTTTTCAGTTTGAAACATTTTAAAGTGACCATCATGATGTGATCTTCTTGATACCTTAATGCTGAGGACTTCATGGAGGTAGCATTAGCATGCTAGCCAGCCCGCTCAAGCACGTCCAGTCTGTCTTGAAGCCGTGCGTGAAGTTAGCATGCCAGGCTGCGATTCGACGCAGACACACTCACACACACGCAGAGAACAATACGTGAGAAGCATTAACAATGGATGAACATGGACATTTGTGTGGAGAGACAAACAAGTTAAGCTGTTTTCAGAAAGTTGCACCATTTTTTTGTAAATTGACCCTCAAAACAATACGAAACTTTTCCATTTGTTCTTGTAGACGTTGTAGTGTGTACTGTGCTGAAGAGCTACCTGCTGTTGTCTGCTTTAAGACAGTTTGTCACAGATACATAGTTTCTGCAGGTTCTTCTTCTCATTAGTCCATAAATAAGTGTTTTCAATAAATACTAACAGGTAGTTTATAGAGCATCTTCCTCCTAACTTGCTGAGGAATGTTTGAATTGCTGACGGCTCAGTTATTGTCTCACATCCACTCTACCAAAACAGCTTTGCACACTTTGTTAGGACATAATTGAAAAAGACACATGAAACTGACGTTAGTTAATTTTTCAAGGAATTAGTGACTTTATATCACAGTAACTAGTTAGGTAATGGCTTCTTATTTTGTAAGTAGCACAGTTTGACACATGCCATAGTTTTTCAGAGCTTTATGCACTGCGGTTTCCTAAAAACAGCTCTTTTCTCTACAACACAGAACATAAATCACTGTTTGTTTGGGTCATTCATAGTTGCAATTTTGTAAAGTAATCAACACAATACAAATGAGGATCACCCTGAATTACTCTTTGCACCAAAGAAACCTGAAAGCTTAAACTTTTGGGATACGTGATGCAGGTGGCGTTCCCCCTGGAGCTGTATCGAGACCACGCCGAAAACTCCACAATCACCTGTGGTGGATGCTGTTGGAAAACTACACATCCTCAAGCTCATGCACAGAAGCAAACGATAAAAAAGTATGCTGTGGAGTGAGCAAATAAAAGAGAAAGGGTGATAAAGTAACTCTGTGAATATGCAGCAGTGGGGACGCCGTTATTTATTTTAGTTTGCCCTTGGAAACTCCTGCATAAGGAGCTGACTGAAGATCTGAACCGTGCTGCATTAATAAGCACCTGAGCACCTTTACACGTCCGCACTGCAGAGGGATGGCTTTTATAGACTCCACTCATACCGCTACACGCTCAGCTTTTCTCCTCCGTTCCCTCGCCTTCCAGTTGTTTGCGAAGCAACAGATTTACAGCCGGAGTCAAGAGAGCCGAGAGGGTTGAAAAAGGTTTCATTTACTTTAAATTTACGGCATATTAATTCTTCTTCTCACAGCCAAGAACCACACAGATTTGTGCATCGTATAAATCTTGTTTTGTTTTTATGATCCCCCCTGGAAACTGATTTTTCACACCTTTCAGTTTTCCCTTACTTGCACAAAAGCAGTAAACAGGAAAAGTCTGAGTAACAAATAATCTTCTGCTGTATTATCGTTTCCATTATGTGGAGTTCCACGTCTGATCGGACTTTCCTTGTGTCCTCTATTTAATTTGTGCATTCACTTTTGACAACTTTTTCAATTTTCAGAACTTGACTGACTAACAGAACTATTATAAAAGAAACAGAGATAGTTTTGCAGGTCTTCCTCCCAGACTTCAGCGAAGCGACATGCCTGTAACACCAGTAACACCAGTTTAAACCGGGGGTTGCGTCCAATCCGATTGAAAAAATACATGAACAGGGTCACTGAGACCCGAGCTCAAATATTGGTTGAGGCTGCCATGAAAACTAACAAACTAGTATTAGTCAGCCATGCTGTTTGTGTGTGCTTGTAAAAACACCCATAATGCAACAGTTACAGGAGAAGTTTTTCGGACATTTCACTGTATTTTAGTGCAGGAGCTTTCATTAAAATTCAGGGAACCTGAACATTACAGTCAGTCGCCGCCACTCTAAACTTTGAATCGTCAAGTCGTCTCTCTCCCCTCCGTCCTGATTGATTTCCTCGATCGTGACGCCGTTTTTCCATCTCGGTTCGAACAGGCTCAAAGCATCAAATTTGCAAAAACAGTTCTGCGGTCATTTTGTGGCCTGTTGCTGTGATAGCTTGTCAATATATAAAAAAAAGGGGAGAAAAAAGACAGTTTGAGGTAATTGGTGTGTTTAAGACTAAATGCACCACTGAGCACAATTCACAGAGCGCCAGACAAAGCCGAGTGCTCCGGTCTGACTGCTGAAACTTTCTTTGTTGTCTTCTTGTAAAACATGTCACGGGCTTTTTACAGCGTAGCTTTTCACTTCCAGGATTTCAGTGTATTTTTTCATGAAAGGTAAAATGAAAAAACATCACCAATAACATTGGTAACTCTTTAAGAGTGCATATTTGTGGTTTTATTAAAGGATATTAAGGTTACTGTTTTTTGAAATTGGTGGAAAAAAATGCACATTTATGCCCTTTAGAAACATTTTAATCAGTTTTTAGATGTAAAAGTCACACCAGTTTCACAATTTATGTCTAAAAAATGTAAACGGTGACATTTATTCAGCAAGTATTCATTACTGTAGTCCCAAAAGGAATAGACACACCCTTGATTTAATTTGTCCCAGTTGATTTATGTTAAATATTAAGCATTGTCATAATCGTCATAAGGACTGATGTGGTTATCAGTCACATGTGCAAAGGACTGAATCCAACATTTCAAATTAAAGGTAGACTTTAAAAATAGCACAGTGTGTTATTAAATCACTGTACTGTGAGCATTTCCACCCCAGGTAGGAACACAGGAAGTGAAAAGTCTGCAGTTTTCTCTCAGTTCCTGAAGCCAGAATCCGTCCCGGACTCATTAGTCCGCCGCCACATAAAGCAGCAGAGGACATGAATTCTTGTGCAGATTCAGTGTGGGGATCTGGACCGCTACAGCGCCGCTCCGTCCTGCCAGTCTGTCTCCTCTGATGATCAGTGGGAGCGAACAGAAGGCAGCTGGAGGCTCGCTTCTCCAAAACTTTTTACACCGAGCCAAGTCCATTTTTTGTTGGCGCTCCTCGATTAGTGTTTAATCTCCGTGGCCTTTTGCTAAATTTGACTCATCCTTGATGAAATAAACTGCTAGCTGAGGAGTCACATGCCTGCGAGGCAAAAATGAGGAGATTTTTGGATACGTCTGCAGGTTTTCATGGGTAAATGCAAAAATCCTAATTGATTTTGAATCAATCATGGGGTTAAACCATCTTATTTGACCTATGGCTCAGATAAAACTGTATGAATTTAACTATACAATATAGATTGGGGAAGAATATTTTGACATGTTGGCTAGTTTTAACCCAACAATGGATCAGGCCTTCAGCTTTTCCTGACTTATAATAGGATGTTGCATGGGAGACTATGGACACATGAAACATTTGTGGTTTTCTGTGATTGTATTGAATCACTTTGTTCAGCTATCAAGCTATTGGCTGAAAATAGAGAAGAAGTCTGACTGGCTGCAGGGAAATTTGGACTGTTTTCTGTGAATCTGCTTGTGTGCATTCACAGATTTTTGATGAAGATCAGTACAAAGATGAACTCAGGCTGCCTGTTGAGGCTCCAGTGTGAAAAACAACCGTCTCTGAGCTCTTTTCAGTGATCGTGCTCATAACTTTGATCACTCTGACTACGTGCATTTCTTCAAAATCACAGTTTACAGATGCATTTACCAGCAGCAAAGTGGATTACATGATGCAAATGTGTGAAAGGAATTGCATCCTCACACAAACCAAAATATACTACTTAATGTCACGCTGTTATTTTCAGGTGACGTTTTCTATTGCTGCATGTTCTTCCTTGATGTGCAGAGACCATTGTTGGGCCCACAAGCTGCTTTAGTGGCTGTGGGTTTTTGGTCTGGGCTCCGTGTGATGGACAGCTACACCAGGCATTTCAGGTGCACTCAATCAATCCCAGATAAGTGGTTTAGATAATAGGAGGCCACTAGATTTGCTCACTGGCTGTCAGCTAACAGCCTCTGCTGCAGTCCTGCTAAACTCTGCTTCCAATGAGGCTCTTTCCACAATGACTGCGCTTATTGCTTCTTTATTCTCCTCGTCTTGTGCTATACAATGACATATAACAAACGTCCTGGTAGAGTTGTGTGACATATTGGACATTTATCGTTATATTAATTCATCACAATGTTTACATGAGCAAAATCATTGCAAAATCATGTTTTCAAATGACTGATCCATGTCAGATGGTGTTTTCAGTCAACAGTTTGACATGTGGATTGGAAAATGGCAGATTAAAAGTAGAAAAATGCCATTAATCTTGATTATTTTCAAAAATTGTGCAATTGAGTCATTTAAAAAATGACATCTATTGAAAGCACTCATTATCTCAGACCTGGTGGCCTCAGTGCAGAAGTGACAAGAAAAACAGTCAAAGAAAAATGACAAAAATGCAGACAGATGAGCAATGGGGGGAAAAAAAAAATCAAGCAAAACACAAAACAAAACATCAAGCTGAAGTAATGGAAAGCAAAACACGGAGAGGCAAAAACTCTGAAAAGCTGAAGACACAAGCAGAGAAACACGTAGCGATGCTCATTATATACCAGAGTCAGCAGGTGAAGACCGTCACACACTGACACAGGTGAAACACATCAGAGCAACAATCAGACAGAGGCGGGAAGTCAAGGAGCCTGAATCCAGACACAGAGCCAGAATCTCAAAATAACAAGTCACAAAGCACAAGTCATGAGAGTCTGCAGCACAAAATAAAAATTAAAAGTAACAGTGTTATCAAAATGTTTGATTTGATGTTTGTTTATTTCAAACATGCATGAAATGCAACAGAAAAAAGGAAAAATACATTTAAATTTAAAACAAATACCTAAAACTCTCAGGTTATCCTGCATCCTTACAGCTCATATTTACTGCATCAAACGAAGCAGAAGTGTTTCTACTTTTATCACTCTGTACAAATGAACATGAACAGCTCTGCAATTTTCTTTATCAGACATTTTCCACTAAACCCCTTCTAATTATTTGATAATGTATCTCCCAAGAATCAATTCTTTGTATTTCTTTCTAAAATGAATCATGTTTGATATTTAATTTCCTCACACTGTTCAACACTTCAACCCCATGAGCAGAATGTTTTTAAAGTAGTGCTCAGTCTGTGAACCTTCAAAGTTACACATTCGGAGGAGTTTTAGAAAAGTTTCATTTTTAGAGACTCAGAGCATCGTTGTCGTTTGAACAGGATCCTAAAACATGGAGGTTTTACGTTTTGACTTGAAAACACTGTCGTACAAACAGGGGCTGAAACATCCCTGAATAATCCATCACGCTGTCAGACGTCCGGCTCAAAGCGTCTGACATCAGGTTACCGGGTGTCCCGGTCGCCGCCCCGCTTCCCACTTCACGGCCGCGGTGTGTCTTCATTCTCCTGGACGGCGTCGCCTCGGTGCTCAGATTCATAAAAGATAAGATGAGATGAAACATTATTGATCCCTGTGGGGGAATTCTGTCACTGCAGCACTGAGGAAGAAAGATTTCAGCAGGGAGCACAGAAAGAATACAAGAGCTGCTGGAATATAAAGACGAGAGAAACGGAAAAGGCCCATTCTAAAGATGAGAAACATTTATGGACTTATGCAAACATTCAACAGGAGGCCGTTTCAGAGGAGGACAGATTGACTTTAAAGGATTTATTTGCACTTGTTAAAGGTGTCGTGACTGCTTATCTGAATGCTGATGAAATAGAAGAAAAGAATATATAGCAGTCGGATTCACAGAGTCCAGTTTTCCCTCATGTTTTAATGTTTCGGGGAAAAAAAAAAGTCACAAATGCAGGATGAAATGATAAACGTTCTGAATTTGCACATGGCGATGGGACCAGTGAGCGGCTGCATTTGTTTATGCGCCTGATTTAAAGTTTGCTGCCAGCGGGGACTTTTCTATTGGTGTTTTGGTTTGGTCTAGACGGGCAGGAACGTGTGTGCTGCAGGCGTGCATCATGCCGCAACAACACCCCCCCCCCCCCTCCCCCACCACCACCACCACTCCTCCACCCCTCAGTGTCCGTCTCCCTCTGTCTTTGTCTCACCGCCTCTCTTCGTGTCTCTGCCTCCGTTTGGGCCTCTGTTTGATGAGGACGGCGTCATTAGAAACCAGGGGCTGTCTGACCTTCACCATCTGGATGTAATGAGGTGTGACTCCACCCGTTGGTTCACACTGGCGGCAGCAGCAGCAGCTCCTGGTCGTCTCTCCCTTCTTATTTATCATGGTATCACCGTATGTGTCACAGATGACTCACTGAAGTGTGATCAATTATCTTTCCATTCTCTCTTTATTCACACTCTGCAAATTCGACATGACACAGTTTTAGAAATAAGGTTGTTTGGTGACAATCAGCTCACAAAAAAATGAGCAAATAACTAATATTTGAACTTGGTGACCACACAGAAAAGAGCAACAATCAGTGAAAAATTGTCAAAAACCTCAGAAAAGCTGTTTGTGAGGATTCAGTGTTTGCAAACCATATCGTTATTGCAGTAATTATTGCATGTTTATTGAAAATTGTGCAGCTCTGGAGCTTTGAGAACATGTGATTCTGTCCCAAACTAAAGTCAGTGACGTTTATCGAAACACTGATTGTTCACCATCAGCGACCAGCTGCATCTTTTGAAGAGTGTGTTAGGGATGTTTAAAAAAAAAATAAAGTGGTGAGTTTGCAGCTTATCAGGAGCTGAAGTTATGAAGTTATGAAGAAATGAGATGGTCTGAGGAGCATTTCTATCCTCATAGTTTCATCCAGAACGGCACACCAGTCACATAGCGACCGACTGGTTCAATCCTGCAATGCTAAATAATAAAAGCAAAGTTTTTTCTGTAGCGTTATTGAATTGAAAGCTAATTCCAACGCTCTAAAATGCCTCCTTCATTTATTCAGGCTAAGAATATCTGCTGATTAGGATTGAGGGCTAGACTACAGAAATTGTTTTGCTTTTGATACGTAGGCCTGTGAAAGACACAATACCTGCATCTTCTGGAAGGACACACTGGAAGGCTCCATTTGAAAAACTGTTGAGTTTAAACAACCTTGTCACGCTACAACTGGCCTCCAGATGAAACATCTGGAGGGTTTTTTATACCTGGATTCTGACTCTGGAGCTACCAGTGACTCTCCAAGCTGAGTAAAGAAGGACAATTCTCAGGAAACAGTCCATATTTTGCTCAATTGATATCAACCTTAAAATCAAGTCCTTCAACTATAGTCTGACAAGAATCTGACAACAGTTTTGCAATGATTTTGAAGTTGTTTGAATTTTTTTGTGACACACTTTCCGTGCTAACTTGCCTTCATTCATTGACAAATCACAGTTATTTAGTGAGAGACTTTTTTTTTAGACAAGGCTTGATTAAAACTCTTTTGGCTCTGTGGCTCCTACTACTGGCAAGCAGCCGCATGACAGTCAGGCAGCATCTTGTACATAAATGAAGCATGTAGTGAATCATATTTCTAGGGTAACTAGAGGTCAAACCTTTAACCACGGTGGCTGTGGTTCAGTGGGAGGGACAGTTGTCTTGCAATCGTGAGGTTGTTATTTTGATTCCTGTCTGCATGTCGAAGTGTCCTTGAAGCTTGTGTCTGGAGTTTTGAAAGAATGAGAGTTTTTTTAATCCAACGTCTCGAGTTTCCGCCTTCCCTCTGCTTTCTGAGCTACCAAGCCACGCCCCTTTAATTGTGCACGGGAATTACCTGTGGGGTGAAAATGAGAGCCTCCGAGTCCTACAGCATCCTACATGTTCAGCTGTTTACGGTGGATGTTCAGCAGACCATGGATATATCCGAGGTAAGCGGGGCGGCTGCTGCGGAGCTAACTCACCTCTGCCTGGGCGAGCGGCCGTGCTCTCTGGCTGCGTGCACACTTTGATTGACAGCATGACAAGGCGGAAGCTCAAAATCTATTGGCTGAAGCTGACCGGCGCTTTTTCGGATAACATGGGGGTCTATGAGACGAAGGCGGAGCTCATAAATAAATTTTTATATATTGCTTTATACTAATATTATATTGTAGTATCGAACCAGACTGAGACATTTAAGCTCTGTTAAAAAATGATACATACTACTGGAGAGGTCACTCCAGTGCCGCCTCCTGCGGCAGCTCAACACGGGGAGACGCAGTTACTGGTTAAAAGCCCAGGGCTGATTGGCGTAAGCTCGGGCGCCTAGGGCTGTCTCCCGACGGTGGGAGGGATCATCGTGTCCCACTGGCCAGCTACCGCCCGCCTTTAGCTGGGCAGCCCCCAGCCAGTAAGGTGCTGGCCCGCCACAGTCCGCCTACTTCAATGGGTGCGTGAAGTGTAGGCCAAAAGCTGAAGCACGGACTGTAACCACTGCACCAGGCAACACAAAAAAACTAAAGCCGCCAGCGCTGAGACTGGCAACCTGGAACGTCAGAACAATGTGTCCTGGCCTGTCTGATGACCTCCAGCAAATCGACGAGGCCAGGAAAACGGCCATCATCAACCGTGAGCTGAGGAGGCTCAACATAGACATTGCAGCACTGCAAGAGACACGACTCCCGGGCAGCGGGAGCCTGAAGGAGAAGGACTATACGTTTTTCTGGCAGGGACAGGAGTCTGACCAGCACCGCCTGCACGGTGTTGGATTTGCTGTGCGAAACTCCCTTCTGTCCTTCGTTGAACCGCCATCCTCAGGCACTCCACGAGTCCTCTCTCTCCGCCTCACAACCTCCTCTGGACCAGCTAACATCTTCAGCGTCTATGCTCCGACGCTCTGCTCTTCACCTGAGGTAAAGAATGTGTTCTATGAGGCGCTTGAGGCCAGGATCCAGCAGATCCCTGCCAAGGAGCACCTGTTTCTGCTCGGTGACTTTAACGCACGGGTAGGAGCAGATCATGACTCTTGGCCCCGCTGCATTGGCCGCTTCGGCATCGGCCAGCTCAACGAAAATGGCCAACGCCTCCTTGAGTTCTGCTCTTTCCATGACCTCTGTCTGACCAACACATTCTTCTCCACCAAGCTCTGCCACCGGGTGTCCTGGAGACATCCAAGGTCTCGCCACTGGCATCAGCTGGACTTCGCCATCACCAGGAGATCCATGCTGAACCAAGTGCTGGTAACGCGCAGTTTCCACAGCGCTGACTGTGACACAGACCATTCCCTGGTTGCCACCAAGGTACGTCTCTGCCCCAGACGTGCCAACCGCTCCAAGCAGAAACCCCGGCCCCGCATCAACACAGCTATGATTGCAGTACCTGAACTGCGGGAACGCTATGCTGAAGCCATAAATGAAGCCCTGATGGACTGCCCCACTGACTGTGCTACTGCAAGGTGGAACCACATCCGCAAGGCCGTGTTTGAGATTGCCATAGACACCTTTGGGAAGAAAATGGGGAGGAGTGCGGATTGGTTTGAAACAGGAGCCGCTGACATGGAACCTGTCATCGCCGCTAAGCGTGAAGCCCTAATCGCCCACAAGAAGGAGCCTTCTGTGCGAACGCTCGCTGCACTGCGCGCTGCAAGGAACAATGCCCAAAAGATTGCAAGGCGTTGTGCCAACAACTACTGGCTTAACCTCTGCCGGGACATACAACTCTCTGCAGAACTTGGGAATGTGCGCAAAATGTACGAAGGCATGAAGAAGGCTTTCGGTCCCACTGCAATCAAGACCGCCCCACTTAAATCAGCTACTGGCGATGTCATTAAGGATCGTGGCAAACAAATGAAGAGATGGGCTGAGTACTACCAAGACCTCTACTCAAGAGAAACTACCGTCTCAAACACGGCCCTTGAGAACACCCCTTCACTGTCCATCCTGGCTGAGCTTGACGCTCCACCCACCACCAAGGAACTCAGCAAGGCAATAGATTCCATCTCAAACGGCAAGGCTCCGGGCAGTGACAACATCCCCCCTGAAATCATCAAAACCGCTAAGGAGAGCTCGCTCCTGAAACACCTTCATGAGCTCCTGCTGCAGTGCTGGGAGGAAGGGGCTGTACCCCAGGACATGCGTGATGCCAAAATTATCACCCTCTATAAAAACAAGGGGGAGAGGAGCGATTGTAACAACTACCGTGGCATCTCACTCCTAAGCACAGTTGGCAAAGTCTTTGCCCGCGTTGTCCTCAACAGATTACAACTACTGGCCGAACGCGTATATCCAGAGGCGCAGTGTGGATTCAGAGCAGCCAGGTCAACTACAGATATGGTGTTCTCTGTGAGACAGTTGCAAGAGAAGTGCCGGGAGCAGAGACAACCCCTATATCTGGCCTTCATCGACCTGACCAAGGCTTTTGACTTGGTCAGCAGGGATGGACTGTTTGCTCTCCTCCAGCGAACCGGATGCCCCCCCAAGCTCTTGCGCATGATCAAGTCGTTCCATCAGGACTTGAACGGCGTTGTCCAGTTTGGGGGATCATCCTCAGACCCTTTTCCAATCAAGAATGGTGTGAAGCAGGGCTGTGTCCTTGCTCCAACCCTTTTTGGCATCTTTTTCTCCATGCTCCTGCGCTACGCATTCAAGGACTCTGAAGACGGTGTCTTTCTCCACACCAGGAGCGACGGAGGCCTCTTTAACCTGGCACGCCTCAAAGCAAAGACTAAGGTACGGAGCGTTCTCATCAGGGAGCTGCTCTTTGCTGATGATGCTGGTCTTGCCGCCCACACTGAGGAAGCGCTCCAGCGTCTCATAAATTGCTTTGCTGATGCCTGCTCTGAGTTTGGCCTCACCATCAGCCTCAAAAAGACCAAGGTCATGGGTCAGGATGTCAGTAGTGCTCCCAGCATTAACATCGGCGACCACACCCTTGAGGTAGTGGACAAGTTCACCTACCTCGGTTCGATCATCTCCAGTAACCTTTCCCATGATGCTGAACTGGACACGCGCATTGGCAAGGCATCGACAGTGATGGCCCGCCTGGCGAAGCGTGTCTGGGACAACTCCATGCTAACCACCAACACCAAGATAAGAGTCTACCAGGCCTGCGTACTGAGCACTCTCTTATACGGCAGCGAAACATGGACCCTCTACTCCTGTCAGGAACGTCGGCTGAATGCTTTCCACCAGCGCTGCCTTCGCAGACTACTGGGCATCAGCTGGCAAGACCGTGTCTCCAATATTGACGTCCTGGCCAGAGCAGAAGTTCCCAGTATGTTTGCCATCCTGACCCAGAGACGCTTGCGATGGCTTGGCCACGTCACCCGAATGAACAACGGCCGCATCCCAAAAGACCTACTGTACGGGGAACTGGCTACTGGAAACAGGTCAAAGGGACGACCAGCTCTCAGGTTCAAGGATGTCTGCAAGCGTGACCTTAAAGCTGGAGGCTTCAACCCTTCTGACCTGGAGTCAGCCACGTCCGAACGCTCTGATTGGCAGACCACCAGCAAGGATGTCATCAGAAAAGCAGAGGAGAGAAGAGACACCCGCTGGGGAGAGAAGAGACACCGCAGACAGCGGAAACCATTGACATCTCAACCACACCGCGAAGAGTTCATCTGCAGTGGCTGCGGCAGGATCTGCGGATCCCGTATTGGCCTCTACAGCCACGCCCGGCGCTGCAGCTCCCTGACTGTAAATCCACGGCACAAACCCCCCCCATGATCTCTCGAGATCGATGGAGCCAACAACAACAACAACGTTGGAAACACACATTCAGAAATTTAAAGGTGCTTTAAGGAGTTTGCACGTTTTATGAAAAACAGCGCCCCCGACGGGCCTTGGGCGTAATGCAGCTTAGTGAAAAAGTCGTCCCGGTGGCTTGCGTGCACGGAAGAGAGGAACTCCTTCATCGCTCTTTTAGTAGCGCTCAAGTAAAATGTAAGTTTCTTTTACCTGGTGGAGTCAGTGCTGGAGCTGTGGCAGTGCTAGAAGCCAGTCTTTTCTTACTTTCTGGAAGATCCTGCTCAGTTGTTGCTCACTAAGCATCTGGCGGAGTAATGGCGGACAAAACGAAACCTAACCAGCCGGAGCGAGCATTACATCATTCTTTTCAAATTCTCCCCAAAAAAATTCTGGTGCCGGACCGGCACTGTGACTTTCAAGTGACAATTTAGCGCTGTTAGAGGTACTTGTAATGAATATGTCAGGGCACATTGTACACATCATTAAAAATGTGTAACATATTTATGGTGAAAAATAAGTATTTTTAAGGTTGTAAAACCCCTTAATGCACCTTTAAGTAAGACACTGAACCCCAAATTGTCCCCAGTGGATGGACTGAGTGCCTTGCATGGTGGCTGCCACCACTGGTGTGTGAATGGGTAGATGTGTTAATGCAGTGTAAAGCTTTGGGGTCTGTTAATGCAAAGGAAAAGCGCTATATAAGTGTAGACCATTTACCATTCAGCCGAAGAGTTACACATATCCCCAAGTATTGGAAGTCTGCGAGAGGCTTAAAAAAGTTTTAAAGAGGCTTCTTTTGGAAGCACATTACATACAACACATATTTTGACATTTTCTTTGTGATGATTTCTCCAACTGGGATCCATTTCTCACTGGATATCTGTAAAAGATGATTCACTTTTATTTTCACATAATTATTTCACTAATTCAAGAAGTCTTACAGAAGTAACACCTGTTAAGCAATTAGCTCTATTTAATCCTCCTGCGAATAATATCTGATTAAATGAGGAAATCACAAAAGAAAGACTTTTCCATTAACACAGTGAAACATTAAATTCCAAAAAAAAAAAAAAAAAATGGTCCAAAAGTCAGAGCGGGGAAGAGTTTAGGAGCCGGAGAGAGCAGCCGGCCCGCCATCTGTCAATCACAGCTGTCAATCAACGGCCACACAACACACAAGGCCTTCTGTTGGCCTTCACATCTTATTACTGGAGAAATGATTTCTACAACGACCTCCAGCGCACTTCTTTGACTGAATTCAGCTCTGGGGGACCAAACCGACTTCTTGAAGTAAAACATTCATGTTTTTGGATGAAAGTCGATGCTTTTTGAATGGAAGCGTTTTAGAGACTGGATCTTTTTTCTTGTTTTTTTTTTCTTAAATTATGATTTTTATTTGGAGCAGACTTCTCCCAGCTGTCGTCACTTTGGTGAAATATACCAGTTACAAGGGGTTGGCTGCTTTGCTTACCAGCTGACTTTTTTTTGCAAACAATTACTCTCCCAATTGTAAAAGTGGAATTTAATACATGATGGGTTATTCCAGGGCTAAACTTCATCTCGGTAACATTTGATAATATGTTACAGAGTCCCTCATTACATTATTTTAAACAATATATCTCATGTTTAAACTACACTGGGTAACCAGCTGAAATATCGGTGATGCTGCCATGAAAACTAGCAAACTACCATTAGCCTCAAAGCCATGCTATCAGGGTGAATTTGTAAAAACATCCATAATGCAACAGCTGTAAAAGATGTTTTTGGGACTTTAAACTGTATTGTGCACAAGAAGGTTTGATTAAAATTTACTTTATGTTGAGATTGTAGTAATTTTTTGTGGTAAATGTGTGGCTTTCTGAAAATATCAGCATTTTCATCACATATGGTGTACACCACAACAAGGAAATACTTAAAAGTTTACATTTACAGGCTATGATATTAGGGATAAAACCGTTTAACTGTCCATCCATCCATTTTCTACCGCTTATCTGGGGCCGGGTTGCGGGAGCAGCAGTCAAAGCAGTGATGCCCAGACTTCCCTGTCCCCAGACATTTCCTCTAGCTCTTCCGGGAGGATCTCAAGGTGTTCCCAGGCGAGAGACATAGTCTTTCCAGCGTGTCCTGGGTCTTCACCCGGGCCTCCTCCCGGTGGGACATGCCCGGAACACCTCCCCAGGAAGGCGTCCAGGAAGCATCCTAAAGAGTTGCCTGAGTCACCTCAGCTGGCCCCTCTCAATGTGGAGGAGTAGCGGCTCTACTCCGAGCTCCTCCCTGGTGACTGAGCTCCTCAACCTATCTCTAAGGGAGAGCCCAGCCACCCTACGGAGGAAGCTCATTTTAGCTGCTTGTATCCAGGATCTTGTCCTTTCGATCATGACCCAAAGCTCATGACCATAGGTGAGGGTGGGGGCATAGATTGACCGGTAAATTGAGAGCTTCGCAGTTTGGCTCAGCTCCTTCTTTATCACAATGGTCTGAAATGACTGCATCACTGCAGCCGCTGCACCGATCCACTTGTCAATCTCACACTCCATCCTTCCCCCATTTGTGAACAAAACCCCAAAATACTTGAACTTCTCCACTTGGAACAAGGTGTCTCCGCCGACCTGGAGAGGGCAGACCACCTTCTTCCGGTCGAGGACCATGGCCATAGATTTGTAGGTGCTGATCCTCATCCCAATCATTTCTAACTTGGCTGCAAACTGCCCCAGCTCATGCTGTAGGTCTGGTTCAATGAAACCAACAAGACAACATCATCTGCAAAAAAACAGACACGAAATCCAGTGGTTACAAAACCTGACCCTCTCCGGCCCCTGGCTGCACCTAGAAATTCGGTCCATAAAAATGATGATAAAAAAAAAGATGAACCGTGAACAGAATCGTGACAAAGGGCAGCCCGGCAGGAGTCCGACATGCAGCGGAAACAGGGCCGACTTATTGCCGACAATGCGGAGCAGACTCCTACTCCAGTCATACAGAGACCGGATGGCCCTTAAGAAGGGGCCCCGGAATCCATACTCCCAAAGCACCCCCCACAAGATACCATGAAGGACACGGTCGAATGCCTTCTCCAAGTCCACAAAACACGTGGACTGCTTGGGCGTACTCCCATGAGCCCTCGAACACCCTATAAAGGGGATATAGAGCTGGTCCAGTGTTCTACGACCGGGTACCACCAGGTGCTCGCTTACTAGCCCCAACCCCAGGCCTGGCTCTAGGGTCGGGCCCCGGCTGCGCCATAACAGGCGACGTCACGACCTTTGTTTTATTCCTTCTCACAAGGTCTTTTGATCTGTTCTTAGTCTGGCTCATCACCCAGGACATGTTTGAGATGGGAGACCTTACCAGGGGCATAAAGCCCTCGACAACATAGCTCCTGGGATCATGCAGCTGCTCAAACTCCCCCACCACGTTAAGGTGGCAGTTCTGTGGGAAACCATTTAACTGCTCCAACAAGTTCTGGGCTGTATGTGGTCCCTGGAGTAAAATATGATTGACATCTCTCGTGTAGCAAATCAGTCAATAAAGACAAGAATAGAAGAAAAAAAGATCACTCAGAAGGTAAAGATTATCTTCACTTTTCATAGTCTCCATTTAGGGGTCACCAGTTGATCGTCTGCCTCCTCATCAATGATGCTCCACCAGCAGTGGTGCAGTTATCGCCAGAATCCTGTTGTTCAAACAGCACGGGAAATCAGTTTTAGGTCGATGCCCTTTGCTTTTTGAAATGCATAAACACTTCTCTTCATTAAGGTTGAATCACTATGAAACGTGAGGATCTGTGTGTTGACTCCAGCACACAGACACTGCTTGTGGATACCGGACAACAGACCAGAGGGGGCTTGAAAACCAACAGTATGATGTGAACACAGCACCATAGTCTCTGTGTAAACTATTTGACCTCAAAGAAAATGCTGCAACTCATCAAGTTCCCGCTCCATACCACCTGCTGATCGAAACTGTTCGTTTGAAGGCTGCGAGCTGAAGTCGTCCTTCATCTGAGGCCATTAGACTCTGTTTCAGGTAGCGTCTGACAGGTGGTCAGTCTCTTTACGGCTACTGGGTGATTTATTTTCCTCAGCTGAAGACAGGTAGCAGGAGAGAAGCCTACAGGCGGCCTATTGCAGCAGTGAAGTGGTGTTGGAGTGGCCTTCACCCCCCTCAGGACCACTGCACTCAAACGCAAACACACTGTCAGTCTCTGAGTTAACACTCAACCCCACTTCCTCAGAGTGAGGCAGAAACTCTAAATATTACATTATTACTTTATTGATTACCTTTGGGAGATTGTTTTTCGTCATTTAAGCCATTGGCCAAGGTTACACGCTGTTTTTAATTCGGAATTGGTTTATTCTGAATTCAGTAATCCTGAATTATATTAGCTTCGTGTTTACATTGGAGAATTAAATCCGCTTTAACCTTGGGGCAGGGAAGCATTCTGATTGGACAGGGGCGGATGTGACATACATATGTCTACTGGAAATAAACAGAACCTGGTGCCAGCAATTTTTATCTTTCTTCCTTGATTAACTTTGATGCTACAGCTTTAAAAATGTCTGCACTGTTAAATGTCTGTCTAGTCAGTCTTTTTTATGATATCCATTTCACCAAAGGCTCCCGTTAGATAAATCGTCTCTGTACGAATTGAAGCAGGACGCCATCTTGGAACATGAAAAAAAAATAAAACAAATGAAAAAAACTTGTTTAAAAGTCTTTTATCCAACTGGTCGATCAACCAGTTGATTGTTTTCACTTTTGCGTGTCGAAGACTGTGGGCGAAGATGAGGCTTCGGGAGCATATCAATGGTTCCCTGATATTTTCTAATTCCTGGTAGTTCTTTGACGTTGGTGGAATCTATTAAAAGTGGGTTTTGCCTTCAACAGCTTGTCTTCCTTGTAATGTTTTGCCAGTTCAAAGGATTAGCGGCAGAGTCTACAGCCTTTGGTAGAGCTCCAAGAAACAAATGGTTGGTAACCGTATAGGAGCCATCCAACAGCTTTGTTCTGAGAAAGTCTCTTCATCTCTGTTACATTAGCGCTCAGATTACTAAGCGAGCGCCGTCACTTCATCCTGAACTGTGTAACCATCCCCAGCGATGTACAGTAAGGCGACTCATGTGACTCCGTCTGGTGGAAGCTGGGTTTGAAAATGAAGCTGTAATTCTAGCCACCTTGAAGGCCTGTTGACATTTCACATTTGTAAAGTGGCAACAGGGCGAGCGTTGGGCTGGGTTTCACCAGTAAGTGCAGATGGGACATTAACCGTGAGAAGATGACAGCAAGGCGGTCATTAAAATTCCCTCCGTCGTCTGCATTGTGTGAGTAAACATGGCAAAAAGGCCACCTTGTGTTGTTTGGAAAGAGCATCTGTGAGAGACAGAGGTCATGAGCCTTATGTACCCAAACATGCGGCGAAAAGGAGCCTGGGAAGGAGATTTTAACATCACATATCATTAGACCTTAATTAGTAAAATGGGCAGTGGGGACTTCGCTTACCATCTGGACGTGTTTGACGGCGCCCGTCCTTCACGTTTCATCAGGAGGAAGAAAGTTGGAGTGGCGGGCCGTCCCCGCGTTACCGAATCAGGCTTGTGTGGCACGTCGGGGTCTGCGGGTTTATTAATAATGTAATTTGTGTAAATGAGTGAACATCTGCCCCGGGCTGCTGTACGGCTAGCTGCAGGTGTGCCGAGCGTCTTTCATCATTTATACGGCTGATTACTGCAGTCGATGTCAGAGTTTAGCAGGTGAGGAGAAGAGTAACTTGTTATGTTTTATAACAGAACGCATGTTTGTGCGAGGCCCAGTTTTTAATTAAAAAAACAAAATCGTGATTGCATTTTTCCACTCTTCGCATAGTTTTAATGAAAGTAGGTCTTACATGTTGTAATTAATTATAATGTAAAATGTGCAGTGTATCAACCACATCATGCTCATGCCGAGTGCACTGATCCATAAAAGATTAATGTGTATAAAAATGGGCTGATAATGACATGGAATGCATAAACATGTAAAAACTGGTCCGCTTCATGACCGCACTGAGAAATGCTTAATACTGTGAGGACTGTACGGTCATTAGATCAATTTACTCTTTGTTGAGTGTTTGTGGTTTTTTTTTTTTTTTTTTTTTTTTTTTTTTTTGCTTCTGTTTTTAACATGATTGAAAAGGAGATATAATTCAGACAGAGTTTATAATTTCTGGTCCTCTTAGTTCTTGTAACCTATAGTAACTCTCTTCTGCTGCTTTGACGTTGTGACAGTCATAGTTCACATTTAGCGTCGTTGTGATATTTGTCTGGTTTCAGGCTCCTTGTCTTCCCCTCCTCATATCCGATTGCTTGTCTCTGTCCTGCCGTGTTTCACCTGACTGTGTGATCATCTTCACCTGGTGGCTGCAGTATAAATTGGGGCTTTTCCTGTGTTTGAATGTTTCTCGATATTGTGGTTTTGTTGGCTGCTTGCCCATCTCACCTTTTCCAGAGTTTGATCTGATGTGGCAGATCTTCTCCCAGACTGTTATTTTTCTTCTTTTTTTGTTTGATAACTCCTTATTTATTTGCTGCAACACTCCAATATTCTTCATAGCTTCCTTCATCACGACGTACGACTTACGTACAGCATACGACTCCATGGTGTCACGTTTCAGGCTCAGATCAATCAATCAATCAATCAATCAATTTATTTTTGTATAGCCCAGTATCACAACAACAGTTGCCTCAGAGGGCTTCAAGATGTTACATTTGTCGGTAAAAGTAAAAACAGTGAATAAGCATAATGGTAATATGTCAATATTTACAGTAACGAGACAGAACGAAGCAACCACCGCCTTCGACCCTCACATCCGGCAAGAAAAAACTCCAAAAACCCAGTGGGAAAAGAAGAAATCTTGGGGAGAACCACAGTATGGAGGGATCCCTCTCCCAGGGACGGACAGCTTTGGCAACAGCTAGCATGAGACAATAAGAAGTAAAGCCTAGGACAATGTTGATCTAATCATTTCATGGCAAACTCAAGTAAAGAAACTCAGTAATGATACCAAAACAGTTTCATGTGTCAGGACTCCCTCCAGTCCCGGTTCAGTTTTAATTCCTTTGATTTGTCTCTTTCAGGAGTTTCAGTCACCTGTCTCTCCGGTCCTGTCTGCCTTCCATCAGTGTGTGTGTTTACCTGATGTGATTCACCAGTGGGAAATGACGCTCACTTCCCTCATGCTCCTGTCGTCACACCGTCTCTGTACCATCGTGTCGAGTTATCCAGCGTTTCTTCCTTAATGTCGTGGTTCCCAAGCTTGGGTCAAAGCTTGGATCAGTTGTTTCAAACTTTCATTTCTCAGGATGAATTCATTCACCTCTAATTTCATCCACTGATTTATTTTCAGCCATTGATCATCGGTAGCCTGATATGTCCCACTGAGATTGCAAGATCTCTTTTTCAAGGGAGTCCAATCCATGCAATTATTTAAAACTTTTAGAAATGTTTTTAAGTATTATATGTAAATTATACACTCAAAATGTAAATGCTTAAACGTTCTCTCTACCTTTGTTACATAAGTTAATTAAATGTTGACTCCCCTATTGGAAAAAATGGAAGAAAAAAAAGCTTCCTCTAAAATCAAGAGGGCCTCACAACCTACAATGGATTTTTTTTTCAGATAAATTTACTTTCATGTCTGACTCTACGCTTGGCTTCTGCCAGTATTTGTGACACAATGGAAAGGACTTTATTCAAGAAAAACCTTCATTTTAATACTACCGTTTCCACGGATCTTTTCAAATCAGATCCTTACTGTTTCAAGCATTTTCCTCAGAAAAAAGAAATTGTCTTTCATCAACTCAGATAACCCTATTATGTGAGGTTTTCAGACTCCTTTCATAATAACATCCTCTGTGTGGCTTCCAGCTAATAACAAAACAAACTGATTGACGAAGCGCCGCAATTACAGAGTCCCAGCAGCGGCAGGTTTGGGTATAAACATCAGTGCAGCGCTCACCCATGAGACCAAGACAGCCTCACTTCAACCTACATCTTTTATTAATGCATGGGCTGCCAACAAACGGAGAGAAAAAAAACCCCAAAACATAACAACTGTAGCAACAGTTTTCTTTGCGGCGCGACGAATGATCCCCACACTCGTAAAACAGTGGAGAGCCCCGTTCTGCTCACACGGCCTCCAACCATCACAGCGGCTGCTCATGTTGAACAGAATGGACAGAGGAGTGTATCTGAAGGCTTATCACTGGCATTGTATTACCCAGAATTCCCCTTGCCTGCGTTATGCTCATCTCTCCCGCTCCTGATCCACATTTGGCATGGCTGGATGGTCATTTTGCCAGGGGAGAATTGGAAGAGATTGTGTGCAGCCCTTCAGTATGTCCCCCCCCCCCCCCCCCCCCCCCCCCCACCCACCCACCTTCCCCTCCCCTCTCCTCTCCTCTCTGGATGTTTCTGCCGAGCCGAGTAGCAGCTAAGCAACAGTCTACAGAGAGGTAATTGCTTCCTGGTGATGAGATGAATTGACATTCATTTGGCCGCTGTGCTGTTTATTTCCCACGTCTGCTCTCTCCGCCGAGCGCAGGGGCCGAGTCGGGGCGTGTGTAACCGAAATGCATCACCTACTGCTTGGATTAATGTCAGCGCGCGGGTCTGCGGCTGCGAATGCCTACAGAAGATATTCAAATTGATCCGGGGGCTTGTCCGTCTAAAGTGGAGGAGAGTGGCTTCCCCTCGTCGGAGGCGCTCTTTGATGGGTATCTCCAACCATCATGCTCCAGTGCATGTGAGCGCCTCGTGCCTCCAGACTCAATGAAGAGAGAAGAAATGGCATCCTGCAGGACTGACGGCGCTTATTCTTCTGACAGTCGGAGCTATTTGTTTAACAAATGCTCTCCGGTTCCACTTCTTCGAATATTAACCATTTGAATCTGTATTTTATTTTTAAGGAGGGTTACAGTCCATCTCTGTCAGAGTTCTCTAAGCTCTGCCTCCACTCAGACAGATTGTTCTGTGCATCTTTTACGTCTATTACAATATCTCACATGCTGTATCTTTCCAGTGTGTCAATATTCTGAAGGTGCTCAGGATGTTTGTGTTGAATGTCTGAGTCAAATATCTCATTTCAGTATCCATTCAAACACATATAGAATAAAACTTTCCACATATTAACTCTTGTTTTTGTTTTTGTTTTCTTTTTTAATGTGATTACCACATTTTTCAAGTGAAAACAGAAAACTTTAGTTTTGTTTTGGGTGCCTGTGTACATGATGACAGCTCTCGGAGTCACTGAAAATGCAACTTTCTGTGACGGCGGGACTTCACGGCGAGGCTCCGACGTCGTCTCCGTGGAAATGGGGGGAAATAATACTTTCTGAAAATGCTTTGTCTGAGTGTCGATAACAGAAATGCTGCTTCTGTGCATGCGCACCACGGCTGCAGTAAACAGTCCTTCTACACAAAATGCAATGGAAGTTTTGCATTTTCGCTTGAAAACGGCGTATAAATGGGACTTTAGACTAGTCTTAATTAGGACTTTAATTTAAACCAGTCGTCATGATCATCCGTTGTGCCCGCAATGTGGAAAAGAAAAGGTACTTGTATAATGCCTGCCTCTGAATGAGCTGGCTCCTCACATGCCACAAACCTCGGCGCTCCACAGTGAAAGCTGAGCTCAGGTAACGCTGAAAGAGACTGACAGCCTCTCTGGGCTTTATGGATGTGCAGATTCGTGTGGAGGCTGCAGGTTCTGGAGGAGGGGGGGTAACAAACATTTCCATAACATTACCTTCTCAGTGTGGATCCGTCAGCTTAGCGGCGTCCCGTGCCTCTGCGCCTCGTCACCGGAGCCACACGCTCGCAGCTTTACCGCAAAAATTTATTAGCGGAGGGGAAGCAGGAATGAAATAAACGTCTTTTTTCTGCCTCATCAGTAAGATTCAAACTGAGCAGCGAGTTACGTAAGCACTGCTAAATTTATCAATGCTCATTTTATGCAAAGCCTGAGCTCCCAGGCGCAGACTGTGATGTTCAGAATGGGAGGAAGGAGGCTTTTTGTTTCCCTGCGAGCCATTTGATTTCTATTTTTGTGACTGGAAAACAAGAGTTTTAAAAAAAGGTTGTGCTAATTTTAGACGTGTTTTCTTGAAGGATTGTTTTTTTCAGTCAGACGCGAGCAGACAATCAGATTTGAGTCGGTCCACAGCCGCTCCTGCGCGGAGGATTACAGCCCGGAGTGAATGGCAGGCGCAGCTACTCCTGCATAGGTTCCTCCGTCGCTCACTGCTATTGTGTGCGTATGAATGAACCAGGCAGGAGATAAGACTGCCAGTGCACATTTTCACAAATGTGTTGAGAAGTGCGGAGAGTCTGTCTGTCTGTGTGGAAATATCCAACATCTCTGAGGAGATCTTCCCTGCCTCCCTGCTCTCACACACGCTGATCTCGTTACACTTCCGCCGACCTCCGCAGGCAACGCTCACTTCTTAAACTCCATCCTAAACCCCTGTCTATTCCTAATTCCATGCTTTAATCCCCATCCTGACCTAAACTTAATCCTAATTCTGCAAGTTGGCAGGTTATTTTTTTTTTTCCCGCACTTCCATCCAAAGACTTCAAAACCTTCCGTTTGTCACTTATGTGGGATTTCATTTCTTTATTTTCCTGCCTGTAGATGGGGGAGGCTGTCAGTGGGCGGCGGCTCAGCTGGAGGAGCGGAGTGTCTTTAGGTTGACGTTCGATCACCCATCTCGCCTCGTGTGTGTGTGTGTGTCAGAGTGTCTTTGAGCAAGGCACAGAATATTGCAACAGTGATGGATGTGACTGATGATGTAGATCTGGGGTGTCCAACACGTGGCCCGTGAAACGGTTTAGGATGAGGCCCCAGAGGTCAGCTGTTATCACTACATCTTTATAAATCAAAGTGATTAGTTTATACTACAAAACTTCAGTTGTTTTGGGCGTCCGTTTACATGATGATGCTCAGAGCTGCTGAAAATGCCACTTTTTGAAAACATCTCCCAAGGTGGAACCTTTTTAAAATGGGGAAAAATGCAACTTTTACAAATATATGATTAGAAGTTATTCAAATATACGTTTGTATATATATATATATATATATATATATATATATATATATATATATATATATATATATATATATTTACAGCAGCAGCTGTTGTCCAGCTTTCAGTTGCTTTGCTGATTCTCTTTATTAAAAGCAACCAACCAAAGTCCAAAATCATGTTTTCATAAAAACATGCATTTTGATTACTAATTGTGTTACAATCTGGTAGCAACTGTCATAATCGAATAACTTTGATTCAAGGAAGTGTCCAGAGTTATGTATTCAGATTATAAATCCATTATTTGGTGTGTAAAAGAGAGAGAGAAAAAACAGGTTAGAGGTTTGAATTCTGTCCACATTCATCCGTTATCCAACAGAGGTCAACCAACAGCTGAACACATGCAGTATTTATTCTTCAAAACTGCTCAGATTCTGCAGAATATCTCCAAACGTTCCACCGTCCTGCTCCTCAAACCGTCCAAGGATTTCTCCCCACAGCTGTCTGTTTCCAGAACCTACATTTTTAACATTTCATTTTTAGTTATGGTTCATTCATATGACTTGGGGTGATCTGATTGTTTGCTGAAGTCTTTTAACCCCCAGCATTGAGAAAAATCTGATTTATTTCAGAGGTTTGAATCTACACGAGATGACACTTTAAGACAAAATAAAACAATGTCCACAACAAATATGAACTCCGTAAAATAACTTTCCAAATTAGTTAGCTAATGATGCTGTTGGTGTTTATAGCTGAGGAGATTCATTTCATTAATAAACACATCAGAGTGCAGGATGAGTAGACTGGCATATGGCACTATTTTATGGGGCTAAATGATGGAACTTGATGAAAAAAAAAGCCTTAAAACTCAATATATTAGGCAGGTATTTGATAAAATGAAGAGATCCAAAGTACAAGCCAATATAGCAGACATCAGCCTTGTTTGACCTGAAGGCAACATGATATTCCTGATTAACTTGCATGAAGTTGACTAGATATACTGTATGGAATGAAAATGAGTGTCTATATTTAATGCCGTCGTTAGCAGAGGTTCGCACCGCCGTCTCCCAGTGAAATCTCCCTCGGTTCAGTCACAGACTTCCTGTTTTCCATGTTCTCCTTGGATGTGTCTGAGTTTTCTCGATTACTTTAGTTTTCTCAAAAGTCCAAAAAAATGATGGTTTTCAAGTGAAAACGATAAACTTTCACTGCATTTTGAATGTTTGTTCGCTCGATTCAACATTCTTCTTCTCCACCATTTAAAAATCTTCATGTGAAGAGGAATAACGCGACACGGTGCATATGAGATGTGGCTGTAGTCAGTCATAGTTCTGTTTATATATTCAAGCTGATCAACATCAGTAATAATGGCAGAATCCTTTAGCTGTGCTTCTCCACCATTTACTACAATATCATCTGCATAAATGGAGACACAATTCTAACATACAACAGATTATCTGCAGTGGCCTGCAGATAATCTAAAATGAGCTACAGTATTTACATTTTACTATTGTTACCTTCCATGCAAAAATACACTTTTCTCTTGATATGTGTCACATGCACACTGCATGTACATTTTTGTTGTGTTTCGTGTCTCACGGTGCAAAAAACAGATTTGCTCTATGCAAAGGAAAGTCTGCCATGAACTGAGTGTTATGAACTTCTATTGATTTATTGGCAAGGTCACTGGAGCGGAGTGTGTAGAAAGACACAGAACATCAACAAAAAGACTGAAAACAACAGTGAAGACGGTGACGGTATCACTGCATGCGTTTGTGTATACTGTGCAGAAGGTGATCTATAAAAGTACCTTATAGACTAGATCAATATAAAACTTGTTTGCTATTCAGGTTTATTTTCCCAGTGTACATCTTTTATGTTTTCACCAAACTTCACAGTGCTGAAAGATTAAATTAGAAAAACCACGATCATCCCCAACTTTCCTGACGCAGAGCAGGAACCATTAGCTTCTTAAGAGGAGATATATTAATATGTAGCAATGAATTGAGGAGAAATTATGTGTCAGCCCTCCACAGTAGTCCTACTTTATCACGCCAGCCCCCCTCCCTCAGGGAAATTAATTGCCCACCCCTGCTGAAGAGACGATAAAAACTGTGGAGCTGCCATTTTTATTTCTTCAAAATCTGCCTCACTCACAGTTGGTCCCACACTTACAGTAAATGCTGTTGTTGTTGACATTTTCTCTCTCTCTCACCTTTACGCATGGTCGCACTGAAGTCCTGCACGCCATGAAAAGAAGCGTCTTTCTCGCAGCACCCCTCCCTCCACCCACCCAACAACAATTCAGTGACTCACCCCCCCCAGTTACGAAGCTGCATCGACCCTGATAGTACTACAGCCGAGCCTCGCGTTAGAAACCGTCCCCGTTTCCCTTCAGCTCGGCTGATCTGTATATTTCATGTGATTCGGGGGCATCGCGGATCATTAAACATTCGCAGCACAATCAGCGTTCCCACGTTCAAAATGGAGGAGGGGAGCCGCTGGATCCCGATCAAGCCTCTATTGCGAGGGATATGTTTCTGCCACGGACCACACTGCCTGTTACCATGACAACAAACAGAAATTTCCCTTCATACACTTCAGCCGAGTGCTTCTCGACACCGAAACCATCCTCCCCTCCTCCCCCTGAAGTTGCTACCCGCTCCTCTGCTCCCAGCATCCTCGGAGTTTGGGGAATACGCTTCGATTGATCTCCCGCAGACGAGCGGGGCGAGACGGATCACATGACTGATTCAGATGTCAGGGAGAGATCAGCGCCTCATTTCCCCTTCGCTTTTCAGGCAGCGTCGACTGGAGAGCGAGCTCGTCTGATGGCGGGAGCGACATGTTGCTGCCGACCCTGGGTTTCACCTGTCAACGCCCTCCCAATCATTGTGTTCGATGTGTTTTTTGAAGCAAATTCGTGTTTTTGAACTGCCAAAATAAAGTTTGGTTCGGAGCGGTGGCTGCCATTCATCCCTATTCCCTGACTGATTCAAGAAGTTGCAGTTTGCTGGCGTCTGGCACCAGGCTGTTAGCAGCTGATCCTTCATGTCCTGAAGTGACCAGATGAGGCCTGTTCATCTCGCTCCACAGGTGGCTGTTCTGCTCAGCAAACCATTCCCACATCCTCGGCCTCAGGTCTGAAGCAGCCAGCATGTAGTGCTGCATACCTTTTTTTCTAATTATTTGCGAAAATGCTATTTAATGATTTATAAAGTGAAAAAATAAATAAACATAAACTTTGGTAGTAGATTTCAATGAAATAATGTTTTGCGAATAATTTTTCAAGCTACAATAAATGGCTCTGCTTTGTCTTCAAAGGAAATCAACACACATAAGGAAAACATATTTAAAAGAATACTTTTTTCCAACAAAAATCACAGAAAGTAGGAGGATGAATCCAAGGATGCTCACTGCTCCTATGGATTTGTGTTACTTGCGGCATCACCTTCTGGATAATGGAGGAAAACACACAAAAAAACTCAACTCTGGGGCAAAACGTGACTCCATCACTCCATAACTGTGTACGTGTTCGGTAACATCTAAGTGGAAGCAGGGCAGAAGGTTTCAATTCATTTCCGTTTTATTGATATGGCAACAATTCCAATAAAGCCTTCTTGAATGGAAACAACACAACAACAGCAAACATAGACAAGAGTGGAAGAAAACAAACCTCTGCAGGACTCAGAGTTTTTCTGTTGAACTCAGAGAGAGAGAACTGAGCAGAAAGGAGTTGAAATCCCAGAACTCTGCCTCCAGCTGCTCCTGAGATCTCCACCCAGCCCTGATCTTCTGTTGCTCCAAGGTCTGTTGGTGTTTTGGTGTTGGACTGCCGCTGTGTCGTCTTTATTCCCTTCAGAGCCAGGAACTTCTGCTGCAGCTGCAGTTGTAGCTCTTCGGTCTGATCGAACCTTCACTCCCTCTGAGCGTCAGTGAGCCTTGGCAGGACGTGACCCTCCGGTTACAGGTTCGCTCATTTCCCTGTCTTGGTCCACTTTTAGTCGATACTGACCACTGCAGACTGGAAACACTTTACAAGAGGGGCAGGTTTGGAGATGATCGGATCAAATGATCTCTTCTGCTCAGCAAAACTTCAGAAATGGACATTTCTGTGCTTTAAAGACATTTACACTGAGGAAAAAGTGTTTGTTTTTATTGAGAGCGCAGCATGTAGGACAACTTTAGTGAAAATCTGTCCATAGTATTCATTCATTGTCTCATATTTTCACTATAATTTAACCTGTTGGCACGATTTGCCTCTTCATGAAACATCTTACTCTGCCTCCATTTGGCTCGTTCTCATGCCGCACGGTAAATACAGACGTTAACCAATCAAATCAGTGAATGCAGCAAGTACAAGCCAATTAGAGTAGAGGGTCATCATGCTTTATCTGGCTTGTAGATGGTGCTGAGTGGTGCATCATGGGGGATTTGGAAGTGGGAGTGTGCAACAATGACTGAAAAAAGTATGGAAGTAGACTATCATATAGGACGAAAAGGAGATTTTTCTTCAGAAACTCTTTGCCTGTAAAAACTCCTCTGTTCAATAAATGAGGAAATGAAGGTAGAAAATAGGAGGAAGGCTGGTGTTCCCTCCATGTGCCGAACGAGCTG
The DNA here is from genome assembly GCF_902148845.1 of Salarias fasciatus. Taxonomy (NCBI): domain Eukaryota; kingdom Metazoa; phylum Chordata; class Actinopteri; order Blenniiformes; family Blenniidae; genus Salarias; species Salarias fasciatus. The sequence goes on along the minus strand of NC_043745.1, from coordinate 37,182,392 downwards.
AAGCAGAATGAATCTCGCTGATGAGCAGCTCAGCGGTGAGCCGGCTGTTGGACGTCTTCGGGCTTTCTGATGAAACCGTGAGGGGAAATCGATCTGATGGACGGATGACGATCCGAGGAGAGGACGACAGGCTCCGTCTCTTCCACTGCATGAGCACAGAAACAGAACGCAGCGTTTTCTGTCCCCGAGCAAAAATCGACTCCACCTGAAGACGGCGGCGACCATGAGGAGCGAGGAAAAGCTCAAACACTGTGAGAGGTCCTGACAGACGCTCTGACCTCTGACCTCTGGCCTCTGGCCTCCATTCACACAGCCCAAACATTTTGAAAAATATTGAACCAAACAAATCTTTCTCAGGAATTAATCCTCATCAGTCCGTCTTTCTACGTCCACTTATCCAACCAGTCCCTTTACAACTGTGGATGGTTTTCAATGAAACTTGGCAAAGAGAAAATGGGACAAGAAAGAAGTGCTTTAAGTTTTAGCGAGATTATATCGTAGATCCAGAACAAAGAAAAATTAAATTCTAAATTATGGGGAAGTTTAGAAAGGATTTTAATGAAGTGTAGTAGGCTGATTAATTATGTGCAGAAGGGAAAGCAAGTACAATTTTGAGAGGGATCCAAATAGCAAATACAGATCTGATCTGGATTTTAGCATTGTCATTATATTGTGTTCATCATTATATTCAGATCCAGTTAGAGTCAAATATGTAGAAGATCATGTGAAAACATGATTTCAATTATGGTGTATAGAAATCCGCTCAGGGATTTTTTCCATTTGAATAAATCTTGAAGCCCCCCCCCCAAAAAAAAAAATAAAATAAAATAAGATAAATAAATAAATATTTGATAAATGATGATCAATTTGATCATTTTTGATGGATTTATTTATTTATTTATTTATTTATTTATTTATTTATTTATTTATTTATTTATTTATTTATTTATTTATTTGTCATGATTTTCTCTGTCTCTAAAATGTTAAAATAAAAAAAGTCTTTGAATGGGCTTCAGGAAAATCATTGGGTAGAAATCTTTTTATGAAGATTTATTATAAAAAAAAATATCATTAATATCTATCCTTCACATAGTCACAACATACTTGTATTCACACCTATGGGTAAATTATACTTAAATAAATATAAATTAACCTCAGGAAAGGCCAGCGGGGAAGAAAAGCAGCCTCCTCATGGAAAAGGCTGGAATCTGGGAATCAAACCAGGAGATGTGTTGCTGTGAAGCGAAGGTGCTAACCACTGCCTCCACCGGAAAGCTGTGAAAACCCCGGCGGTGTCCGAATGCCTGCTGTTTGTGAGGAAGCTGTGAGCGGTGAAATGTATTTGGATTGAATTCACACGTAGGACCGTCTTATCAGATTAACAGCATCGCTCCTGACAACCCAAACTGTGATTCTCCTCTCACTTTGTGTGCAGGAAGATTTGAAAGCTAACAAGCTGCTTAAGCCGCCGCACTTCAAAGCAGCTGCTGGGCTGCCAGATAAACTGCCGATGGTTTGATGTGAGCTGCCTCCTCGTTTCACAGGAACCGTCTTCCGGCGCTGTTTGTCACGATGCTAGCATTTAGATGTCTTTATGGACAGTATTGAGCCACGGCTCTGATCGTACCGGAGTCACATGTCAGAAAACACAGTTTGATTTCCTGTTTTGATTTCTATCAATATTTATTAGGGATGTGGAGATTAATCGATATCGATCGTGATCGAGATACATACGTGCGAAATACGAGTGAATCAATTCATTCAGTGTGTATCGACGCGATGACGGCTTATAATCATGATGCATCGTTCGCTGTGTGCCTAATCGGTAATCTTCAAAGTTGCATCGGTTTTTACACGTTTTACTGCATTCTGTCTTGTGTTTCCGAGGCGTCTTGAAAGCACCATCATTCCCGAAGACGGACAGACGGAAGCCGTATGCGCATGCGCACACACACACTGTGCTACAAGTTACAACAACATGGCGGAGTGCAGTAGCGGCAGTGCTAAGTTACAAGAGAATCAGATTTTTAAAGACATTCTGGAGGATCCTGCGAATCAGTCGGTGTTGTATGGTTCCCAACTTGTAATTGGGTAGTCACAATGCCAGTCAATCTGGGAATGCGTTTGTGTGATCACATATCATGTCGAGTCGCCGCCTCTGTGCGCATGTCAGTGTAAACAAACTGACATGCGGCCGACGTGCGCGCTCCCGACAGTCCTCATACGGAGAATCCTCGACTATGTCTTTTAACGCACTCTCAAAGTTCAAATCCATCGTTTGGAAGTACTGTAGATTTTACAATAAAGATGGCAAACTTGACAGACACACGTTATTTGTAAAGAATGCCGCACTTCTAAACTGTCTGGGAGACGGGGATATGGACATTGCAAAGCGTGACTTGAAGCCACTCATTGAGAGTGATGTGGTATTACTGTTACTGTACCGTTTACACGTACAGCATCTTACATTTTCTTATAGAAATCTTTTATTTGTTTTTTTTTTTTACTCTTTTATTGTTACAGGACAGTAATAAATGGTAATTAATACATAGTACTGGTAGAGAGATTACAAGGAATATTTGTTCAGACAATAAGCACTTTTTTGTTCCATTTTCTACTTCTAAGGAATAAACCCAAGCCTATTTTAACATACTGAATGAATTGCCATCTTCTTATTTTTTTGTTTGCTTAATAGATAACATATGATATATTATTTTGCTTCACATTGAACTGCATTTGATTGAAATAATTTATTAAATCGTATCGCAACCAGGTGTATCACATCGTATCGGGAACAGGGTGAATCATACATCGTATCAGGATGGAGGGTGAATCATATCATTTCGTATCAAAAACAGGCATTAATCGTAAGTATCGTATCGGCAGGGATTCAGTGTATCGCAAATCATATCGTATCGTTGGCAGGGCACCGAGATGCATATCTAATCGCCACAGTAATGGAGATCCACACCCCTAATATATCAGTCTTCGTGTTGCTTTTCCAACACATGTTGGATGTGTTTGGACTGTGGGAGGAGTTTAAATGGCAACATTCTGAAAATGATGTCCGTCTCCATGGATTTGGCAGAAATGATGTAGTTTCCATATTGAGCCACCAGCGGGTGCTGTTGTTTGATGTTGCAATAAAACCACATGCACATGCTCACAGGAAAATCGCTGATGCGAGTGTACACAAGGCAAATGTCGTTATTCAGTCTCTTGAGGAATTTGCCATCACAACAATTTACTTTTAATTTAATTTCAACCAATTTACATGAATTCTGTGCAAACTTGCAATTCTGTCCAATTTAAGTTGTGGCAATTGGACAAAATTGCAAAGTTGCGCAGATTCACAGAGATGGATTGAATTTAAATGAATTGAGGCGATCGCAACATTGCAACTTCCTGGAGGGGCCGACAGTTGTCAATCTACTGAGCCTGAGCAGAAGAACTCGTTACCAAAGACGTGGCACACGTACACATAGACATTCTGCTGTTAACTTTTCCAAAATGTTGCATTTTCACTGGCTCCAAATGTCATTTTTCATATGATCGTACATCCAAAACATTGTTTTGTGTTTTTGCTAGAAATGGCTGTTATCAATCAGAAAAAAAAAACTCGTGCACACGCTGAGGAAAAACATGGAAACTCGACACAGAAAAGTCCTCCTTGAATTCACTGTGAGAACTGTGCCACGTAATGTTTAATTTATACTGAAAAACTATCTCAGCAACAGTCTATAAAATTTAGGCCCTGTTTACAGGAAAATTGTCCTGAGTACCACTGAAAACGCAATTTTTTGAAAACACCTCTATTTTGCTAAAAGTTTTGAAATGAATGAGGCTGAGTCATCATGCTGGAATGCGGTATATGCCAACTCATTCTGATTTTAATCGGCCAGTAAGATGATATTGTGTCTGCAGAGTCATTAGATCATTATTCTTTATTGGCATATTTATGACAGTGTGTAATAAATGAATAATTTCTTTGGAAATATGGGAAAGTTTATTTCCTCCAAAATGAGGTTGATATCACATGAGAAAGTGTAACTGTGTTACAATTTGTTGCATTATTTATAATGTGGTGTTGAAAGGTTAGATGGCATTTTGCATCAATGAATATATTTAGGTGCATTTTCGGACTTTTTTTTATTACTGCTTTGATGACATGTTCAAAACTTGAAACGTCTGTCCATCCGTCTCTTGATCTGCTCATCTGGAGCTCCTCAGGTCATATTTACCGCCCCTGTCTGGGATAAATAAAAACACCAACACTGTAAAGTGCAGTATTTATCCTTGACAGTGCATCCATTCAATGTCATCGACTGTCAAATTTAATAAATTGAGAGTGAAAGGAGTTTGCCAGAGGAGCCAGTCCAAGGTCGCCCGTACTGGATCTGAGTGCAGAAGCTGGTAAATGTTCCCCGGGGGAGGTCGCCGGCCTGAGTCACGCTGCGTCCGTCTGGCACGAGACCTCCTGACGTTCTGAGGACGCCAAAGAACACTTTGTCTATAGCGGCAAGAACAATTGTTGCTGACGAGTTTTCCATCCGCGGGCCCGTGTGTGACGGCGGGCCGCTCGCAGGCACGCCGCCGGCCGGCTACCTTTTGGGATTCGGCCGATTGGGTTTCAGGGGCCACCGGCGCGCGGCGTGGCCGGCTCGGGTTTCCACGCCGAGGGGAAACGGCGGCTGCCAGGATTATGTGAGAGCGGCCTGTGACCGTATTGTTCCCCGCCGGGTGTCCCCTTACGCCTCTGAGCGGCGGGGTCTTTTCCTGGAAGACGGCAGTGGCTCCGGCCGAGCGCGCTGAAGAAAAGACTCTGTGACGTGTCCGCCGGTCGCGCTGAAAGCCAAACGGTGACGTGCGTTCGCTAATCCTCATCAACGCCGTGCTGATTTTTCCGCGACATCCACAGTCTCTGAAGTTTTGTTGTTACACTGCAAAAAGTCCAAATCTGAGCAAGTTTTTTCAACTTGTTTTGAGTGAAAATGTCTAATTTTACTTGATTTAAGATAAATTTCCTTAAATTTTATATTTGATCAAGATAAAAAAGCCTTGATTTAAGTGAAAATTGTCTGAAATCAAGAAAATTTTTTGCTTGTTCTATTGGCAGATTTTCTTTCTTAAATTAAGAAACTTTTACTTGAAATTAGTAAAAAAAAAAATCTGCCAATAGAACAAAAAATTTTCTTGATTTCAGGCAATTTTCTCTTAAATCAAGCCTTTTTTATCTTGACCAAATATAAAATTTAAGGAAATTTATCTTAAATCAAGTAAAATTAGACATTTTCACTCAAAACAAGTTGAAAAAACTTGCTCAGATTTGGACTTTTTGCAGTGTATTCATTCACACAACCAACACGGCGGCGTCCGCACGCCGCTCAGTGGACAAGGTATAGATACGAGGAGGGAATCCATCCAGCAACCATGAGCCCAGTGTTGGATTTACGCAGCTTCTTTCCAAGAAGGATTCTTTTTTCCCGCAAAATCCTACAAAAAATGCCTCAAAATGACAACGTAAGAAAAACGTTTTTCAAATATCTGGAAAGTTACTCAAAATTAACAAGTAAGGCTCGACAACGGTGCTCAGACTCATTGAAATGCAGCTTTTTGAAAACGCTCAGACGTTTTTTCGGTCTCGACGACATCGCTTTCAGTGCTTCTGCTGTTTCTGTGTAAACAGACATCATTTGTTGCAGATTAGATGAGGAACTTTTTTCTGAAACAAACACCCAACATTTTCACTTGAAACATCAAACAAAGTGTGTCTTAGGAATCACATCCATCAACTTGCTGTGAAGCACGTCAAAGAGACTGTCAGTAGACCTCAGAGACAGAACTGCCTCCAGGTACACGTCTGGGGAAACAGTTCCGAGTGACCATCAGCTAATTTGTCACATCAGCCACTTTCAAAAACTTCTCCATCCCCATTCATCGTTATATTAAGCGTTCTAAATAAATGTTTTCCTCTCTGTCTCAGAGCCGCCTGTGTCTGTCTGCACGTCGGTTGTTTATCTCTGTTTAGTTGCGGCATCGCCTCATGAATCAGTTTAGTTTGGGGAACAGGTGTTCTGCTGATTTCTGCCAATCCCGCCTGTCTGAGCGCGCACGGCCGAAAATAGCCCACGTTAATAATGACTGATTAATTCAAGCGGACCGTTGACCGTTTGACTTCTAACTGACTGATGTAACTTCAGCTGAACGTAATGAGTGAATCAGTCATGGGACTGACCCACACGGAGCTGCCGGCTCCGCGCACGTCTCACACAAACGCCGCAGTGATACAGATATGAGCACAAATTCCATCTGTAATTCAGCGTGACTCGTAATTTGATTACAGACATGTCTTAAAAAAAAAACTGTGGCAAAAAACTTTAACTCCGTTTATAAATTTCAGCTGCTGAACAACGACTGTGGCTTTACAAATTTGCTGATATTCTGAGTGAAGTTTTTCATTTTCACCAAAAAAACTATGAATATTTAGCATATATCAAATGTTTCACTATTCTCCATTAACTTCCGTCATTGTAACTTAATTACTTTTCTTCCCCATTTCTGAACTTACGTAATTATGAATGTTTCAACTTCAGTGCATGCTGGGGGATTTCTCTCCACACCTTTTTTTAGAACACTGCAGCCAAGAAACTGAACAACTGCTAATGAGGAAACAAAGGATTGATCGCTCGGCTCTCATGCTGAACTATTTCAATCTCAGGGATTTTTTGGACCTCTGTCTTTTTATCAACAAAGAAAACAATGACAAGAAATTTGCAAATAATCTTCAATAATGTGATTTTTGTGTGACTTGGATATCAGGCGATCGGGAGCAGTAAAAGTTAATAAGTGTGAGAGGCTCCAGCAAAGGCCGACACGAGGCAATGGAGTTATCTTTCAGTTTTATTCAGGTGACAGAAAATGATAGTTCTATTAATATAAATTGATATTGTTATCTGACTGTCTTAATTAGGTTGTAATCATCTTTTAGCTTCATCAGGCTTCAGCAAAAAGCAGCTAAATACGAGATGGCTTTTGTTTTATGCAAATCAGCTCCAGCAGAGGCCAAAAAAAGCAAATATTATCTAAAAGTTTTAATTAGGCTCCAGGCGTTGTTGTTTTAATCTGAATCAGGCGACAGCAAAGGCCAACCGAAGATGGTAATCTGACAGTTTCATTCCCTGTTTTCTCCACGATGTTGCTTTTGTTGTGTTTTGAGTGTCCGTTTGTGTCCGTTTCCATGACAACAGTGTTTAAAAACCACCCAAAATACAACTTTCTGAAACCGGTGGAACTTTAAGAAAATGCTCCGACTCCATTTCTGTGGACACCGGGGGAAAATACAACATATCGCTTCCGAGATAGGCAGAAGTCACTTCATTTGTCCAAAAACAAACTTATATGTAAATCTTTCATCTATTTTCAGCTTGTTCAGTTCTTTTCTCTGTTTTTTTTAAACCAAAGCCTCAGAGTGAAACGGCTTGTACAGCGTCAGTCTGTGCATAACTGCATTCAAACTGTGAAAGTGGATTTTCTTTTGTCTTTTTTCCATCATGTGGTTTTTAATGTATTCATGGCGTCAGTGCAGCATGAAGTCTTTCTTATCGCCGCTTGTCCAGAACATAATCACGTCTCTTAACTGGCCGTGCCTGGAAGATTTACACACTCAGAGTCCAGGTGACGAGAAACACTGACCCCGGACAGCATGAAGGAAGGTTCTGGAGTCCTCTCTGTTGGCTCGCGTTGAGTCGAGGTCGTGTTCCGCGTCGCTGCGTTTCAGGCTCCGGCCGTCTGAATGAGTCCTGCTGGACGTGTCAGGGTGTGTGTTGTTGTTGATTCGGACCGTGGTGTGTGTCCTTCTGTGTAGGATGGACATTGTGTCCAGACAGTGGCTGTTTTTGTCTCCTTCACCGTGACCTGAACTCGGCGCCGTACGTCGACCTCTCGGGGTCGCCGTCGGGGTCGTCGCATTCCTGTGTTTTCCTGACCTGTGGAGGTTTTTAATGATGACAGTCCAGAGTTTCATCAGCAGCTCGATGGATGAACTGGTGTTTGTCCAAGAGTCAAGTCATGGCGGCTCAACGGACCCGCTTTTGAAATATTTAGGCAGCAGCCGACGTGAACGGCTCGGGCGTCGAGTTTCACCGGCAGCCGCCGCGAATGAAAAGGCTCCGTCAGCGTGACGCCCGGCCGCTCGCCGACGGAGCCGTTTCTGACCGACATGGCCGTAAACACGAACACCTTAAATCCTGTTCAGGAGACAAAAATGAAATTGTTCAATGAGCAATGATCTGATTCTTAACCAGGTGAGTTATTCCTTCATGATTTCATCTTCAAGAGCAGAAAAAAAGGTCTGGAGATTGAATTAAATGGAGCTTTGACTGAAGTTTGTCTTTCTGGAGTCTTCTTCTTAGAGTAATGGATTACTTTACTGTAAAAAACAGTACTTTTAAAGTAAAAACATCCCGTTTACATAACATTTTCAAATGAAAATGGAAAACTTTGGTTGGATTTTGGGTGAAACAGCCACAGAGCCTGTCTGTCTTACTTTTGAGGTTTTAGGCTCAAAAATGACTTTTTAAAAAGTTACATTTATTCGAAAATAAGCGTCAACTATTCAGACGTGACTCCGTTTTCCAGACGGCATCATGAAAGATATCCGACTCTCACGAACATTGAAATTCACTCTTCCTAAACCTTCATTTCCCCAGACAGAAAACCTTTCTGCAGGTGTTTTGCTATTTTTTGCTAAAACTGGGCTTCATCTCTGGAAAGTGTGGAGCTTTGGAATGAATATTAACTCAAACAGACCTCTTTAACATGTGAGCAGAACCATTTCAAAGTAAAAACCACTTTTAATTTTCCTGTGTCTTCATCATTTATTGGACAGAAGTATCAGCTGTAATCAAATAATCATTCAGTTACTCCATCAATATTCACCTCAGCCACTCAACTTTGTTCATCCAAAGAGAATCAACATATAGAGTAAAATCTATTAAATTTCAAAAATAAGCAATTTATAACAGATGTTCATATGTAGATATATTTAATGTCAGAGAAATAACAACGGACTTTCCTCACACTGTGTTTCTGTTACTCGATCAGAACACAGGAAAGCTGCAGAGTCTCAGTTTGTCTCTTTTCCAACCTCAAGTTTGGATGTGAAGAGAATCACTGACGCGACCTGCAGGTCAAACGCTGCTGCTTCACGCAGTGAGAAACTCCTGCAGGTAGAGAAGCCTGTCAGTGGAGTCCTGCAGCGGGAATATTTCTCTCTGTTGGTCAATAACAAGCATTGAATATGAATAAAAACTTGGATTTTTGCTTGGATCGGTGAAGCAGGAAGTGTCTGCTGCGTTAGGCGTTAGATTAGAGGCCGTTCTGTTCGTCATATGGTTGTCTTTTAACCATTACATGACATTTTTGGACATTATTATGTTATTAGTTAGACTGTTTTCCTGTATCCATCTGCAGGCAATTTAGAGTCACCTGTAAGATTCACATATGCAGAGGAAGAACATGCAAACCCCACACAGAGGCCTCCAAGCCCAGAATCGAACCGGGGACCATGTCACTGCGAGGCTACAGACGGGATTCATCTACTCACAACAAAAGAAAAACACGTCTGTTTTCTGAATTTTTATTGAATATATTATATTTTTCTTTAATCAACATTGCACATATTCCATTTGTCAATCACATCTCATATTGCTGTCTACAAAATGTTATGAATGTAGAAAATCCAGAAGTTTGGAAGGTTTACCAAAAAATAAAATTCAAACAAAGAAGAGAAACGGAACAGGAGAATTAAGATCAGAAGTGACGAGCTCCAAAGATACAGAGAGGAGGAGGAGGAGGAGGAGGAGGAGGAGGAGGAGGAGGGAGGAGCGCCCTCAGGAAAAGAACACAAACATACTTGGGGGTCGGATGCATATTTTCTCAAAACAAAGCATCATGCAGAAGAAAAGCAAGGCTGGCCAAAAAACTCACATGGATATTTCTCAACACCTGAACTGTAGAAATATTTTACATGTTCGTTAGAAGATTTCTCCTTTTCATGATGAGTGACGAGGCAAACGGTACGGTTTGGATCAAACACACACACACGCACACGCACACACACACACACACACACACACACAGCAAGGTGAAGCGCTTCCATGGAAACTGGGTTTTGACCCCTGACCCCGGGTGACCTCTCTATGTGTGAGATGGGAGTGAGAACCATATGCTGGATTACTGAACGTTCACACTCACGCTGGACTGAAGGAATTAAAAGACGAGCCTGAATCCCGCCGCTGACGGGCTGACGCTGTGGCTCAGAGCGAGACCCTCGAAGAGACCCGGAGGAGGCTCTCACGGCGAACATCAGTGACAAACGACGGCGCGTCGGTCCAGAACGAGTCGCTTCCTGGATCAACACCTCCGTGCACGAACACAGCAGTTGTTCCTCTTTAAAATCAGCTGCTGCTGCTGCTTTATTAAATTTTCTCACTTCTGCTTCGGTGCACTGGAAATGTGGCATTGTCTACCAGTTTGTATCTGCCAGGCGCCATCTGTTACCCTTTTGTTTGGATTAGTTTGTTCTTATAGTACTTCTTATATTCTCTCACATTCTGCTCGTTTCTATGTATAATATATACTGCATTATTGTTAAAGATGTTTTTACACGTTCTCAAGTGAAAATAAAAAACTTTTGCTGTGTTTAGAGAGTCTGTTTACACAACGATGGTGCTTGGAGCCACTGGAGGAAAAAAAAAATTAGATAAGCCTTCACGGTGGAACTTTTTGAAAATGCTCTGACTCCGTCTCCATGGAAACAAGAAGCAAAACTGTTCCAGAGCGCTGCTGCTGTGCATATGCACCGACGAAGACGATCAGAACAGTGTTTTCCTCCAGACTCCAGATTCTCCCGCAAGTTTTACAGTTGAAAGTCGCCTGTAGGAGCAATGCGACTTGGTCGTCTGTCCATTCGAATGTCTGTTTTCGTCCTCCGTGCGCATGTGTGCGATTTCATTACAGAAATCCTGACATCGTTTTCTAAACTTAACTGAACGCCAAAACGATGCATTTTCACTTGAGTTGTCGTGTAAACGGCGTTGAATGTTGCGCTGCAGCATTTTACCGGTCCGACCGACTCGAGATCAGATTGTTCTGTTTGTTTCCACTGAACTAAGATGTGTTTGACACCCCTGATCTAAAACTTCACGTTCTGATACTCCTTTTGTGTTTCACTGAATCTCTGTTTTACCCAATAAAATGCAAATGTGGACAAACAAAGCCTGCTGACTCACCGAATGAAACAAAACATTATACAAGCTAAATGTCTGCTGGCGTTTGGACTGTGCCGTTGCTCCACACGCAGTCCGTCTGTGGCGAAACATTACCCAGAGTAGCCACAGCGATTGGTGCATACAGGCTAAAATACACACTCTAATCATCTATTTATGCAGCTGCTTCCAAAAAGTTCATCTTCATAATCATCAACAAGCTGTGAATTTGTGTTTTAAATGGGAGATTACAGCAGCAGCAATGCGCCGTGAAAACAGCAAATGGAGCAAAAAGAGGCTGAAAGGACAAATTTAGAGCAGAAAAATGATAAGAAGTGACCAAATATGCTGTAAATGTAACATACTTGGACATTTTTCCTGTCAAAATATTAATGCATCAATTACTTTGTAAGTTCTGGTCTCTAAATAGAGAAAATGCAACTTTTTTTGTGTAGTTTTTTTTCCCACTCAGCTGTATTATTTTTCACAAGACTATGCAAGTATGTCCAAACACCAGCCACTTTTTATTGTACTTGAAAGTGGTCTTGTTAATCAATTGCGTCGCCAATATATAATAATAAAATGACCTGCTTTGATTTCCCTCGACCCAATTAGATGCTTTCCCGAAGCTTTTTTTCTTTTTTTTTCATCCGACACTCCAAAAAACTCAAAGAAACTCAGTTAATTATCGTATGTGACAAATTAAAAAGCATCACATCCCCACATTTGAAGACCGGCGGATCTTTGGCCAATTAATTTTCTGTCAAGAGAATAATCGGTGCAACGTGGCTCCACTTTCCAACCACAAGTTCCTCCCTTTGATTCTACGTGCTCGCACGCCGTCCGACCGGCGGCGTGATGAGTGAGGGCGCAATTAGAGGAGGGAAGCTGATGGAGGCCGAGCGCACCATCGCTGGCTAATGGTCCTGTGTGTGTGTGTGTGTGTGTTAGTTTACCTCATTCATCGAGCTCATATCTCACACTCAGTCTTTGTGGTTTGAAACGCTGCTTCTTGGTAATAATTATTTATTATTTCCTTCAGAAATATCTTTTTTTTTTTTCTTTTTTGTTTAAACGTAGCCGCATGTAGCTTGTTTAATGGATTTGATTGCTGATTTCTGAAGAAAAGAAGATATATATTTTGAGATTTATCCATCCATCCGTGTTATGTTTCATAAAATGATGTTACTGAGCAAGAACGATGATTCGTGACTACAATATTTTCTCGATGTCTGTGCTTCTGCCATGTGGCTATCGGGTACAAAATATAATCAATTTAAATGATTTCATTTAGAATATCACACTGTTCTTGTGAATTAATCACTATTAGTTGCGCTTTTCTTCCATATTTTCATTCTGAATTTGCAAAGCATGAATGCGTGTAGCGCATGGAGACATTATTCATTGCTGTTCAGTCTGTTTTATGCAATATGTCTATTGTGCAGGTTGACAATAAATTAAACAATTAATTACATCATAATCAATAAAAAAACAACAGTTCTAAAAATATCTGTCTTTGTTTCATTGCAACAAAGTATTGATATATTGTTAGGAAGCTCCCATTAAATGCGTTTCCAGCACGTGATGAACTTGAAGTTTGAATAAAAGAACTGCAAATCTAGCAATATTCTGCCTCAGTTCACTTTGAGCTTCACGGCCTACAGCTCTCAGTGGATTTTCATAACTCTTATTTACATCTTCAAAGACAGAAAACATGATCAGAATAACTAACACATTCTAGAAATGGCCTTCAAAGTCGACTCGTCAGTGTAGTAAGTAACCTTGATTTATGTCACAGTTCAGGTCATAATTTCTCCCAGCGGTTGGACTGAACTCAGATTGATTCCACACATGTTCAATAAGAGTCGTGTTCACGTCATCGATTGGCAGAAATGAACACATTCCAGAAGCTCGTGAGCATTTTTCAGCTTTGCGCCGCTCAAACTGGAAACAAACAGGCTTGTAAAAGGTCCAGTGAAAGATTTATTACCAAGAAGCTTTGTTCCAACAGAGAAATATCCTCCGCAGACAGATCCTCTCGCTTTGTTTTAGCTGCTGTCTTCTGTGTGTAATTCAGCATATTTAGTATTCAAACTGTTGTTGTGTGCTGCTGCAGATGAAGGCGATCATAATTAGATCTCTACAGCGATGTATCATTTTCAGATTTTTCTCTAAATGGGAACATTAGGCGGCGAGTGCTCCTCGGATCAAGAGCGGCCTGAAGGAGACGTTCTGGGATTGGCTGCCGGCTCCTCCACGTTCCTTCGGCGCTCACAGAAACCCAGCAAATTCCCTGCTCGGGCAATTTTCCTAAATGCAGATGCAAAGACTGCAATCATTGTGTTTGCAGTGGAGAGCACTTACGCTCTTCTGCAGGAGGCAGATGGTGGAGGGGAGAAAAATAAATAAATAAAAACAAGTCTGAGTTCTTCACAACAAACATAAACTGCGTCAGTGTGGACCCGGTTCCTCCTGCTCGTTTATAAGAAGATTAGGCCGTGAGACGGGCGCGTGGCGCTGTCTATCGAACGGCGTGGATGTTACAGTAAAACACTCACCGGCTCTCATCCCCACACGGACGCGGTACGTTTTATTTATGTACAGGAACATAAAATCCAACCTGAGCCCGGTGGAGGAGCCTGCAGCGCCGAGCGGGTGCAGCGCCAAGATATCCGGATCAGCTTTTTACATCCTAAGACATTCCCACAGACAAATAAACATAAAGAAGTGAGATTTAAACTTCAACCAAATGTAATACATGAAGAACAGATTTGAATATTACAGCTGAAAATAACTAAATTTGAATTTGTTGCTATTTATTGGCAGTTTATGAAGATTTATCAGAAGGAGAAGCAACAAGTTGTTTTTTTGGGGGGGGTTAATCACACTTTATTTTAGTATCTTTTAACTGAATTTGGCTATGACAGTATGATTTATAACTTTTATGTGTATATTTTAAGATAGCAGCTTAAATTCCTGCTTCATCTCTACATTTATTTACAGAACAAACCTCAATGAAGTATTTTTTATGTACTTCTTTGCAGTTTTACTTGAGTATTTCCTGTCAACAGGACAGAAGTTTTTGCTGTTTCCAGTTTTGCAATAAACTATATCCAGCCAAGGGGATATGTTGTAAGGACAAACAATTGTAGTTTAATTGAAATAAACTTAATACAGTACTCACAAAAATTGCAGATAAAGGGCTGTAAATGTGAATTTAAATTGAGGGAAGTACTTTAGATGAATTAAAAACCTCCAAAACACAACTTAATAACACCTATGCTGCAGCAAACATACTTCTGTATCAGAGATGATCAGAGTATCTTATGTCCTATAAGATTATCCTGCGGTCTGAGGGGTGTTAAGAATGAATTTGTCCAGATAATCGACTCAGAAACATGTCGGGGTCCAAGATCGTAAATATTAAACTTGTTAAATGTTTCCGACCATGAATCTTGGCGTGTTTGGAGAGAGAAAAGACGACGCCCGACTCATCGCTCAGGGAGCTGTGACCTGGAACAGAATGCAGCCAATCAGGAAGCAAGCATCCAGACGGACTCATTTTGCATCTTCCTGTGTGGCGTCTGTAAGAGATAAAATGTCTCATAAGATTTTGAAAATGCTTCTGTGTGTGTCCCGCTTTATGCTCCTGATGAAACAAGCCAGACGGAACTGATTTAAGTTTGAGACGATCTGCTTCAATCCCAGACAAATCCCTGCTTTTGTCTTCAGCATTCAAACAGCAGAACCAGTCGTTTCTTCTCCCTCTCCGAGGCTGAGTGTAAATATTTCCCTCTCCTTGCTGTGAGGAATAAATTTAATGTGTAACATTTTCTTTTTACAACCGCGACCTTGTTTGAGTGTTTTGGAGTGTAAATAAAGAAAGCAGAGTAATATCCCGAGTCCTCCTTCGTCGTTCTGTCTCGTTGTGCCAAATTCGTCAAGTCATATTCAGAAATATGCCTTTCGGCTCTGTGGTCAGTTACCGTTAGTGAATCTTTTGTTACTGATCTTGAATCTTCCTCTCGATCTGACGGAGCTGCTCTGCAGACAGCGGGGAGGTGTAGCGGCGTCTCGGGGGTGTTTCAGGCTGCGAACGTCCACAGAAAAGCCGTTTCTCTCAAAGTTTCTCACGCACCTTCAGCGTGAGTCACGCCTTTTAAAATTTATGGCTGATTTGTTTTGTTTTTTTTTCTTAACACTACAGAATGTTAAAATGTGTAAAAACTTTAGTTGACGCAGCCCGGAGGTGCTCCTAATTAAATGTTTGGCTTCCACAGTGTTAGTGAGCGTTCCCACGCAGACTGCTAACCTCGCTCGCAGCTTTGAGGCGTCCGCTCGTTTTCACTGCTGAATCACAACAATTATCACTGAAGTAAATCCTGCAGCTGGATTTCTGACATTCACAGGACGATCCGCCAGAGCTGTTCACCCTTTAGGATATTCCGCTCATGATCCGTCCACTGAGGATAAATTATTTTCCTTTCTCATTCGATCTGCCCCCAGAATTCGGCCGACGACCTTTATCGCCTCCTGTCTTCATATATCAAAGCGCACCGCCTTCTCCGGCTTCCCCCTGATCTCCTGATTAGAGCGGATTCAAGTGAGGCGCCGCTGTGTCACGGACACGATCTCAGCCTGCAACCACAGACATTACTCGAATTCACAGGTTGAGGAAAAGGGTCTGGATTTGGTTTTCCTGTCCGGCCAATCGTCAGAGTTAAACCTCATCCATGAGTGTCTGCTGTTGGTTTCAGTAGTCAGTATCTCCCACATTTCAGCAGAAGAAACCGTGACTGATTGAGCCGTTCAGAGTCTGGACCGGTGATTAAAACCATTTCTGAAAACATACTTTCATCTCTCGGACACATTTTCCTTTCATTTCAGTCTTCGTGGGATTATTGAACATTTCTTGTCCTGGTCCGTCTCTGGCTGGGCGGACTCCTGTGTTTATGTGAAGCTACAACCAGAAATCAGTAGATCAGGGGTGTCAAACATGAGGCCCGTGGACCAAGCCTGAATTTTTTTTTTTTTTTCTAATCATTATTTTTCAACATTTCTCAGACCCGAGATGAGATGGAGGAGCTACTAGTCTTAAAGACAGTCTTTAAAAAAGCAAAAAAACAGGCAAAATGCGACAGTTACAGAGCACAGGGGTGTCCATAAGTGCACTTGGCACCAGGACACCCTAGGTCGGAGGTCGATGATCGACTTTGTTGTCGTGTCATCTGACCTCCGGCCGCGTGTTTTGGACACTCGGGTGAAGAGAGGGGCAGAGCTGTCGACCGATCACCACCTGGTGGTGAGTTGGATTCGCTGGCGGAGGAGGAAACCGGACAGACTTGGCAGACCCAAACGTGTTGTGAGGGTCTGCTGGGAACGTCTGGCGGAACCCTCTGTCAGCATGGCTTTCAACTCCCACCTCCGGGAGAGCTTCTCTCATGTCCCGAGGGAGGCTGGGGACATTGAGTCCGAGTGGACCATGTTCTCCACCTCCATTGTCGAAGCAGCTGCTCGGAGCTGTGGCCGTAAGGTCTCCGGTGCCTGTCGTGGCGGCAACCCCCGAACCCGGTGGTGGACACCGGAAGTAAGGGCTGCCGTCAAGCTGAAGAAGGAGTCCTATCGAGCCTTGCTGGCTCATGGGACTCCCGAAGCAGCTGACGGGTACCGGCAGGCCAAGCGAACTGCAGCCCGAGCAGTTGTGGAGGCAAAAACTCGGGTCTGGGAGGAGTTCGGGGAGGCCATGGAGGAGGACTATCGGTCGGCCTCGAAGAAATTCTGGCAAACCGTCCGGCGCCTCAGGAGGGGAAAGCAGGTCTCCGCCAACACTGTTTACAGTGGAGGTGGGGAGCTGCTGACCTCAACTGGGGATATTGTTGGACGGTGGAAGGAATACTTCGAGGACCTCCTCAATCCCGTCGCCACGTCTTCCGTGGAGGAAGCAGAGGCTGAGGTCTCAGAGGTGGACTCGTCCATCACCCAAGCTGAAGTCACTGAGGTGGTTGGCAAGCTCCTCGGTGGCAAGGCACCGGGGGTGGACGAGATTCGGCCTGAGTACCTTAAGTCTCTGGATGTGCAGGGACTGTCTTGGTTGACACGTCTCTGCAACATCGCGTGGCTGTCGGGGACGGTGCCTCTGGATTGGCAGACCGGGGTGGTGGTCCCCCTGTTTAAGAAGGGGGACCGGAGGGTGTGCTCCAACTATAGGGGGATTACACTCCTCAGCCTCCCCGGGAAAGTCTATTCCAGGGTACTGGAGAGGAGGATCCGACCGATAGTCGAACCTCGGATCCAGGAGGAACAATGCGGTTTTCGTCCTGGCCGTGGAACAGTGGACCAGCTCTATACCCTCCATAGGGTGCTCGAGGGTTCGTGGGAGTTTGCCCAACCAGTCCACATGTGTTTTGTGGATTTGGAGAAGGCATTCGACCGTGTCCCTCGTGGTGTCTTGTGGGGGGTGCTCCGGGAATACGGAGTCCGGGGCCCCTTGTTAAGGGCCGTCCGGTCTTTGTATGACCGGAGTAGGAGTCTGGTCCGCATTGCCGGCAGTAAGTCGGACCTGTTCCCGGTGCATGTTGGACTCCGGCAGGGCTGCCCTTTGTCACCGGTTCTGTTCATAATCTTCATGGACAGAATTTCTAGGTGCAGCCAGGGGCCGGAGGGGTTCCGGTTCGGGAACCACAGGATTTCATCTCTGCTTTTTGCAGATGATGTTGTCCTGTTGGCTTCATCGAACCCGGACCTACAGCATGCACTGGGGCGGTTCGCAGCCGAGTGTGAAGCGGCAGGGATGAGGATTAGCACCTCCAAATCCGAGGCCATGGTCCTCGACCGGAGGAAGGTGGCTTGCCCCCTCCAGGTTGGTGGAGAGACCCTAGCCCAAGTGGAGGAGTTCAAGTATCTTGGGGTCTTGTTCACGAGTGGGGGACGGATGGAGCGTGAGATTGACAGGCGGATCGGTGCAGCGGCTGCAGTGATGCGGTCGTTGTATCGGTCCGTCGTGGTGAAGAAGGAGCTGAGCCGAAAGGCGAAGCTCTCGATTTACCGGTCAATCTACGTTCCCACCCTCACCTATGGTCATGAGCTTTGGGTCATGACCGAAAGGACAAGATCCCGGATACAAGCGGCCGAAATGAGCTTCCTCCGTAGGGTGGCTGGGCGCTCCCTTAGAGATAGGGTGAGGAGCTCAGTCACCAGGGAGGAGCTCGGAGTAGAGCCGCTACTCCTCCACATCGAGAGGAACCAGCTGAGGTGGCTCGGACATCTGTTTAGGATGCCTCCTGGACGCCTCCCTAGGGAGGTGTTCCGGGCATGTCCCACTGGGAGGAGACCCCGGGGAAGACCCAGGACACGCTGGAGAGACTATGTCTCTCGGCTGGCCTGGGAACGCCTCGGGATCCTCCCAGAGGAGCTGGAGGAAGTGTCTGGGGACAGGGAAGTCTGGGCATCCCTGCTGAGACTGCTGCCCCCGCGACCCGGCCCCGGATAAGCGGTAGAAAATGGATGGATGGATGGATGGACAGAGGGTGAAGTTTCAGGGTCTCGCTCAGGGGGGCCACAGCGGTCCGCATCAGCAGTGGGATTCGAACCAGAGGACTTCCGGTTGCAAGCTTGCTACCTTTGCTAGCAACCAGTAGATTCAGCTAAAACGCCAGAAGCAGCTACCCTGTCGTGAAACGTCGCAGAGGCGCCCACCAGCATCTTCCAAACCCGCCGTTTACTCCTCTTCCGTCCTGTTTCACAATCATGTGTGCATTTCAAGTGCCGATCGTCTTCGATCCGCTAAATATCACCCCAGCAGGGTTTTAGGTCCTGGATCATTTCAGGTCACGGACTCGACTCGCCGAACCTCCATGACTTCTGCCGTCTCTCCTGAAAAACACTTAAGGACTAATTAATTGAAACTCTCCCACTCAATCGGCTTCCAAAGCCCACTTATAGTGATCTTATCATCTTTGTTTTTATCTTTTCCGTAATCCTCCATTCTCTGGATTCCTCTTTCTCATATGTATTAAACGTCTTTTCTTGAATCTCTACTTTTTGTAAAGCACTTTGTGACTATGTCTGTGAAAAGTGCTATATCATATAAATAAATAGAATTACTTTTGTGCTCCTGGACTGATAAAACTTCCTCTTCACATTAACCTGATTTTCAAAGATTTGTTCCCCATAGAGATATTTATCTTGGCAGCTCCAACCTGTTCCAATCAACCCGCTCTGAGTTTCATTGTCTTTCTTATTTCCATCCTTGTATAGTTTTTTTTTTTTTTTTTTTTAAGAACTGACAACTGTGCAGGTTTGTCGTTCCTTGAACATCTTCCTGATAAAACCGCGGGTCAGCAGAAATGACAAACGTTATTTATGTCCTTTCCTTCCCCAATAAAAACACCTTGACTGTAAAGCCTCTGTTTCACTGAGCTGCGACTGGATGGAGAATCAGGCCCCGTTTACAACGTTTTCAAGTGAAAACTGAAGACTGTCGCGGCGTTCTGGAGCTCCGAGCCACTGGGAACGAAACTTTTTGAAAAGGACGTCTGTCCACAGCAGCGTCCACGCACTCACCGGTGTTATTTTCAGAGTTTCTGCCGTTTCTGTGCAAAGCTTTTCTGAAACGAAAACGCAAAAACGATGCGATTTCATTTGAAACGTCGTGTGAACGGGGTCTGTTGATCACTTTGGTGAAAACAAAACAAAAAAATTCAAGGAAATTAAGAAAAACTGAAGATATTTCTATAAACGTTGCGGATTGTGTGGCAGCTCAGCGAAACGGTGTGTGAAGGACTTCCCGAGTACAGTTACTGACATCTATTTAAAAACTATTGTGGCTGTTTGGTGGTTACAGGGTTTCTCTGACACTGAGGAAAAGTTTTTCTTTTTAGAACATTCAGTAAACATCTTTTCAGAGGGATGCTATCCATGAGGTAATTACAGATACACACTTCCAGAAAAAGAGCAAGAATGTGAACTTTGGATTTTCTTTGGGCAAAGTAGGAAAAAGAAAATACACGATGAAGTCTAAATTCAAGCTTCCAAAACGCCGTTACAGCTGACACGGTATGCAAGAAGGAAAATAAAATACTGTCTTCATAAAAGATATGTCATATCTCTCACTGCCGCTTTCAGAAATAAATGTGAAACTGGCGTCGTCTGTGGACGTTCCGTTCACAGGCGACATCGCGGGTCTGAGAGAGGTGAGGACGTCAGCGTCCTGCCAAAGAAAACGTGTTTTCTAAAGGAGGCTGTTTCGGGAGAAAGAAAAAGGAACAGAAAGAAGGAAAGAGAAAATGGACGTGGAGAGCAGGACAGCGGAGAATGTTGGAGCAGCATTCGCAACAATATGGAGACGGTGATTGTTCCAGCGAGGACAAACCAAACACAGAGTAACATGGTCGATGGTCGTAACAGTCAAAGAAAGTAAAAAGTCTCAAATTACTCTATCTGCAACACATCTTAGGACACACAGGTATAAACGTCTGATATTTACATTTTTTTTTTTTTTTCCTATTCAGTGTGCATCTATATCACAACATTTTCCAGAAGTCCACAACATACAATTAAATTCAGGGTTTCACCTTTGGTTATGTAATTATCAAGGCTAGGTTTAAAAAAATATAGAACACACGTCCATGTTACTTTTGCATACAGTTAAATTCAAAGTGAAAACATATCAACAAAGCAGCTGGTCGGCTCTAAATTTGCATCTGAGAAAAGAAACGGAAAGTGTTTCGTCTTCACGTGGATGAGTCCGGGCCGGTGAAAGCCCGCCGGCTTGTCTCTGCGATAGAAAGAGAGTGTGGCAGATATTCATGACGGGTGTTTATATGCCTGACATCTTTGCTTTAGTGTAAGTGGATCTTAATGTAAGAGGATCTTCTTCTCATGTGTTTGGGTGTGTTGCATTGAGCCAGTCAACATCTCTCTGTCTCTCTCTCTCTCTCTCTCTCTTGCTCTCTCGACCCCTCTATACACCTTCTGAATGAGGGTTTTCATGTGTCGTGACGCAACGTGAATCGAGATTTCTGTGGCCGGGCGACTCGGGCCAGCCTTTTTCGGTTGACGATATGAAAGGAGATAAAAAATAGATTACGTGGTACTGCTGGCCGCGCACGAGCAGAGAGCAAACTCACCATTTAGGAACCAATGACACCTACGAAGCCGACCCAACTAAAACATTATGTCGACGTCACAACCGAACAGTATCTCTATCATAGTAAAATATTCACATCTGTTCCTTACAAGACACTTTTTTTTCACATGTAAAGAAAACATCTTTTTTTGTGTGTGTGTGTGTGTTTTATAAGTCTCTTAGTATCGTCTCTTCATACATCTGTGTAGTAATTAAGGCAATCGTTTCTTACTCTTGGACCAGGCCGGACCCTGAAGGGTGCGTTCACTGACTCCAGACAGCAGCTCTTCGTCTCCACCCGTCCCGACGTCCAGCCTCCTCCGGGGTTGTTGCTTTTCGGCGTCCGCTCGTGCTCAAAGGTGACCGGTCGCAATGTTTTGCTCGTTCTCTGCAATTTCCAGAGATGTGTTGGTGGTGGGGGGGGGGGGGGGGGCGGCAGGGGGGCAGGTGCTGTGGGGGGGTTCTCCCTCTCCCTGTAACTGGCAGCGCTGCAACACAGAGAGCGAGAGAGAGAGAGAGAGAGAGAGAGAGAGAGAGAGAGAGAGAGAGAGAGAAGGAAATGAGTGGAAATCTATCATCATTCTTGAGAAAATGGCACCCTCAAGATGGAGCAATTTGCCCAAACGCCAGACTGATCCTGCGCATATTTCCCTTTTTCCCACCCAGAGCTCGGGCAGAATGCATCACACTGCAGATAATCATCGGGGTCATTAGGCAGCGGCTCTTTCTGAAGCACTTACAGAGGGGAGAGGACCGAGGCCTTTTAAACACAACCAGCAGAAAGACTTTTTAAACACGTGCAACACTTACATCACTCTAGAAGCACCTGCTTAATGGATTGTTGCTCTCACAACCCGTCGTGCACCAAGTTTTTCTGACGCCTTCCTATCAGAGGCAGCATCGATTCCTGGAGCGGTTTGAGAGTCAGTAGCTCTTCTGTTGAACGCATCAATTACATTTCGCTGTCCAGCTGAAGTGTCTCGGCCGGACCTCTTTTGATAGATGGTGATTTATGCTGCGCAACATCGAGAAAATTTGCAATAATTAAGTCAAGTGACATGGCGTCGATGACATGACGGCGATAACTAAATCAGTACTCAAGTCCATCCATCTTTCTTCAATGCTCCATGCATTTCAGAGGAGCTGGAGCTGAACTCTTATCTCCGGTTGAAGGCAGTCAGACACGCTCACTGGACAGTAACTTCCTGCTTTTGAACAGCAGTGTGAAAACACAAAGAGTCCACAACTTTGTTCTATTCATGACCTTGAGGTTCCTTGAGGTCATGAGTACAATACGAGGCCAGAGAGCTTCAGTATATGCTGATGACGTGTTTGTATCGTGGATTCTTTCAATGATCTGGCCTGTATCTGTCAATCATTAACACTATTCCCTCAAGTCAGGAATTCAAATCCAGGCTGGCTCTATCTGCGTCGAGCTTACATGTAACTGTTCGGTGTGGGTTTTCCTCATTTATTCGAGTGTGTGTGTGTGTGTGTGTGGTTGTCCGTCCCTCTGTGTTTGCGCCGTCCCTCACCCACAGTAAGCTTGGATCGGTTTCAGCCCTCAATGACCCTAAATTGGCTGCCATCGCTGTTGCGAGTGTACTCCAAATAGAAATTAGCAGCTCGTTCGAGCTGTAATGTCAGATCTCCGAGCGAATCTAATCCTCTGTGTCTCAGCTTAAAGTGTTTTCGTCCAAACAAGGAGAGAAATAAAAACTGGAGAAAAAAGGAAAGATTCAATCCGTCAGTAGGTGAAGTCGGGGAAATCCTGACAGCCTGGGCTAAATCTGACTGCGGTGCGACGGGACAGACAGTGGTCACATGTCTGCAGCAAACCGGCTGTGACATGACAAACACACAGCGCAGAGAAGAAAAAGTTTGGAAAGCTGCTGATAATTGGCATCCGAGCCGATAAACCCTCGTCTGCAGCTGCGTTTGATGTGCTGATTTTGCTGGAATCTGAATTCCTTCCTCATGAAGTGTTTATGTTATTTTGGCTACCCCCTGTAGGGTGAAACATTTTACAGAATAAGTGTTCTGTGTCACAGCTATTTGTGCTTATTAAGATGCACACTATTAGAGACAAGCGTCCTCTTTAAACAGAGCAGCTGTTGTATAATTCTCCACCTCGATAATTTGAGGATTTCCACAAAGTCTCACAGGAGTTGAAGACATTCTGCGCGCAATCATAGCTGCAGCAGACTCAAGGCAATTACAGCAAGCATACTGAGTGGTTTTATCTAATTCCCTTATTACGGCTGGAGAGCTAAACCTGTGCTTGTTTACATATCAGGCTGTGTTTGCTGGTGGAATACGCTCAGGTAGCATGTCCTGTATTTGCCCTCAAACACACTGCACCTGTACTGCTGCAAGGACAGAATACAGCGCCTAACAACCCGACAGTGTCTCACACACACACACACACACACACACACACACACACACACACCCGCCTCGCTGAAGGGCTTCACTCAGAGGAATCCAGACGAGCTCAGTGGACGTCCTGCATATTATTCAGTGTTTGTGACCCTCTTACTTATTCATTCGACGGGTGAAATACCAGGGTGCCACTGCGAGGAGGGAAAATGAAGCAGGACATGATGGTGCTTCTGTGTGTGTGTGTGTGTGTGTGTGTGTGTGTGTGTGTGTGTGTGTACAGTTTAAAGTAGGCAACCTATAGCTGCAGGGAAACGGGGTCATACCGCCGTGACGTGCCACAACACACCAAAACCCAGAATGAACAAAACGAGAGCTGAGATGTTTGTGCTGCCGTCACATACAGGGATAACGTGTGGAACCCATGTTACGCCGTCTCAATCCCGCCATTATGCGATTCCTGTGTGTTACCAGGAGTTTGGCTTCGACCGTGTCCCACATGGAGATGGAAATGTTTCCATTTATAAAAACACAGAAAGCCTCATCAGGAAGTGTGTCTGTCCAGAGACTTAAAACACTCCAGGAGAAGACATCGAGCAAACGCTTGAAACTCAATAACAGATCCACAAGTATGATACATGTTATTGTCCGTATCCTCTGATTGTGCTCAGCGATCGAGAAGGAGCAGAAAATTCAGTCGTAAAAGCAAAAAAAAAAGAAAAAGAACTCAGCAGCTTCTGCAGCATGAATATAACACTGGAATTCATTGTAGTGGAGTTGCTGGTTGTCATGGTTACCACATGCAGGTTACGAGAGAGGCGGGGCTTTGAGATGTTTCCAAACTCTGTTTTGTTGCGCTTTTCAAAAATGCTGGATTTATTTGATGGATGGAACAGAGAAAAAAAAAAAAAAAACCCACACACTTAAATCCGTCTCGGTGTGGACGGGGCCTCGCGTATTGATTTCATATGATCAGTGAAATGATCCGTAGCACCAACCGATATGAAGCTACATCATCCACCACCACCGGACGACACTCCCGACAAAGACGGGAGAATCAAGATGTCAATAAAGTGTGCCTGAAACTTGCCTGAAGAGAAGAACAGGGAACATACAGTGGCGTAACCTCCACAGTGTCCTGAGCTGCAGACACCCTCATTCAAGAGGAAACTACAAGGCATCAGATGGTGAACGACAAAGATCATGTGTTTTTATGCTTTTACAAATTCAACATGCTTTACATGATCATTATCATTGTCATATTCATGCACGCACACAAAGCGGACTATAGATACAGTAATGTGCGAAAAAAAATGTCGAGCATGCGTGAGGAAATTTGCAAAAAAGGTAAGCGCTCAACGACTGAGGTGGGAATAATTGATCACTGTGTTTCCAGCCTTTGCACTGAAGACAGAATCTGTTTATCTTCTGTAAACTAAGAGTTTCAAAGTGAATCTGCAGGAAGTTTATCATAAACATTTTTCAGGACTTAACATAGATCGATTTTGGTTTGGATTATATGACAAAGAGAAGAGTTTGATTCCGTCTACAGCCAGAGTTCATGATGTGAGACTGAGGCCATGTTTACGGGAACCGTAGCCAGGTATTTACAAAATCGGATATTTTCATGTCTACGTTTTCAAAAAAAGATTGTTCACACCAGATCAATTCCTAAAAATAATTTAATTTAAACAAACCTGCATTAAAAAAAAAAAAAAAAAACTTAATTAAGTGTTACTATGAGCATGCTAAACCTGCAGGCAACAATGTGTGAAGCATGAAGCTATGCTGGCCAATCAGAATCCTGGAAACAACAACAATGAATGGCACGAATGACTTCCTTTTTCTTCAGCAATAATGGCACAAGGATAATTTGTTTGAACCGCTCTTCATAAATATGGTGTTTGAGTAGAACACAAATGAAATACAAGAAAATATCAACTGGGAATCACGGAACATAAAAACAAGCAAGACTTTAACAGCATCTGATGTCATCAAAGAGTAAAGACAGGTCTCACACAAACACGATGCTGACGACATTTCTGTCTTATAACATGACATTAAACGCCATCTTCTTCTGTCTACATGCAAATGTATGCCAGAGATGTTCCAAATCTCCGTTGTAGCCCTTTTCAGGACTTGCAGCTTCGTTTCAATGCAAAAAAAAAACAAACTTCCAAACTCACTGAAACATGAACACTTGTGCTACATGTAAACAGACCCTCTGATTATAAAGGCACTATAGCATCAGTTCAAGAGCTTCTAATTTATCTTCATGCCTTCAGATGGTGCTCAATACTACTGGCATGTTTAATTACCTGCAGTTGCCACCTGGTCACGTGTGTGAGCAGCGTGCAGCCTTCAGCAGACTGATGCACTGACCTGCAGGTACTTTCTCATTAGACTTCCATCAATAATCCATCAGTGGTGATGAAAACGGGGTGTGTTCTCTGTCTGGTACAACAAACTGCTCTAATTCTCCTACTTTATATTCTCCTCCTTTTCAATTCAGCAAAAGGCATCAGGCATTGGCACGGTGGTGTAGTGGTAAGCACGGCTGCCTTCCAATCAGTGGATCGGGTTTGATTCCCAGTCATAGTATCGGTGTGTGTGTGTTGTTGTTTCTATGTGCAGAGCGAAACACAAACTTCCCTAAATTCCCACAAATGAACCACAAGGTCCGAAATGAGATTCATATTCAGTATCGTGTGACTTTAATTCATTGAATTAGGACTTCACAGTATTTTCCTCGGTACGCCTTCCTGTTAATTGGAGCCAATGTATAAGCTTGGCGACCATCTTGGATGGGTTAACACTTTTTTCAATTTCAATCACTTTGAAAAAAAGTCTCTGTACGATTAAAGCAAACATAAAAACTTTTAGAGAGCCTGTTAAACTGATGATGCTTTCTGGAATCAGGCGTATGCTCATTAACACTCTAATCTCATCCAAAGTCATGTAGACATTAGTTCCATAATAGCTTCCAGCAACGTCAACATGCTTCTGTCGCTTCCCCCGTTGCAGCGTTAATGGCAGACTGCGTTGCATCTCTTATCATCCAGCATCACGGCCTTCAAAGTAGAGGAATGACAATGGACTGGCAGTAAGTGTGACTGGGGCATCAAGAAAAAGCGCCACATTCATTTTATAAGGAAAACAGGAAGCTTCACAAACTCAGAATCTATAAGTCATGCACCTGGCCCGCCAACTGTGTGCACACCAGGACGCCTTGGCTTCAGTCGCTCAGTGGGAGGCGGGACTGTTTTCATTGCCGCATTAGGACACTGCCTCCTCAAGGCTAAGCCAGGAGCGCCACATTAAACCTGCTCAGATCTGAAAAGCACCTGTCTACCCAGAAGCCATCGCTATTCGAGTCTGGCGATAAAATCCAGGCGCCGTTTGCAGCACTATGAGTGCAAGAGACAGAACCTGCAGGTACAACATGAAGTGGGAAGATTTTTATAGCCCCAACGCACAACGTTATACAAACAGAACTACGGGGGGCTGATGGAGTTAGTAAATCCAAATGATTCAACAGTACAACACTTGACTCCCGAAGCTCTTTTCACGGTTTTTCAGATAAATTCTCTGATTATTTTGACACATCTTCTCTTTCATACAAGCCCGTGTTCAACTTTAACGACAAGTTTCTGATTGGTTTGATCAGATATGTTTGTTTTGCAACCTGACAGATGTTTCCAGGCGTTCGGAGTGGAACATGGACGCCTTCTTAAAACTGCACAAAAAAAAAAAAAATCCTGTCTGCAGTGTCTGCAGAAGGTCAACCTGCCCTTCCGTCTGATTTGCAGCTGATACACAGCAGCATTTTCACACTTGGGAGAAGTTATCATTACTTTTATGAGTTTCTGGACTTAAAGAGTTGCTGCAGTTTTGCTGTTGACAGATGGTGATCAGCATGACTCCCGGAGGACGTACTGCCTGCCATTCTTTATAGAAAACATGAACGCAAGTATAGTGGTTGGGATCTTTCCCTCACAGCAGGAATATCCACTGTTTGATATCAGCTTTTGAGGCATTTTTTTTTGTGGAATTTGCACGTTTTTCCTCTATGTGAGTTTTCTCTGGTTACCCCATGAACCAAACGGCATCGCCACCATCCGGTGACATCAGCAGGGATTCAGTTCTACCCCGAGCAACCTTGACCTGTATACACTGCAGAAAGGATATGAATACAGAGGTTTAACAGCTTGACGAGAGTGAGACAGACTCAAGAGACAAAAGAATTTAAAGGGTTTGATTCAGCTCCACTGCTAGACTGGATGTCATCCTGGTGTAACCTGGCCAGTGGAGGATGAAGGGCGATTCACACCTGATAACTTTGATTCCATTACCTTCACACAATCTCTGAAAGTCCATCCATCCATCCATCCATCCATCTATCGATCCATCCATCATGTTAATAATCCCATCAAACTAAGGGCCCCACTGGACCTCTGAAGGGAAGCTGTGATATGTGGAATCATGATGCATGATGGGAGGGGAAGACAGAAACTGACCACTGCAGACCACCAACAACCAGAAAGATTGAGGAAATGCTCCGACCCAGTCATCTGACACACCCGATCTCACTGAAACCTTTAATGTCGCGCATTTTTTAACTTCTAATCCTTTAATTTCCAGGACAAAATGTTCATTTTCTGTCTCATTTAGTCCACAAAATGAAAACAACACTGATTATCTGTTCATCATGGCACCTGGAAGTGATCTTAATGTTATGGCTGATCGGTATATATGCGAGCAGTTGATGAGGGTAAGCTCCATGACTAAAACAGATTAATGCTTAATGCTTTTAATCTTCCCCATCTATACTCTGTATCAATTAAATAACATCTTAGCTTTGAAAAAAAATTAATACACTCAGTGTTTCAAGACAAAACAAAGGAACTAAAATGCTGAGAGCAGCACATCCGATTTATGATGGTGTTTCCTGATGGTCCTTTAAGCCCTGAAACCTCCTCAGTGATGATACAGCAGGCAGGAACGAATCGACAGAAACAAACAAGAAAAGATTTCCATACTCCCCGAGTTAAGTTGTCAGGTATTGATTTCATATCATCTTAAAGTTTAAATTTCTCACGTTGTGACTTTATCTTCACTCTATCAGCATTCGTGTGGGTTGAACGCGTAAATACCATCATGCACCTGCTCCTAATTTCACAACGACTCGCTTCCAGGCGGCTGATCATGCTCAGACACAAACGCTTTCACACAGCGAGCTCGCTTGCCTGATTAGAGTTTCTGCTCTGAGCTGCATCTGTGTGGCTTCTGTTACTGAAATCACCAAGCTTTGACAAATGGGCTCAACAGCTGGGTCAACTCCCTCTGATGTTATGGGAAGTGCAGATTTTAATTTCTTTCAGTTCAAAACATTTAAAAACAGCCTAAAAATAATGCAGCAGAATGTTCTCGATGGTGGTGGGCCGAACGGAGACCGATCAGTCTCGTGATACCCTTTTCTACTACATATATTCATGAACATGTTCTTTTATCAGCACATCTTTAATTTCCAAATAAATGTGTGTTTTGTTTATAATTTCCTGTCATCAGAATTTCCTGTCTGCTGGCGAATCACCTGCTCTCACCCTGCATCCTCACCTGTTACTCTGATTTCGCACAGCGTGCCGACAGCCGTGACCTTGGCCGACTCCCGCCGAGGAGCTCAGACGCTATATTTCACGGTGGCAGTGTTTGTGCGCCGCCTCGGAGAACGAGGCGTCCGACGATGAGAAATGACGGCCCACAAAAGTCCAATGAGTCGCTTGGTGGTGGGTGAAAGTGGGGCATAAATATTTACAGACATCGCGGGAGGTTTAGGAAATCACAACATTTCAGTTTGTGCAGGATCAGAGAGAGAAAATCCCCACAAATCTGAACCGTGATCGATTGTTTCTCTATAGGCGCCACATAAAGCAGGACCGGCTCCGCAGCTTCAAACTGAATCCGAATATTAGCTTTATTTTAGTAGGTTTTGTTGAAAATGGATTTCCAGAGACATTCTCAGGCCAAAAAACCTTCATCGAACAATCCGTTACTTATGGTTGAAGATGAGAACATCAAGAAAGGGTAAATATTTTAAAATATGTCTGAAATATTATAACACCATGCAAACAATATCTGCGATTTTAGTTTCGTTTTTACTATTTTATTAGGATTTGTTCTTTTAAAATGAGAAAATTCATTCTCTTGCCCCTAATTTGCAGCTTGGTTCCCTGTTTAATCAACTGAATTGAATTAAGTCTGTTTTTTTCTCCATCACATTGTAGAAATTAAGCAATTCCTTGACTTTTTCTTTTAGTCATTTATTTATTTACTTACTCACTCCTATTTATGTGCTGACTTCTGGTCTGTTGCCACCAGGCATTAAATAAATGAGACCATTAAACTGATTAAATGAAATGCGCGATTTCTATTAAAAGTGTGACGAATCACACTTTTATGTTATATTTGAAAATTTGAAAATTTTAACTTCACACAAGAATCACACCATAGTAAGTCTTATTAAATATGTCATTTACATTTTGATGTTACAATATCGAGACAATCAGTGTTGCAACTTGAAATATATTGTACAGTGCTACTATAAATACAGATATATATAAAAAAAAAACACATCTATCAATAAAGTGTATGAGAATTGTGTCTTCTAATTTCACGGAAAAGGATAAAATATATGTCTCGAAATTGAGTTCAACAATGTTTTTAATTCTTTTCTTCAGGAAAATCTATCAAAAAAAAAAAAATCACAGTGAAACCAAACACTTTTTTTGGCTCATGAAAAATGTAAATTTTTCTTAAATTGAGGAGTTTTTTTGGTTAGAATGTATGTAATGAGTCAACCTTGTGCAGGTGACTGAAAATGACTACTTGACTGTTGTTAATTGTTAAACTTGTACGGTATGTTAAGCCTGTGTTTTTTTAATGGTTTCACAATGAGTCCACTTCTGCAATTTCTCTGTTTGTTTCACTCTATTTTCATATTCATGTCAATTTTGAGACATTTCGTGACAGCGAAAGGTAAAAACAATCAGGTTTGTTTGATCCTGGTTTATTTATGGTTCATTCTACAGAGTGCACCTGTCAAATAGATGAATCCACGCAGAGAAAGGGAGGGAACTGAATTTAAAGAATTCCCAGTGGGACTGAGTTTAGGAGAGAGAGCACATGCACATGTAGCGGCCTGGCTTCCTGTTTGCTGACACTAATCCAAAGGCAGCGGGGATTTTCTGCCTCTTGCTGCTTCTTGCCTCACACCCCTGCAGGGCTCTCAGATCCACACTGGCTTTCCCAGTCACACACACACACACACACACACACACACACACACACACACACACACACACACACACACAGATATACACAAGATAGACTATAAATATTCAGGCCAGGATCGGCGCTACAATGCACGCTGGGGACAGAACACACACTGCCATCATTTCACTCTTTTTTTTTTTTTTTTTTCTCCACCGAGCATCTCCGTCAGCACTTTCTCTTTGGGAACACACACACACACACACACACACACACACACACACACACACACACACAATAAGTGCCTAATGCTTTGGGCAGATTGAGCCAGACTCTGCTCACACACCTCTGGTTAGCCGCGTTAGCTTCAGGTGTTTGTGTGCAGGTGAGCGGCGCCGTTCGGAAAGTCACACGTGCAACAGCCACATCACACCGCCACAATCTGTCACCGCGAATTAAATGAGAGCCAGAACTGAGGCAGCGGTCAGGAAACATCATTAATGTCAGGATGCTCCAAAAAAAAAAAAAAAACACGACGGAGCTGCCACAGCAGAGACTTTTTTTCGTGAATGAAACAAAATGTGTCTCCCTGCAAACGGCCCCGTGCACTGTGCGAGCGTTACATAAGCAGCGTATAGGATCTGTAGCATGATATGAGGAGACAGAAGCAGCTGAAAAGTGGGTTAAGACCAAATTACTTCCATGTCAGCAACCAAAATAATCTATAAGTTTCGATGGTTTCCTCCTCGGTGACGCTGATAACTGGAGACAGCGCTTCTTATCTAATCTTTTAGCCCGACAACTTTCTGACAGAACCCTGGGTTTAGAGTCCAAAATGTCAAAATTAGAGCTGGTCTCCTTCTTTAAGAGCACGCCTTGATGCGAGCGAAGCTGACACGCGGGGCTCCTGTCTGATTTTCACTTCTGTGAAGGATATGTTCATATGGAAGAGATCGTCTGAGGATGCGGGGCTCAGTGTGGCGGCCGTAAGCTGAGCCAGGAGTCTGCAGGGCGTCGACGGCGGCAGGTAATCTCCCGTTTACCTCCACACCCGGGGGTCCGACTCAGCTTAGCGCAGGGGCCACAATCAGTTCAGACAGCATGATAAAATCTGAATAACAGGAACTTCTCTAATGTCTATTTTAATGCAAGGAGTGTAAAAAGTTCATATTAAATCAATATATTGTCACAATATCCGAACAAGTTTAAATATGTAAAGATTTTAATCGATGTTCCCTGAGAAAATACTTGAATCCTAAAAAACGAAGTCCTCTTGCCTCCCGTTTCTCTTCGGTTTGTTTGATTGCTGCAGCTGTTTTATAAATGTCGCATCCAAAACGTCTCAGGCTCCGTTTACTCATTTCCAGTCAAGACAGATTGTTATCGCGTTATTGTTTCAAAAATGTTTCACGTTTACATGGAAATGGTAGAAACACTGACAGCTACGTAGTTAGTGTACCAGGCCACACACACGCACACAGACAACAACACGCTATAAACATTAACAACTGGAGAACACGGGCATTCGTATGGACACAACACCAAGTTGGATCTTTGAAAAGTGTGGAATGCACATTGCAAACAGGAGTGAAAACGACACATTTCACACTGCAAAAAGTCCAAATCTGAGCCAGTTTTTTCAACTCGTTTTGAGTGAAAATGTCTAATTTTACTTGATTTAAGATAAATTTACTAAAATTTTATATTTGATCAAGATAAAAAGGCTTGATTTAAGAGAAAATTCACTGAAATCAAGAAAATGTTTTGCTTGTTCTATTGGCAGATTTTTTTTTCTTAAATTAAGAAATTTTTACTTGAAATGAGTAAAAAAATCTGCCAATAGAACAAGCAAAAAAATTTCTTGATTTCAGTGAATTTTCTCTTAAATAAAAATTAGACATTCTCATAAAATTAGACATTTTCACTCAAAACGAGTTGAAAAAAACTTGCTCAGATTTGGACTTTTTGCAGTGTGGATTAGTGTTCTCGCTTCACACACTGCAAAAAGTCCAAATCTGAGCAAGTTTTTTTCAACTTGTTTTGAGTGAAAATGTCTAATTTTACTTGATTTAAGATAAATTTCCTTAAATTTTATATTTGATCAAGATAAAAAAGCCTTGATTTAAGTGAAAATTGCCTGAAATCAAGAAAATTTTTTGCTTGTTCTATTGGCAGATTTTTTTTTTCTTAAATTAAGAAATTTTTACTTGAAATTAGTAAAAAAAATCTGCCAATAGAACAAGCAAAAAATTTTCTTGATTTCAGGCAATTTTCACTTAAATCAAGGCTTTTTTATCTTGACCAAATATAAAATTTAAGGAAATTTATCTTAAATCAAGTAAAATTAGACATTTTCACTCAACACAAGTTGAAAAAACTTGCTCAGATTTGGACTTTTTGCAGTGCAGTGAGACGGTCGTTGGTTCAAATACCATTCAGGCCTTTCTGTGGTGAGTTTGCACGTTCTCCTCTTGTCGGTTTCCTCCCACATTGGTGACCCTCAGTAGCCCCTATACAGTATGTGATTATCTGCGATGGACTGAACATTATGTACACTACATGATTTTATGTGTGTAAATGTGTTTGTTATACAATCAGACCTCATTGAGGTTGGCTTGGTGAAGTCTTGCAGTCGTACATTTATCAGGTACTGGGAGAAGCTGACCCTTGATTTCTTCAAATGTGACATTTTGATCTTCTCTGCAGTCTTTCCACGTAGCGTTACCGTTATCCCCCGGAGTGAAAGCACTTCACACTGAGAATCAGGGACACTCTACGCTACATTTCTTCTCCTCCATGACAGAAAGGCGGCTGTTGCCTCAGTAATACAGACGCACGACTCGACTCCGCCACGCTCTCCCTGTTATTTATTCCCCGTGCAGATTTTAACTGTGGCCTTGGTACATTAAGCACCATTTCATCGTTTGTGTGAACAAAAGCGCGGAGCCGTTTACCCCAAAATGAAAACTGTCATTATCTCCTCGTTCCCGTCAGTCACGGCGTCCCGCCTCCAGATCCGGCCTCCTCTATCAGCGGCGCCCACAGCCGCTTCTCCTTCTCCTCGCACGCTCACTTCAACAGTGACCTGATGAAACGCCCACCATGGCTGATCCGCCGCAGATGCAGATGGCTGCCAGTTGTGCCGCCAAGCAGAAGAATTACCATGTTGTTTCCCTTGATAATGGTAGCTGCTAGCAATATATCACCCAATTTACAAGCTGAATTACAAAGTAGGACTCATTTTGCATGACTGACCCATTCTAATTAAGGCTGAGATTTTTCATTTTGAAGCCTGGAGAACGGTGTAGGATTAGCTTGATTCAGAACAAGGCAAGAGGCTGAAATGAAGAAAGTGGAATATTTTATAGCTTTCAGATCCATTTATAAGACTGTTGTTGATTTTTATGGTCAGTGATATCACGTTGAGTATGGTTAACGTTCATATCAGTGGAGTTATTCTATAAATTACTAAAAGAGCTAAAGGAGCTCCTCAGTAACTCTAGCAGTGGGTTGTGGGACGTTTTACTCAGCAAGTTCAACTGTAGAAACATCAGTGGGAGGAAGATGCTCTAAAATGATATGGAACACTGGAGGCCAAGTTTTAATCAGTTCATCTTGAAATTTATGTGAATAAGTCACTACAAATATCACTTTTCTTCCATCAACATATAGATTAGTATCACAAAAAAACTTTAGTAATTCTGAAGTTATATAAATGAAAACATTTTTTGCAGTTCAGTCACTTTTTAAATCCATATTTTGTTACATTGCAGTAAATTCTTGTGATGTAGTTGCAGTACTGTTAATGTCTCCTCCAGCTGGATGTCTTTCATTCAGCCATCTGAAGGATTTCATGATCCATGTCTCATTTCTAGTGTTATTTAGATTTTCTGACTCTGTCTCTGATTCCAGACCCGTTGATTTCCCCTCCTGGTGTCTGATTGCCGTCCGCTGCACTGATGTGTTTCACCTGCGTCTGAGTGTGTGATCGTCTTCACCTGGTGGTTTGGGTATATACTGGACGTCTTCTCTGTGTTCTGCTTCTAACACCACATCCTGTACAATCACATAAAGAATCTGAAGGAACTTCATAACGCCGTGTCTTTGTGATGTTCTGTTACGATCTGTACCTTTTCTCTGAGGATAAACTCCTGAAGTTTACACACCATCTCAGATGCCACTTCAGCTTTCAGTGTCTTCACTTTTATAAACCAGTTTTTCACCACAAAAGATGCCTTCAGCTCTGATTTTGTCTATTGCTTCTGTGCTCCATAACCTATGGAACCTCTTGATACTTCTTTTTTCACAGATTACGCTTTCTCTTTAGTCTGACACATTCTTTTGTTTTTTCTCCCTCTGTTACTGTGTGAGCTTTATTTGTGTATATTGGAGTACTTCTGTGACACAAATGAATTAAATGTTGACACACCTATTTTTCAGACAAAGTAATTCAACTAAATATAACGGCAACTTTTAACACCAAAATTCATCACATAATTCCTGGAGTTTTGTAACTTCTGCCTGAGTTTATCTGCAATTTCAAACCACGGCGTGTCAATAACTCACGGACCACGACGCGAGCGTTAATAATCTCTAATGGTACGACGAGATAAAACAGTCCCATATTTTCTCATGAAGCGAGAGTCACGGTGAGACAGTGAGAAAGAGCCACTTCCTGTCACGTCGGCCGGCCGTGGAGCCGCCGGGCTGTAGATTACGAGCCGCTCCTCCTCCGGGAGACTTACAGCAGCAACAATGCATCAAATGACAAGAGAGCGGTGATGAACCTGCGGAGACTAATCACCCAAATCCTGCGAACACTTTCACCCTGACTGCACGCAGGCGGCGTTTTATGAGGGTTTTACTCCCAACTCCCTCTGATGCCTTTTCTTTTTTTTACACACCATGATTTTTAATTTTAGACTTTAAGAGTGAAATGTAATAAAACATAGTACTGATGACATTTATCAGCCTTTTTTATTAAGTAAGTAATTATTTGGGGCTGGAGCTGCTTCACTTTAATTTCCTCTCTCAGCAGAATTTATAGTTTACACACGGCTGTATTAGTGTAATATTGCTGTGACACACAAGCTGATTCAGCTTTCTTTGAATCTGTGTGCGTGTGTGTGTGTGTGTGTGTGTGTATGTGTGTTTGCAGGGGTCTCATTAAGGTAATTTTGACATTTAAATGTGGCTGCCGAAGCATCACAGGTACTGTGGATACATGCAGCCGCGAGCGTCACCGACTCCCACAGCAGCGGCGTCAAACTCATTTCACTTCAGTGACCATGATCACATTTCAAAATAGTAAAAGTGTACAGTATATATTAATTTTATTGTGAAGAAAAGTAAACAATTATCAAAAATGACCACAATCTCAACATAAAGTCAATTTTAGTGAAACATTCTAGTGCAAAACAGTGAAATGTCAAAATAACCCCTCTCTTTTAGAAAAACGATGCATGTTAATTTGACTAAGCAAAGTGACCAGTTCGACTCAACGCCAGTGTCTTCCCATCGACTTTGCTCACTTTGCCCAATTTTTCTTTTTTTCTACAAACTGAACTGCGTTGCTCTGTGAATGAAGGAAGTTTTCCAACATATCGGAGTGTTTGTACAAAAGAATCTGAAATGGGCCAAAAAGAAATAGAAAACAGTCTGGGAGATGATCTGTCACAAATACAGGATTCAGAAAAGATAAGACATGAATTATCTAATAATCTGAGGAAATTCCTTTCACTACAACCACAGCAGCGTCTCTCAGCTTTTCTAAATGTGTTAATTTCACGTTAGAATGAACCTGAACTGAAACGTGCGCCTGATATTCCACATCCACGGAGTGAAATACAAAGTATTTCTCATCCAGCTGTTTGGAAACCTGGACTGTTCACACCCACGCGGCTTCAGCTTCTCCTGAGTGGCTAAAAAACATCCTCCATTGCAGGTTGAAAGGTCTCAAAACTCCCCCTACAGATAATTTAATGGATTAATTAGAATCGTCTCCAGATGTTCGATAGTTAATTCTTCCCGGTCCGAATGCGATCAGTTTCCCGGCCTGCTAAATTAAACCACTCCGGATGAGAACTCATAGAAACAAAGACTTAATTGTATTTTATCAGCGGCCGGTCGATACGCCAGTAACAAGCAATTAGTCTGAAAACTTTGGCTCAGTTTGAATAATCAAAACCTGGGAGGAAACTCTTCCTACTGTAGTGTTTTCATTAAAGTCGTTTGTCTGAAGTGTCGACTCGACTCGTCTGGAATATTTATTGAAGTAACGCGGTTCAACAGAGCCTTGCTGCTGTCGCCCAGAACTGAGAGCAGATTCTTTCTCTCTGTCTTTATTTCCTCGGAATGCCGTTCTCACTTCGCACAGATAGTTTCTCACAGTTTTCTTGCAGCTATTTTTAAAGCGGCGCCGTGTGTCGGCCGTGGAGGCTGCAGGCGAGCCGCCTGCCTCCTCTCGTGCGCGCGGCGAGCTGCCAGCCTCCTACCTGCGCTAATTGCCAAATCAGCAACACAGATGAAATCCCAGCCTCCTTCTACCTCCAGACACGGCCAAATATGTTCGCTGGGGCGATTAAAGCGCAGATCCATGCATGGCTAAGTGTGGGAGTTAAACTCATGTTTGCCCACATGTGACATCTTTTACTGAGAGTGTGTGTGTGTGTGTGTGTGTGTGTGTGTGTTGGATTACACAGCCCAGGTGTCGTCTGGCTCTAACAAGATGTGATGGTTTTGTCCTCGCTGCCCTTTCAAAATGAAGCTCTCGGTTGTTTTCAGCGTCAGGTGAGGTGTGGCTTCATGAGAACAGGCATCGCATTCACCTCCCAATCACCGTCCTCGTCGTCGTCGTCTTCGTCGTGCGCAGTTTGGACTGCTCAAGGACGACGCTCAGCGTCACACACACATTCGCGCCTCAGGTAAACTCGCTTACGAGGAGCTAAACACTTGACATTTAGCCGTTCTGCTGAGTGTGTTTCAGTGAATTAGAATCAGCAACTGCAACTAAAAGAGGCGTTTTTTTACCCTGAGAAGTGATTTCTATTCGTTATGGTGAGAAGCTGCCAGTCCTACGCTACATTTGTAGACATCAAACCTGATAGCAGGGAGGAACATGCAAACTCTAAACAGAAAGGCGTTCAAACAAGGACTCAGACTAGGGACCCGTATCGGATACTTGTACTGACGCTCGTACTCATCCTATTAGAAGTGATATTGGTGCGTCTCTAATTTAGCAGACTGTGAGGCTGCAGGAACCGCCAGTGGACGAATCCTCCAGCTCTCCGCTGTGTTTTCTGGCTGCTCGACCACATCGCGGCGTCTGCCTGTCTGTCACTCCACTCAATTAATTTATCCGTCACGTCTCCCCGAGCGTCTCCCGCCTGCCCCCAATCACGTCTGCCTCTGAAATCTTTATTTGCTTCCTCTCACAAGAAAATCCCGGCGTCACTCTCGAGTCTCAGTTCCACGAAACGGCACGTTTCTCGCTTCCTGACGATTTATATTCTGCAAAGATGAAAAATTAAATACAAAGTTTGACCTGACAGGAATAAAAGCTCCTTCACAACTTTATCCATGAAATTTCCAGCTTCTGAAAGACTTCAGATTGTCTCTTTTCCGGCAGGCTGCTTTGGTTTTCTTTTCTTTACATGGATGGTGGCAGTTGGGCAGCATCAGATAAAATAGGTACAAATAAAAATAGATTTTTCTGAAATACAAACAGGTTTTATATACACATGCAGAACAATGGCCGTGGTGCTCGTGCACGGTAGCAGCCTTTGAGAAAAGTTGCATTTTCATTTCTTGCATGCAAAAGGAGTCAAAGTGTTTTCAAAAAGTTCCACCTCAGGAGTCATTTTTAAGAAGTTGCGTTTTCAGTGACTTCGTGCACCATTCTTGTGTAAATGAGACCTTATGGGGATGATGGTGACAGAAAGACATCAGATAAAGGAGCAATACAACTAATATGATCAGAATAATATATTATATTGACACAAGTGCATTTTTCAGTACAAATAATGAGATAAAAGTAATAAAAAAACCAAGATCGCAATGAATGCTTTAGCTGTGTCTGTTGACAAAAGTTGCTTTAAATACAAATTACTCACTTTTATTTCTTCTCTGTAGATCTTACAATGACATCTTTAATTACCAAAAGGCAGAAATAATCATAAATTAACCACAAAATTATCTTTGATTTGACATTGTTAGTGTTATTTAGTCAAATTTACACTTTTTCAAGGTATTAGAATTCACCATAAAGTAAAAATATAACCTATTCTCCTGGTGAAGTTTCATCTGGTGCCTCATAAAAAAAGTTGTTGTCTGGGTGCAGAAACGACTCTGTTTATTTTACCGACCTTGTTTTGTCACTGAAAGTGTTATTTGGAGCGTATAAACGTCCCTCTCCTCCATTGTTGTGTCTCATTTACGCTGTACGGCTCACCTGAGCGTCGTTGCAGCGCCGCTGCGGCTCCTGGTTCTGACTAACGGCAGCTGCAGCGGCGAGCGGGAGCACGACGCCGACGCGGCTTCAAACTCCCGTTCTCCACCCCGCCGCCGTTTTGAGGACGAATGTGCAAGTGAGGCGGCGACAGCAGGTTCAAAGCTCTGAGCGGACGCATTACGGCCGATACGAATGTGAGACGCTGCCCACTGGTAATGAGTGCAGTGACTCACTCGCTGGCCCCGCTCACCTGTTTGGGTTGACTCAACTCCACAGTCCACTTGGCAATTTGCAAGCATGAATAATAAAGCAGGAATCTACAACAGGGCCACAGTTCAGTGGTTTGAAATCTGTTCCAGGGTGACATGAACACGGCGAAGAGCTCCGTTTTTACATATTAGCCCTCTCTGCTAGAAACCCTGTTTACAGCTCTGCCGAGTGTTTTCTTTCTCCTGGATCAGCAGCGTTTTACTGAACTGCAGGAAGGGATGAGTTTCATTAGCTGTACAGCAGAGGAGAAGACAGACGTTTTCGTTTTCATCCACTGTCACTGATGAATATGTTCAGTATCGTACCACTGCGACTCGGTGATTTTGTGATTTGCACCGTTCTTTAGTGTCCTGGTTGGAGTCCAGTGGAGCATTTCTGTGTGAAGTTTGCAGATTCTCCTTTTCTCAACGTACTTCAGTTTCTGGTGACTTTACATTTTCTACAGATGTGAAAGTTTCAGCATATTTTCTCTATACAAACCCCTCGGCTACAGGTAAATCAGACTAACTCCCCGTAACTGTAAACTGGATGAAGTCCTACCTATATGGAATAAAAGCTGGTTGGAGTAAGTACAAACACACCTTTCAACGATCAGCTGAGGAACCTGAGTGGCTCAAAAAGCTGTTTGTGATTCTGCTGGACAATTTGTACTTAAACTCAACAAAAATCTCATAAAAACTGATATTGCTCGTCACAGGCGTGAAACCAGCCAAGAGGAATCACTGTAAGGAAACATCAACAGACAGGATCGTTGACAAGGAATCATGGAAGAAATCTTCCTAATGGAAAAACTGACACATACTCAGATTATTAGAATCATAATTGGGGGAAAAAGAGAATGAAATGGACTGATGAAGGTTTACAGGACTGTGAATGATGTTGCCACTAAATGGAGGCACATCCCATTAGTTTTACAGATTTTAGTTTCCATATATTTATATATATTTGGGTTTTTTTTTTTATTATTTAAGTGGGCATAAATGATTAGCACAACTGCAAGTTCATTTAAAAATACTGAGTGAAATATCCAGATATGAACTTATGAAACATCGCCCCTGCTGGGATCAGCTCCCATGACTCCAGTTTAGTTTAAAAAAGAAAAAGAGAGAGCGAGATAGATTAATGAATATTCCAAAATTTGCTAAGCCGTTCTTTATCTGTCTCTCTGGTATCAGCTGGGAACAGGTCCTGCCCACTGAGAGCTGAGGACACTCAATTATCCTCCAGTTTCTCCATCAAACTGTTTCTCGGTTCGCCTCCTTCACATAATCCTTTCATAGTTTTTTTTAAAAGGCTCTTTCTGACTTCTGCTGGAGGGAGCACTGCTGTATTTGCACTAAAGACACCGAGCTTCTTTCATGAAACTGAAGGAGATACGACTTCCTCGCAAACACCTTGGCGTCTTTGAACTCCTCCATTGTGGATCTCCCCCTGCTCCCGTTTCAAAGGGCTGTTTGGATCCGAATGCGCAGGTTTAGTTTCTCGCAGCCTTCCTGCCTCTCTTCCTTCTTTCACCTCTCTCTTTCCTGTGACGCTCTGTAATTGCCGCCACTCGCTCGGTCTCCGGATGCCGGAGACGACACCTGCGTCACCGGCTGGTGTGCAATCAACGCTCGCCGCGACAGACGAAGCGCGGCGGCTCGGTTCAGAGGACAGAAGTTCGACTGAGATTTCAACACCTTAAAAATATGTGAAACAAAAGAAAAACAATGAATCCAACTCCAACGGAGAACATTTCCGAGAGCACCTGAGGAAATTTATTTCGGTTCTTCTGATGCTTTCGAGTGAAAACAGAAAACTTTCATTGCGTTTTAGGGGTCAGTTTACACAACAGCGGTTCCCTGGAGTCACCCGGGATAATTACCCAACTTGGTAGCCTCTGTACTCACACTGTTAACATTTAGAGCACACCATCTCTGCACCCGCTAGTGGCCATTCGTGAAAACTACATGATTTTCAAAATGATGTGTAAAGGGGAAACTTTTCTGAAAACATGCATTCTGTCTTGTAAATTGCGCTTTAGAGTCACCATTAAACCCCAAACACCTGCAAACCGGAGTGACTGTCAGAAACTCACATGAGCACAGGTAGAACATGCAACAGAAAGGTGAAGTGACAGCGCTAACCACTACTAATCAGAGACCTCAGCAGTTCACCTAAAAACAAAACACCTCATGAGGAAACTGCAGTACTTTTAGAAGATGGATGTTTGCCCATGGGCAACATGCAAACTCAACACACTCTGGCGTCGGAATCAAACTGGGGATGCTCATGCTGTGAGGCGAGGGAGCTTAACACTACACCATCACCTTCGCACAAAGCTGCAGGTTGAGATTCTTTTGCCGGGTCTGGAAGCTTCCAGCCCTTTTTGGATTTGATTGAATAGGGGTGTTAAATCGTCTCACCCCTCTTCCTTCCTCCACTTCAAACTGAACTCCATATTTCACCGTTTCATGTCGGTCTGTCGCCACAGAAGCCAAGGTCAAGCCTCAGCGTGAGCGGCAGCCTTGGAGCAGATCACAGAGCATTCAGATTTCCCTCTCCAGCAAAAGAAACGGTCAGAAATTCAAAAGCTTTCTGTGCTTTCGGAGCCGACCTTCTGCCGTGACATTACCGTTTCCCAGCTCTGAAATTCCTCCATTATTTTAAATCTGAGAGGGAAAACGACACCAGCTCCGTTCACTGCTGTATTAAAACTCTTAACGTCACAAACCATGAATATGGAGCAAACTTTCCCTGCCTCCACTTCAGTCCTGGCAGAAAATGATGAAAGCTTTTTGTTCAACTTTAAGGATTTCAGTCGGATTGTGTCAGAACAGGACTGGGGTTTTATTTGGGAAACAATGGCACCATCTCGGTGTTCGTATTCACAGGAGCCACATCTTTTGTCCTTTTTTTTTGTTATCTGCATGCATAATGCTCTATTTGCTGGATTTAAGTCCTGAAATGCAGGAAAAAAGAGAAAATAATGTGATAATATTGAGCTGCTGTGAAAGCAGGAAGGAGAGCATTGTTTGGCCTGTGCTGACAGCCGCTGATTCCAGCAGTGAGACTTCATTAAAGCAGAGAGAAAAAAGGTGAAAGAGGATGAGTGCAGCTGATGAGCAGAACTGGAAAACTGCTTTCAAGGAAAGCATGATTACTGGATTGATTATGGGAAAGCAAACCTCACTGTCACTGGAGAATCTCTGAATTAATCTGATTTTTGCTCCTTTTTTTTCATTAACACTGCTTTTTCCTGAACGACCTGACGTGTTTGTGTCATTTTACGCAGTAGATTAATATCTATACACTCATTTTACATACTTATTTATCCAGATTAGCACATTTTGGGATTATCCTCCACTAAAGTTACTTTTTCACTCCTTTCCATGGAGAATGATTTGGAGAGTTTTCAGAAAGTTGTTTCTTTAGTAACACTGAGCACCGTTGTCATTGTCATAAGACTTGCATTCAATGCAAACACTATTTATTTGTGGTAAGTATGATGTGCATATTAATTTGAAAGGTGAACAACGGAAAATGTCTTTTTGTGCATGCTGAAATTTTGCTCTCGCAGATAATTCACGGAACGAAACATTCTCCTCTTCGCCTGGACGCTCCCTGAACAGTTCATCTTTGGGAAGACATGTTCTGGAGAAACCATGGACGTTTCTTCATCCTGAACCAGCTGCTCCCTGTCCGTCCTCGTGCCCATGTGTCACGATAACTTCTCAGGTAATCACCCTGCAGCCGCACCAACCCCGCTGGCACCGACGCCAAGTGCCCGTTATCTGCCGTCTGTGCTGGTGTAATCCAACCCTCAATACGTGGAATATAAGCAGATAGCAGGCAGGCTTCATTACTTCAGCTGTCAAACATTACTAATGATCATAAGCTGTTTTCTGCCTGGCACGCCATCACCAAGCCTAATGGGCACGCAACTTATTTCCACCCGACAACAAACAAGAGGCCGGAGGCTTTATTGATATTATCACCGTGAACATTCATTCATCAATATGCAGCCAGACACTCGTCTTCTTTTTATGCTTACTTGTAAACCGTGACGACTGTATTAGATGCTGTATAGGAGTGAAGGTCAGATAACAACCGGAGGACATGGAGTCTGGAGCGCAACCTGACATCCCCTCGTCATCCTAATCTGTCGAGTATGTGGAGCTTTTGCTCCTTCTTTAAAGCCACTGGCTTCCAGTTACACGGTGAAGCTCCTGTTTGCATCAAAGCTTCTGGACCAAGTTTACTGTTTTTCTGCAAGAGCTGTTGGAAAAGAAAATCCTGTTTACTCTGCTTTTAGGATCATTG
Source organism: Salarias fasciatus (assembly GCF_902148845.1). Lineage (NCBI taxonomy): Eukaryota > Metazoa > Chordata > Actinopteri > Blenniiformes > Blenniidae > Salarias > Salarias fasciatus. The sequence continues at coordinate 37,138,330 of NC_043745.1, read as the reverse complement.
CTCCTGAAAAGACTCACTTTTTGTTGCTGCTCTAATATCAAGTTTATCCAGTTTTTTTTTTTGTTTTTTTTTATGTACAGTTTCTGTTCTGATCAGATTAGGCTTCATCTATAGAAAGATGCTGTATCGATAAACTTTCATTCATCCGTCCGTTCACCTGTTTTGCAGTTTGTGCAGCGGATCTGCAGACAAAATGATTTTGTTATGTGGTGATTTATTTACTGTGCAATATAGTTGCCTTTGCAGCTTGGAGCATAATGGCATCACTATAATATTGCATTATAAGTGCATCATTTAGGCTGTTTTTGGCAGAGTTTCCATTTTTTTCCTGGAAGGAGTTCAACCTCCAACAGAGGTCATTTTGGGTTCAGGGTTTTGGCTCAAGGATACTTTAGCATAGCGGTTTGAATCAAGACACTTAAAAATAGAGATCAAATCACAAACCTTGGTGACTAAAGAACCATTACCGTACAAAGAAAAACAGTGAAAGTTCAACTCTTCTACTGAACATTCAGCTGGAAATCACTGAACACATGGATCTGAAAGTAAAACATAATCTGTAAAAATAAATCCATCCATCCACCCAGAGTAGATCCCAGAAGCCACGCACTCACATTTACAGTAGTTAACCTTGAAACTGAAAAAAAAAAAAAAATCCTTAATAATCCCCAAAACAAAACACAAACTATCACTTTAAGAGTGAGAGGCTGAACTCCCTCACAGAGCTGCACCACTGAGCACAAGCCAACCAGATTTCTTCATCTTTTTCACATTATAGGAGAAAAGAAATAAGCTGATCAGAGGCTTTTGTTTGTAATCTAATAGCCCTTCATATATAGTTTGCAAACTGTTTTTGCATTTATTTAAATCTATTTTCAGATTCTAATATATATCCATTAAATTCACAACAAATTTATTAATACAAATGCATTTTTCAAAGAAAAAAAAACACATTTGCCATATTTTTCAGATTATCAATCAAACGTATTTCAGCTGTTTTTCTGGTCATGTGACTTATAATGAGAAGCAACTCATCATACCAATGAAAAAAACCTCCGTTATGACCGTATTTCACTGATGGTGTAAACACAACGCAAAAAACAAGCTTCATAGCACCTTTTAAAATAAAAATGATAAAATAGCAACAAAGCCGAGGAAAGAGTTCAGAGTGTTTGAGAAACCGTTAGAAGATGACACAGAAGGCTGATCTTAGTCTACCATGTGAGATTCGTATGTTCTTTTGACAGATATATCTTATAATGCTCCTCTTACACTGCAAAAAGTCCAAATCTGAGCAAGTTTTTTCAACTTGTTTTGAGTGAAAATGTCTAATTTTACTTGATTTAAGATAAATTTCCTTAAATTTTATATTTGGTCAAGATAAAAAAGGCTTGATTTAAGAGAAAATTGCCTGAAATCAAGAAAATGTTTTGCTTGTTCTATTGGCAGATTTTTTTTTTACTAATTTCAAGTAAAAGTTTCTTAATTTAAGAAAAAAAATCTGCCAATAGAACAAGCAAAAAATTTTCTTGATTTCAGACAATTTTCACTTAAATCAAGGCTTTTTTATCTTGATCAAATATAAAATTTAAGGAAATTTATCTTAAATCAAGTAAAATTAGACATTTTCACTCAAAACAAGTTGAAAAAACTTGCTCAGATTTGGACTTTTTGCAGTGTATTTTATGATTTGTGATGGTTTCTTCTCACGCATTCGGGGCAGAATGGTGCTGGGAAAAGGCCGCCCCCCGACCCTCCTCGTCCCCGCTGCAGCTGCACTGCTGAAGCTCTGCGGCGCCCCCCAGAGGCCATTGTCATCACGTTCTGTGAGCCACGGAGAAACACAGAAAACAGCTCCTGTGCGTCAGAAGCTCCCGGTTTACCGCTCCCTGCCTCCTCCTGTGGCGTCTCGCAGCAGAAAAGGCTGCGGCTGGAAGAGACGGGACAAGCGGCGCATTTAAATCGACACGGTGTAACATTCACAGCGTAATGCATAATTCAGCCCTGCGCCGTGGATTAAATCCTGCTCCCCAGCTGTTACAGAGAGACACCTAAAAACAACGCGCGGCTCGACAGCGCGCACCCTGAGCTGCTACTGATATCAGCCGGCGCGGCGGCGGGCTGCTGCTGCATTTCGCTCCAATGTGCTGCATATCGAGCTGCAGGAGAAAGACACAAGGATATTTTATATTTCCTTCCGAGTTCGTCTGCTGGCCAGTGCTCTGTTTGGACAAACTTAACATTTCCCAAACTACGAGGGAGGAAAACACATCGAGTGTGAGCAAACACAGGTGTTTCTCACACTTAATGGATCCCAAACACACAGTTACTGCAGAGGTGTCGCACTGGTTTTAGTTCACAGGCCTTGTAGAGTTTGAGCTCGGCTACAAATCAGCAGGTCATGACTTTTCTCGTTCAGACTGCCTCACGGAAAGGCTGCAGACCAACTCTCTGAAGTCTTATTTCCTCAAATAATGCATGAAAGCCAAACACTGATGGAAAAACTCACCCTGACCAACATGAAAATGCAGGTTTTCCAGAGCTCCTCTACATCAGCGTTACTCTGGATTTCTTTCCCATGGGTGAATCTGAGGCCAACTTTACATGACGATTCAAATGAAAATACATCGTTTTTGTGTTTTTTTTGTTTCAGGAAAGTTTTGTATTTTTGCTGCAACATTTTGAAAATGGTATCATTACACTGCTGTGTGCGACAAATATTCCTCCCAGCTGCGGCTAAGTCTTGGGTATCATGGCGTCTGCTTTCCCCAGAGGACATCTGCAGAATGGTAATGAGTCTCATTGAAAAATTACAGTGAGGCTTTCTTTATTGATTTTTAGATGATATAATTTCATCCTCGGGGCCAGTTTGGGCACTTCTGGGAACCAGTTTTGGCAAAAGAACACACATTTTGCATCTCAGGGTTAATGAATATCGCCATGAAAACAACTGCTTTTACCCGAAACATGACTTTCTTACTTCCGACTTAAAATTCCCTTCACCCAGACCCACGGGGAGACTCTTTTCCACACAATGTATGACGATGTAACCCTGGAACAACACCGCATGGAGCCAATAGATCAAGTCTGACAGGAAGAGCGCTGCTGGTGTGCACGGGGACAGGAGCTTGAAAATAGTACAAGGAACAATACACGAGGAAGAAACATCTTCCAAGATTGAACACTTTCTAGACGAATGTCACTTCCTCCAAATGCAACTTTGAAATTTTGGCATGAAAACTTCATTTCTGTTTTTACACATCAAAGAAATCTAATTGATTCCCCACAAGCAGCAAACACAAAGCAAATCATGCAAACAGATGAAGGCTGCACATGCAGAGCATTCTGGGTTAGAAGAGCGAAGCTGACCCCTTCTGCATGCAGCGTGATGCCGTCCAGCCACGTCGAGCGTCGCCCAATGGGAAACGTGCACATTCCTGTCAGATTGCTCTGTAATGAGCCTGACGTGACGACGCTATCCGCCTCATGATCGCTCAGACGCAGGATGAAATTACAGCCGCCTTGAAAACTCTCCAAAATGTAGAAATCCTCCCTGAAAGCATCATCAGCGTCTGAGTCTCTGATAAGACTTCAGTCTGACGGATGGATTGGACTGGATTGGATTGGTGCCGATAGAAATGTAAAACCCTCCACTTTTCTTTCAACAATTCTGGATTCTCATCTTTCATCCATTAATCCATGCATGGGTTCATCAGTCAATCGCAGGTCAAATACAGAGAAACAGATGTTCAGACATTAAACCCCCCGCACCTGGCAACATGTGTCACATCGGGGGAAACATGCAAACCCCCCAGAGTCTGAACACCAACGGAGACTCTGACGATCTGGTCTGAACACTTCTCAGTTCCTCCAGTCTCATTTCCCACTGATGCCAGTGTAGGAGTTGGTGTAACACTTGTAAAATATGTTCTATAAAAAAAAAAAAATAAAGTGTTGGACTGATGATTAATTTAGATGAACACAAAAACAGTGTGAACTTCGTCTCCACCGGCACGCCAGACTTTCCGCTTACAGATCCACAATATTGCTTTTCAGGGTGGAAAAGAATTGCTGTCACTTTGAGATGATTGTTAATTCATTTCCTTTAACTGGAATGTGAATTCCCAGAGAAAGAGAGGCGTGAAACTCCGGTGGGGTGAGGAGGGATCTCCTCATGAGGGATGCACAGCGGAGCCTCTTGTGATTAGCATGCAGCTACTCGCCGTTTCAATATTGGATTTTATTCCCAGGAGGGACTTAAAGCGTTTGTAATGAAAAAGTCTGTAAGGGTGAGTCGCCGCCTCGACCTCGGAGGGCCTCAGAACGGGCGGCGGCCTCTTCCAGAGTGTTATTTCACGGTAGTGAAGCGTGAGGACTCCGGAGTCTGAGGGACTGCGGGGGGTCGTGATCCCCGACAGGTGAAGTTCAGGTGGAGCACAGATCGCTAACAAAACAGCCGATCGTTGTCTGACAAAGCAAGGCTTTTATTGTGAAGGCTGTTTACGCTCAGGCCCAGCCCCCTTCTGCTCATCGACCAGTCACTGCAAAGCCATTAGCATCATTTTACAAGGAAGAAGATGTTACTGATAATCTAAATGGGTGAAACAAGAGGATCATCATTCTATTCACTTTTCAAAGGGGAACAATAAAATTAGATTCTAAAAACAATTCTGTTTCTCAGGAAGTCGTGACTCAAAGGTTAATGGCAGCGTTACATTCTTATCTTTACTGCTGGCTACATCGGGGCGGTTTGAAAGTCGGATGCTTTATATGGAGATAAATTAATATTTATTTACTTTAATTTATGAAGACAGGAAGAAGCTAAAGCCTGAGGTTTATTTCTGCCCGTCTCATAAAGTCAATAGAACAAGAGCAAGAGACACAATAAAAACATCCAAAATGGCAACAATGGCGATATTCCTTTCATCCTGTCTTTGATTTAATCTTTAATTACTGCGTATTCCATAGCTTTTCTGAAAGTTCTAAAAGAATTTCAGAGAAACTAATCTAAATGAGTTTTTATAAGACTAGGAAGTAAATAAGACTTTCAAAATATAATGTAATTATCTCATTTGAGCTAAAATATTAAAACTCCAAACAGAAAAGGGTTTTCTTTCTTGGGTTTCTTACTCTCCAACATCAAGTTATCATGGACTAAATCTAAAAACAGGTTCTATTTATTATTTTTTGTTCACATTTGTGCCTGATTGCGGTGTTTTTTTTCCATGCCGAGCCGAGGTGGGGTCTCTGTGAGGAAAACACTGTCCCTGCCACAGCAGGAAATACTAGGCCTATTTTTAACTGCAAACATGCTTTTTCTTTTTTTTTTTTCCTACAGGGACACATGGGAGGACTCCAATTAGCTTGCAGGAAACCCACAGAGGCAAACACTGAGATAACTAATAATAAGCCCCCCCCCCCCCCCCTCGGTGACACACAGCTCCACAAGAGGAGAGAAACACGTCCACATGTCTCCGTTTTTCACATTTCAAGACCCTGAACTGAACACTCGATGGCTCTTCGTTCATTAAAACAATCCGTCTCTCGCTTACATTTTCACTCATTCACCCTCGCTTGGCTTGGCGAGTTCCTTCTCTACCGTCACGGACTTCACTCTTTCATTCACACGCTGAAGCGACTCTCATTTGTTCGTTTATTAACGCTCGTTCACCTCCCGACTGACTGGCCCACTTATTCACTCATTACTCATTCAACACAATTCATCTTTAAATTACTCAGCTCAACTCACTCAGCTGTAACTCTTCCTACTGAGACTGTGCATGCCAGGCTTTCATTCATTCATTCATTCATTCATTCACTCATTCATTCATGATCTGTGCCTAAATATACGTAAATATTCAGTGATTCATTCATGCTTTCTTTCTCACATATGGTACAACAGTCGTAACTCACAAATTAGATATTTCACTCACTCACTCACTCACAGATCAGTGCAGTCAGTTCCTCCGTCTCGCTGTAGGGGGCAGTACTGAGCACACAGCTTTCACACGTTGACATTTTGAGACTCTGCAGTTTCGGCTTCATGTTTCGTTGAACCCAGCGTGACCACATCAGAGATTCCCTCCGTTATAAAGGCAATAGGAGACGATCGTCCGTCACTCTGAAAGGGTTCACGTCTCACCTGCCACAAACGTCACCTCAGATCCGCTGTAATATTTTATGAAAAACATCACAAAGTCAAGATAAATACTTCAAGATGTCAGATATGCTTGGGGTTGAGTGTCCATGAGGGGGGGGTCTCTTCCTTCCACTCATTTCCCCCCCTTCTTCTGTATTCAGTCACATTTTGGGGCTTTTCCAGTATTTTCTGTCTGGAAACTCAGTGACCCACACAAACAGACACTGTTTCCTACAGGAGGCGGAAAAAAAAAAAAACTCGGCAAATCAAACATTTGTTCAGAGTAGAAATTAAATGGAATTTTCCGTCGGTGCTGCGGCAGCGATTTAAACGACAGCTAACAACAAAGAGGCATGAAAACGGGAGCTGGCAGGAAAGGATTTACTGTCAGAGGCCCGAGAAGAACAACAAAACCCCTGAAAGAGGACGCTGTGGTTCCTCTGCGCGATCCAACAGATGTCAGCAGCCGAAGCCGTCCAAGACGGCCTCGTGGAGCCGGACCAAAGAAAACCGGAGAGCAGAGAGGCTCCGGCACAGAGATGGCTTTCACCCTGCGAGGGGCGAGACCAGCTGGAAACTGCCTCTACAGCACGCTGCTCAAACAACCACGGAGCTTCTGTACTTCCTGATGCTGGACTCATTAAGAAAACACACTTTACCTGTAATCAGGGAGGAGCAAAACTCTGAATGTTCATCGTTCAAGCAGAACTTATTCATACATGCAAAACAAGAAAAGTCAGCAGCTCTGCTTCACTTTTAAAGACATTCATTTGAGTTATTCTCCCCTTTTCTGACATCTCAGTTCCATAATATCTCAGAATTGATTCTAGAGATCAACATGTTTCCCCACTTTCATTTGAAGACATAGTTCTCAACAGGCTTGATTCACCATGCAGATATGGGAGGTTTACCTTTATTTCCTCCCACATTAAATGTATATAACTAGAAGAGGCCAGAGACAAGAGACAAGCTACAGCTTTACTTTCCTTCCCAGCTAATTGCTCCCTGGGTGAATGGATCAAAATGCTTTAAGTGTGAGTTTTTAAAATCCGGAGGTTTTTATCCAAATGTCATGCAACTTGTTTGTTGAGTTTATAAATAAACTTGTGTGTAAAAAGTCATTTTAGACACACGTGACCCTTTATTTGAAATGCTATAACAAAAAATAAATGGTTTTAGAGTTTATTGTTGACATTTCTGTGCTTGTTTTCTATTCATCACAGTTCAATTCGCAGTTTCTGACAATCCCAATTCAATACGAAGCGACAAACTCTCCTTCATCTTTTATGCTATTTATAAAAATTGAAAAGAAAAAAAAAACTACCAGAAAGACTAGATGTAATCCTTTTGCCCTCGTATATCCAAATTCAATAAGCATTCAGGGACATGTAGACCAGAAGAGAGGGTCGACAATGAGGTGCTGGAAAGGATAGAATTCACTTTTACTTCTCACACACTCCTCTGAAATCATGCATATATTCCTGTATAAGCCCTGGCACATCCACGTAAAACCACCTCTCTCACACTCTGTCGACTCCTCCTGCTTCTAATGCAGCTACAGCTTCTCTGCTCACTCACACGGTAAAACATCCACAGACTGGAGAGCCGACGAAACCTAATTGTGAGGTTATTAATTTCCAAGCATCAGCAGGAAGGATAAAACAAAACCAGGGCTCTCACCTAAAAAAAACCATCAAGAACACATTAAATGGAGCCAAATTGGGTGGGATCAGCGCAGGGAGCGAGGAGCAGCGAGGCGTGATAACAAATTATGTGAATGAGAGGTAAAGGTGCATAAATAAATTAAAACCGACCCGCTGCAGTAAATGTAATCAAAAGGAAAACTGTGGGAGGGTGTGTGTGTGTGTGTGTGTGTGTGTATGTGTGTGTGAGAGTGTGTGATCAAAGGGGGGAGGCTGTGGGGAGGGGTGGAGGAGGAGATGGAGGGAGTGATGTGCCACTGAGGTAAACAGGCGGTTTGCTTAATCACACCAGCTCTCAGGTTCATGCTGCTCAGTCCACATGCCACCAATAAGCTTTTCTTTTTTTACATCAAAACTCAACCAAACTAATTGTTTCATCTCAGTTTCTCAGACAGACGTTTGTATGGATGGACTGTGCAAAATAAGTGTTAAATATAACTATAAATGACATCAGATGAAGGCTGATTTTGCTTTGATGTGCAGAATTAAATGGACAAAAAACCCAAAAAGTTGAATCCTGCTTCCATTATTATACTTGCAATACCTACTATGTAATACCTAAGGCTGTGACAAATCTAACTTTATTTCAAACCTTTTTATTTTTGCTTAATTTACAGAAAATTAAGATTTTTTTCCATTGCGATGTCTTAGATTTAGACCTTAGATTGCCCTTAAAAGCATCATAACTGCGAGTTTTTAGATATTTCAATGCAATAATGAATTGAACATACATAGCATGCAAAAATCTAGTAGTAATAACAGTAACTATTGTATAATACTAAAAAAAAATGAAGGAAAAGTTAAAAGGATATAACTAAATAACAATATGTTCGTTAATGTCAGAGCAATCTTTGAAACATTTTCAACCTTAAAAAACACCTCACCTTAAAAAAAAAAAACATCAGAGCCCTACATTAATTAAACACAACTAACACTGACAGGCCTGTTAAAATTAAAATTATATCACGAAATTGTATCATTTATTCCTCAAAAGGATAAAAAACTAACGAATAAAAGAAAATTTGTTTTTAGGAGGCAGCTCAAAAAAAAAAAAACCATGTAAAATTATAAAAATGGCGAATTTGCAAGAAAAGGTTGGTGAATGTTACATTTGAGCTGCGATGATTCACTGGTTGGCCAGCTGCTGCTTTGAATTAGCTTTTGTGTGAAAAGCTGTGGGCTCTGTGTTTCTGTTTACAGTGGCAGTGCCCTGTGGGGAGCGGTGACAGAGACAGTGCGCAACACCCACAATCATGCTTCTTTTATAAGCCTGCTGCAACATTAGCCTGCCAGTGAACAATTATTCAGGTGTTAAGCAAACACAAGGCCCAAGATGTCTAATGCGGCGTGCCCAAATCAGCGTTACAACAGCCCGCGCGCTGAAAATGGCTCCACATGCAGATTAGAAAGGATCCAGAGCAGCAACAGTGACAACACATGAAAACCAAAGCAGCTCCAATGCAAACAGCCCCGCTGTGCCACTCTCTGCAAATATATGTTTGAGGCAAACCAGTGGCTGCTGAAGTAAATCCCCGACATCAGACATCAATCCGGTCATTATCTTTACCCAAACCAGCGGCCTTCTAGCAGGGAGATTACAGTGCAGAGCACGAAGCCTCAACAACTGCTTCGCGGCGAAAGTGGAAGACATGACACAGAGAGGCAAAAGGCTAAAGGGCTTCTCCTCTTACACTGAAGGCTAAAAACTCCATGTTTTCAGCTTCTGCTCAAATGTATATTAACAAAGAATCTGTTTGGTCTCTGAGTTGTGTGAGGAGATGGGTTTGGAGTTTTCTTCGGTGTTTGTAAAAAAATCTCCCCGCTGAGGTTCTCCCGGCTGACTGAATGTGTAACACCGATACCGTGGTTTTCAAAGGGCTTATAATTACTTTGGTTTGGGACAGAGTTTGATATAAGAGACGATAAAAATGCAGTAAGAGGCTTCAGGCCTAAGTTTGGTTTCATTGTAGCTTGTAGAAAGCGGTGCTCGGAGTCATCGAGGAAAACGCAACAAAATCATGTTATTGTCTATAACATGAGTCCATGCTTCAAAACTGCCAGTTATAATCTTGCTGATTTCAAACACTCTTGACTTCCTTCCAAAATGCAACGTAATCAGTAATCATGCCTTGAGTAATCTAGGACCTGCTCCAGACACCCATGAGTCGTATAAAGCATAGGAGATCAACGGACGGAAGCAGCTGTGAGGCACGCTGGACATGATTTTATCTGAGTCCAGCTTTGAAAGTCCTGAAAAAGGCGTTTAAGGCCATTTGTTCAGTCTCAGTCAGGATAAGACGGGTCACGGGTGGAAGGGCAGATGGACGGATGGAGAAATGATCATATGAACGGCATCTTGGGTTCCTGTTTCTGTTTCACATCAGGACTTTCTTCCAGAAAAGGCGAGCTGGAATAAGAGTTCAGAAAAAACCACCAACATGTGTCCAGGTTCTTATGAAGAGGTCCAGGGAAAACCCACACACATGCAGAAAGTCTTCAAGTCTCAAACTTGACTCAAACTGGGTGTTTTGAAGCTGTTAGCAGAGAGTGCAAACCATTTCGTCAACTATTCATCCTTGTAACCGTCGGACAATTTAAAACATCACGATTGTAGACTGTAAAAGCCTTTTATAGACCAAAAGATACCACAGTGTCATCAGTATCACCAGAAGGTTTTATGGAAACGATGAAACACTGTGATATAAAAAACAAAAAAGGTTGGAGATGTCCAGATTCTTTGAGCAGAAACACCAAAAAGCATCCTGCCTTCCCTCAATGAGACCCGAGGCAACACCTGAGTGTGTTTCCTTGTCGACGTTACGTTCTGTCCGCAGGACAAAACACGTTTCATTAAAGGGTCACACGGTGTCAAAGGTCATCGAGGCTCATTTGGCTCACGAGGCAAACGCCTGTCTTTTCAGCATTCGAAGGGTGAAACTACCTGAATACCCCGACAGGAGAAGGAACTGTAAACATCAAAGCTCATTCATGACGGGATTATTCTGTATTCCTGTGTAAATCTCAGAGCCGCAGCTGTTTGAGGAGTTAATTTTTCATCCTGGTTGTGCTATTAAAGTTTAATGCAGTTCTCTGTTTCTTACCAAGAGATTTTTCAGACAAGATGAGTTAAAAAAAAGAAAAAGCAAATGGATTTGTTATTCCTATTTTTTTTAATACAGCTGAAAGTTACAACATTAAATAAATAGAGACAAATTGTAAAAAATCAACTTTTACAAGCAGCATTTTACCCACTGCTGCTGCCACAAATGTGTTTTATCCGCCGGTGAAACTCAATCTTTATGGATACTTAGATTCACTTCTGATGTGTGGATTTCTGTGTTTACTCAGCACAAAGAAGAGATGCAAAGTTTTGGAATGAAAAAAGAAAGATGACGGCAGTGATTGAGTGACGAACCGTCACCTCGTGTGCCGAGTGTCCGTCTGCGAGCAGCGACGTTCAAATCCTGCTGTTCTCTCTGCTTTTTAATGCAGACGGGATGTTTGCATCCTGACTGCTTCAGCGGGGAAAAAAGAAAGTGAATGTTATTGTTTGTGGCAATCTGCAGTCATCAGTCTCACCTCTAATCCCCCCCACCACCACCACCACCACCACACACACACACACACACACACACACACACACACACACACACTGAAGCTCCCATCCGAGTCCTCACATGCGCATGAATTGGCGCCATGGCGTTGTGGTGAACGGTAATGCTTGTGCACACTTACAAATCAAACCATTTGCATGGATTGAGGTGAAGTGTGTGTGTGTGTAAGGGGGGGGGTTGGATCTTGGTCTTGGTAGACCATGAAAATGACTCATCTTCATGTAAGCGATTCAAGCCCTGGCATGCTGATTGGATGTGTACTCCATCGGCGTGCACACACGTGCACGCGCACGCCCGGCGAGATACACCCCGGGCCCTTTCAGAGCGAGCATTAGTCACTCCACATAACAGCATCAAGTCCCTCCGAAGCAGGAGAGCAGAGCGAGCGAGTGGGAGAGGAGGTCTTGTGGAGGTCTGGTCACGGCGGCCATCTTCCAGCATGCAGGACCGCTGCCGGCCCGGGTCGGCACGGCGCTCCGCGGTGGAGCGCCGCCTCGAGCTTACATAACCGTGATCGATACAGGAGGAGACGCCCCCCCCCGTCCTCGGATCCCTGCTCTCCAGACTGACCGCGGGGGGAAACCGGAGGTCGTCTGACTGTAATTGATGTTGACTGCACACGTGACGTTTACGTAACTGGACATTACCTATCAGCGTTTAGCATTAATGGCCGTCGGAGCCTCCAGAGCGACGCGGATCAGAGCCGTGTAGTGGCCGATTCATAACGCTCCCATTCGATCTGAATTCAAGCCTCGCTTGTTTCCGGTCAATAGCATCGCCAGTGAGGAATGTACCACTGAAATATTTGTTAGATAACGATGATAAAGTGCTTACTGAGGACGCGATCTGGCTGTGGAAGATGTAATCATTGAAACACTTTGTCAAGCAGCGGTTATCTGACAGCTCCAGAGGGGGAAAAAGCAGGAAAAACTGATTTTGAAAAAAGTAACAGAGATTGGTTCTGGCGTTTAGTCCAGGGTGACGTCTGGGACCCCCTTAGTGGGGCCAGAGACTGAGGAGGTGGTCCAAGACTTTCTGCTGCTGAAGTTATCAAAGGTAGGTCTGAACATGTGAGAAAAGAAAAAACATGACATGACATTTTCAAGAACCGAAAGAAAACCTTCTAAAGACTTCCTGCTATTGTTGGTTGTTGAAAGTGGCTTTGCTTTGCTGAGAAACTCAAAGAAAAGATTAAATGAGAGTGACTCAGTGGGTCCAGTAAAAAAATCAGTGGATCCCAGGACTGCATAATATCTGGAAAACATGCACGACTAACATGCGATATGCAAGAATGTTGTTCAGTCTTTCAATAATCATGTGATTTGCTGTAGTAACACTACTGCTGTAACACTACAGCAAACACAGTGTTTTCGTATGAGAAAAGTGTCACATTTCCATGGCAATGTATTGGAAAAAAAAGTCTGTTTAAGTGGAAAAGGCGAAAATGCTCAAACTGATGTAGTTTTCATGTTAGGCCAGTAGTGGGTGCTGCTGTTTGGTTCTGTGATGAAACACAAAAATATTAACAATGGTGAGTAGACAGATTTTTAAGAGGGTCCGAGCAGCGTTATGGTTTAAACAGACGCTCAAAACAACTAAAGTTTTCCATTTTACACTCGTGCAGATCAACTATTTAGCTCCAGCCATGCATTACTACTAATAATAATAATATGTTGAAAACATTAACTGTGTAGAAGAACGGCGGACATCCTGAAGTGGAGCTGACCTGACTGGAGCCGGTCGTCGTTCACACAGGGACTTTTTCCCCACTGCTTCTCTAAAACAGTCACCAACTCCCACAGCAAATTCAGAGTCATCAATTAAGCCAACAACCATGTTTTTGGAGTGTGGGAGGAATCCAGGCGGCTCCAGCTCCAGGATTCTTCGACAGACAGAGCAAGGTGGAGATCAAACCACCAACTCTGAGACTGGAAGAAAACCCACCGACTCCACCGGAAGAGCCGCTTTATCGCTTTTAACCACAAACACAGCATGCTAAAAAAAAAATCGATGAAATGGAGAAAAACAGAGATGTTGTTGCAAATAAAAAGTTTTTTAAGTGCTTTCTAAAACCCTGAGACTTTCTAAACCATGAAGATAAGAAGAATCCTGAGTGATTGATGGGTTTGAATGTTGTCTGAGTGATTAAAAAGCTCTGTGTATTAATACACAGAACGCTGCAGCGTCTTCTGGAAAACTCAATTAAAGATGCATTAATCGATTTTCGGCCGCTCGCTTGAGAGTTCAAAAATGACCGCATGGTAGCATTCACCGCCATTCACATCTGGATCACCTCCAGAGGCGGTCACATATCAAACCTCCTGATGGTTTCCAGTCCTGCGTTACCTGCAGCCTATCACCTACCAGATGTCCCGCCTCCCATGAAACGAGCGCAGAACGCGTTCGGACGGACAGATTGCCCATCCTTTCCTCTGCTGTGTACATTGGCTTCCTTCCACAGACTGTTAACTTTCTTTTTCTTTCCACTGTTTGTTGTAAACATGATTGATGAGAGCTGTAAAATTCAAAGCGTATTGTCAGTTTGAGCAAAAGAAACAATGAGTTCTGGGAAGTCTGAAAGAGATGCATGACTGATCATTAACTGCTCCGACCGGGGTGCCGTTTGCCGGAGGGTATGGAAGGATATACAGCACCTCTGGTCTGCTGAATAATTATTTTAATTCAACCTCCCCTCGTAGGGATCAGAGATGCCTCATCAGCACACTGGACGAAACACATCGGATCGAGCCAAACTTATTCGAGTTCTCTTCAGTCTGCACACGACTCGCCCCACACGGAATGACCTGTGGTTGAGGGTCAGCTTCTACTGGTGGCAGTTAAGAGGTTCTGAAAGTGAAACTACATGATGTCTCTCTATATTTGTACCAGTGATAATCTGGAATAATTCTCTAGACTATAAATAGCTCTTTTTTTTAGTTGCTTGACTGATATCTGTTTGACTTCTGTTAATAAATTACTTCTAAATCAAAATCCTCTGATATATACACCTCTGTGACCACTAGATGTCCCCGTTTGACAGCAGAATGTTGCTACAGTACCACAGGAAAGCCTCCATTACTGCCGTCTTTACTGACAAAGTAAGAAAAATGTTGCTAAGAAAAAGTTACACAGCAGAATGTCAGTAAAGATTGCTGAATATGCATCAGAAAACAGAAAGACCAGAGAGACTTGTTTATTTCCTCCTCTTCAGGAAACATTTTTTGAAAGTTGCTACTTAACCTTATGTGTGATTTATAATCCAGAAAAATACGATAAGCCTTGTTCCACGGATTAGTTTAATCCCATCTGAGTCAGACCAGAAATCAGTTTTAAAACTACTGAAGTCAATGAAGGTTCAGTAACTTGGTGTGCTGACCTTGTAACCTAAAGTTAGCATCGTCTGAGGGGTCACCACTGTGGCTTCCTGCTCAGGACTCTTGTTCACTTTGCACTGATGTGGACAGTCCACATCAAACTTGTGGAAACACACTCACGTCTATCATGATTTCCTCTCAAAACTCACAAGAATAAACAGCTGTCATAACCGGTAAAAGCATTCCAACTTTGTCATCAGAAAATGACAAACAAGATAACAAGTGTATCTAAAAAGGAATCAATACAGTGCAGTGTGCTCAAAAGAGCCAAAGATCAAGAAAGATTATTGCGTTTATAATCGAGTGTGTTATGTCTGCAATGATGCAGAATCGCCCACATGTAAACGTCAAGCCTTTCAGGAACAAAGAAGCAAGACAAAATATATTTTCGCTTGAAGTGTCACTGTGTAAATGGAGTTTTACTCCAAACTACTGTAACCTCGAGCTGCCACACACACACACACACACACACACACACACACACACACACACACACACACTGCCCGGTCTTTTTAATCAAAAGCATTCATGAGGAGCTTTTGATTTGGGCTTTCATTAAATGAAATACTGGCGGTCCAGCAGCAGCAGCAGCAGCAGCAGCTCAGAAATATTAAGAAACACACCTCCACACTGCAAACACACTCACATCTGATGTTTTTAAAACTGCATGAGATGAATGGTGAAGCCTGTATGAATAATGCAAATGCACGCTCCAAACACAGAATTTTGATTAAAACAAAAAAGTTCCAAGCCTTCTGATCCATTTTGTGCGTAACACCCGTGGACAGCCTTCAGTGTGTGTGCACTGTTAAATGGGACGAGATGAGGACTGCAATTCAAACGCTCCCTGCTGAAAAAAAAAAGGAAAAGTTACTGCACAAGTGTCACTTCTAATCCCCACTAATCTAATATAATGGAGACAATGACGGCACATTAATGTGACGCCCCGCCTGATCCCGCCATCCCCATGTCATCAGGTTTGGTTTGTCCTACACACGAGTCCTTGGCGAGCTTCAAAAGGAGAATTCGTCTGTTGTCTAATCTAATCATGAATAGCCTGAAGTATTTTTAGACAAACTGTTGTTACAGCACACGGTCTGCATTTAATTACAGCTCTGACCGCCACTGACCCGCCAAGGAAGCTGGAACGGCAGATTCATCCCAGACAATACATCACCGTTACATTCATCTGTTTTATTGGGTTTCAAAATAAAATCAGCAAAACAAAAAGAAACAGAAGATAAGAATCAATGTCACTGCTGAGTGTGCAGTAGGATGCAATGTAAAATTTGCTGATTATGAAAGTTTTTTTTGTGCAGAAAGAAATGTGCGTGACTAAAACTGATCAGTGACGAAAGAAGGGCATCAAACAGATCAATCGGATTAAGTTAACGTCTATATTTGTGAGGCATGTTAAAATACAGAAACAAAAAAAGGAAAGGGTAAAAGTCCATTTCAGTGACAAATTTCATTCCAAAAAACCACAGTTTTCCTTCAACATGATGCTTTTGAATGTTGAACTGACCTAAAACAGACCAAATAACAGAAGAAACCGTCCGGATACGTGTTTTCTTTTTGTCTTATTTTGAAATTGTGACTCCGTCTCTGGTTTCAGGCCCCTTGAATGACTTGGGTTTTTAGTTGTTTTTTACGTTGGACTGTTAAACTTCAGCTCCACTAGTGTTGGTTTCTGGAGCTCTGAGTCCTACTCTGAGCAAACCTTCACCAAAACTGAGCTTTATTCAAACTTCATGAACAACACGATTGAAGTAAGCACAGAAATAAAATATCACTTTGTGATCACTGTGCAGAAAAAACAACTGTACAAAGAGCTGGACCAGATTAATCACAGAAACAGATCGCTTTCAAATTAAAATATTTGTTTCCACTGTTGTGATGAAGGTGCAGATTTTTAAGCTAAAAACACAATTTTCCTTTCACACAGTGATCTTGAGTGGAAAAATCAACCAAAAAAAGGAATAAATGAGGAGAAAAAAGACTTCAAGAGCAATAAAATGGAACTTCCTGGTAGTGTTTGCATGTAAGTTTGACTATTTTACTGGGAAAAAGAGTGAAGTCAGGATTCAGTGTATATTTATTTGTTTATTTATTTTTTTGTTGTTGTTGCTGTTCAAATGCAGGCAAAAAACGTTGAAAATAAAAATAAGATTCCATGTCAGTGAAACATATGCAGACCTTCACGCTAAAAAACAGTTTTCCTTTAACGTGGAGCTTCTGGGTGCCATAAATGATTCAATCAACCTCATGAGCAACATGATGCAGCTCCTGTGGTGGTTTATGTAAATGATGCTGATGAGGGAGTTTTGTGGAGAGATTTAGTTGCGAGACACTCGAGGCTTCGCGAAAGTGAGGAAAAAGAGCTGCAACATCAAAGATTCCCGGAGGAAACCGAAATGCTGCCTGATAGAGTTTCTTTGCGAAACGCTGGCATTTCATGGTGGCATTTCACTTCAAATGAATGTGACGTGCTTTTCTCCGGGGCCTGTCTCATCTGCAGTGACCAGTATCACAGCTGCAGACTTAAATTTGTGACATTTATGCTTTTTTTCCGACCTTTTGGTCTTGAACACGCCGCGTAGGAGAGCAGCCACACGGACGAGCACCTGAACGCAGCGCGGCAGAAACACACATCGCACTAACGAGATTATCCAAATGACAGTTTTCACAGTCTTTCATGCACGGCTGAGTAGAAATGTCTTTTTGAGAAACTTTATGTGGACCATATACAGGAGACTCTCCATGCAGCACTTTCAGAAAATGTTCAATGAACCCTTTAAATTCTGGATTTATTTTCTTCTGAAATTAGAATCATGAAAAAAAAAAAAAATAGAAGTAAGTTTGTTCGACGGCCCTATACTGTATTCCAAGAGAACTTCAGCTTTCATGATGCTGGGATCTATAACCTGCCACATGGCTCCATGAACCTTTCAGAAAACTCTTTGTAAATAAACATTTTTATTTGATATTTGCTATCTCTCAGTTCAAGGTGATAAATGTTAGGTTTCTGTATTTAACTCCTGATAAGATAACTAGCATTAAATTTTAATAAAAAAGTTTAATTTTCACTGACGTGACCTGTATGTTTGATTTACAGAGGAAAAATAAGAAAAACTGTTATAGTGAAAGCTGTAAAGGAGTTGAAAGGTAAAAATTGCAAATTGATAATTGCTCAGCTTTTTTTTTCTTTTTTTAAAAAAAAAAGCTAAATAAATGAGAGAAACAGCTAAGACTGCCAACAAAATGCAAAACTGCTAAAACAGCTTTAAAAAGGTGAAAAAGTGAAAAAAAAAACTTCTTTAAAAAAAAACAAACATCTACAGTCAGTAAAATCCGCTTTAACAGACAGTAACTAAAACAAATAAATGAAAAGTCGAACAGGTCCAATCAGTATCTGCTGTTTATGAAAAACAAGCCTCCACTGATGCAGATGACGGTTTGGGAAAAGTGCACTTTGGTGGAGAAACGCAGTGAAACATTTGATCAACACAAACAGTGTGAAGAGCAGGAAACTCTTCCCCACAGCCGCACGGAGCTCGTGCAGAGCCCTGAGTTGTTCTCCCTCTTTAAACCGAGGTGCATTTGGTCAACAAAAGCACTTTGTCACACAAGCGGAGCCTAAACGTCCGAAGCCTGTTTGACCTGTGGTCGACTGCATTCGGCCATGTTCCCCTGGGATTCCGTCCAGAAACAGAAAGCTGGATGAATCTCTAAAGAAGATGAATGGGAGTGCAAGAAGAATGGAAACACTGCTGTGGTCGAAAGGAACCCAAACTCTTCAATAACTACGGGGGAGTCGTGTGTGTCAGACAGTAAAACAATAAGCAGCCGGTGAGACGTATGCATATATAAATATATATATTACAGTGGAAGCAGCAGCAAGCGGCGCGGAGCCGGAGTTATTGTGACTCCTGGTTCAGAGACGTGATGCCCTGGGGGGGTGAAAACTCCTCCTGAGTGTCTCTGTTTAAAAGCAGGAAGCTGTGGAAGCAGCAGGTAGGATGGAGAGGTGACGGTGTGTGAATAGATCTGCCCTCTGTAATCTCCTCTGACAGGCTCCCCATTTGTCTGGGACGGTTATGAGCGGAACGCCGCTGATAGGGAACCATCTGCTAACGTGACCTCTGGACGCGTTCCGGACGTCTCCTGTGATTCAAAACCCCGATTTGAGCCTCCCGGCGTGTTTACGGCCGACTCCCGGAGTGTGTTTGTGGCTGTTTATCGCCTTCACCCTCCACTGACTCCGCGGACAGCGGAACGTGAGCGGGCCTTGGGGGGGGGGCGTCCGTCCTCCGCTCACCCGGGGTGGGTGATGGTGGAGCAGCTGCTGCGTTTAATGAAATCTCAGGCTTGTTCCTGTAAGGCTTCAGCAGCGCCGTGGGGCTTCAGAGAGCCGGGCTCGGGGGGGGGGGGGGACAAATCTTTGAAACGCTTACCTTTCCCAGTGCTTCAACAAATCTGTAATCCTCCGCTGGCCCAGATGGGCTGTGAGTGACAGAGAAGTGATTCTGACCAGTCTAACCTGTTCAGCTGCAGAGCTCCACACATTCCTCACATCCTGCATGTGATCCATTATAATGTTTTATATATCAGGACCTCCGGGGACAGAAACCCTCCTTCTGGACCCTGTTCCTCACACACACCCTTCATCTGCGCCGGATTATCCAGTCTGGATTGTGAGAGAGGCGGGTTCCACCTGAACAGGTGAGCAGTTCATCGCTAGAAAAATGGAAAACACTCACGCCTCAACAACAGTGGGAATCTGGCAGCGAAATGCCAATTCAATATACCGAAAGATGACATTCCCCTGAACCAGGTGATGGTGTTGGACTATTCTGTAGTCTGCAGAATTTTATGGTTAAAAAAAAACAACAAAATTTTCAATAATTTAACAGCAATAAAAATAAGTATGAAATAAACTTCAAGAGTTTACCACCTGTAGCATTTGCATGTAAATTAAAGGTCAGTTTGTGCATGCGTGGCCTTACTCACTCAGGTTTAAACAGGATCATATTTTAATTACTACAGATGATTTCTTTTCTTGATTTGGGGTCGTGGTTTGTCATTAAGGAATGACGGTGAGTCTTCAAGCGGGACCAGTTGGGAAACGGTGGGTGTGGAAGATGGATATAAATTAATAATATGGACTATTTATAAGCGAGCGAAGCGACGGCGATAATAAGTGTAAGGCAATAACAGAAGGACACAATAGCGGCGGATTTCTCCGTGGGTGGAGAAACCCGACACGGAGGCATATGTGTAATTAGCAGCGCAATCTACACGTCTAGAGCGGAGCAGCACAATAAAGCCGGGATGCTGTCAGATTAAAGCCGCCGGTTGGGGGGGTGGGGTGGGGGCGAGGTGGGGGCGGGGGCGGGGGCGGGGTGGGGTGGGGGGGCACAGAATCAGGTTCCTACCCTTCAATAGAGGGACGTTATGTAACCGCTGCATGGAAACCACGGGGCTGGTTTAAACTTACACCGGGGCTGTAATCCCCCGGCGGCGCTTCATTACCGGCCGCTGTCAGATGGGGCCTCGGACGCCATGTTTACGCAGAAAAAAGGGCGGCGACACAAGGAACACGACGGCCTGCTGGAGCAAATCAGGTGTGAATGTGGAGCGAATGACTGGCGAGCGACGGGGCGGGTTGTTGAAATGAAGGTTTGGAGCCGTTGTTCTTCTCCTGGCTCTTGGGGTTGGAGGCGGAGCAGCACTGAGGTTGAGTAGCGGCCGGCGCCGGCCGTATTGCTGCAGTGTAAATGTTCCTAATAACGAGGCGGGCAGCTGCTCCACTTCAGCTGAACTCTGACAGCGCCGAGAGCCGGCTGCCAAACAGAAGGGGAAACACAACCCAGTCACTGTGCCAGTCTTAAATTAGGACCTCACAGTGGTGAAGTGGTAAGCCCTCACCTCACAGTCGGGGGATCCCCATCTTCCTCCTCTAACATCCAGATCATAGAGCATCTTCCTCCCACTGACTGATGTAGATTCAGTTAACAGCCAGATTAGAAATCTTTTTTCTGGACAACCAGCCATCCTTTAGCCACACCCCTTCTTCATACAGGCCCACTCAGCACATGGTCTTTATAAGAAATATTTTTAACGCTGATGTAGACAGCAGTTTAGTATTTTTGTGAAAAGAGGAGTTGTTATATTGAAAAATAGTGCAACCCTCCTTTGTTATTGTGTTGATTGACTCACACAGGGTGAAAAAGTTCTGGATCCATCATGTTTCAGAAAAATCACTTTTTCTCAGCCAAAATGGAACAAAAGTCAACATTCTCCCTTGAAAAATATTGTGTAGGAACAGTTTCAAGCATTCAAATTGAGAGAGACCATTACTTTCATATTTTTATAATCAGCAACTGATTTATCTGTGAACTGTAATCACGTACGGACGGTCTCTCAGCCCATCAGCTTTGGTCGGAAGCGGAGGAAAAAGCCCTCCTGATCTGAAACTGATCGGCTGGAAGAAGCTAGATGGAGCAGGTTTGTTTTAAAACTGATCATTAATGCTCACACGATGACAACAGCTGGGGCGGCCCTGTGTATGTTGGCTGCGCAGCCAGCTGTCGGCCCTTTATCAGGCCTGATTAATGCATCGGCGAGACAGATGAACGGGGGACGTTCCAGCCTCATGAAAATTCCTCTCCGTCTCTTACTTGTTTTCCTTTCATGTTGCTTCGGTTACTTCCAAGAAAAAGATTTAATCAGAGGGGCCCGATGGCTCGTCCACCAGCAGATTATTTGCAATAATTGCTCAAAATAGCACATTTAGGATTGTTTCCTCAAGCATGCAGACATTATGATGTTGTTCCAGGCAGCGTAATTTCACTTGATTATTGAGTTTTCCATTGAATTATTAGATTTATGGCATCTACATCTGTGGGAAAACCGTAAGAGCAACAAATACTCCTCAGGATAGCTTCCTGATATTTTTACCATGAGAAGAACATTTCCTCATAAATAATACTGTATATCACATCGTACGCATTCTGGCATATTAAGCCTCTTCCTGTGTGTTTTTGTGCTTTTTACATCTTTTAAAAAAGTGCTAATTATTAGAGTAATGCAAAGCTAACGGCTGTTAACCAGTCTCCTCAAGGGGGCGCAACTAAACTTTTCTTTTTTTCAAATTTCAGAGATTAAATTATGGTTCAAGTGTAGTGAGCGAAACTTTGTCCACAGGCAGAACAGATGCCCTTTAGCCCTTTTACTATCGCAAAACACCAATTTCAACTGTCTTTCAGCTTATTTGAATATTTATGACACTTAAATCATCATTTTCATGCACAATTTATACATGCAAAAATCAGTTAGTTGACCTAAAACTGATAAAACTCTATAAAATGTGATCACTTGTGACTGGATTTGATATCCTCTACATTTGGGGTGCCGAACGCAGCCAAAACCAGCCAGGAAAAGGGTCCAATTAGTTCTGCAGGTTGACTTTGTGAAGTGTAAAAATATCAAAGAACTGCAATTTTCCCATCAAGACGTCTTTTTGAGTGCGTCCACTGAGGATCGCACTCCTTCAATAACAGTGGAAGACATAACCCAACACCAAGACCCAAAACTGAACAGGAAATTGCAACAGAACTCAGAAGAGACATCAGTCGTACCTTGTTAATTTTCTTTTTGCTGTCAAATAACGTTAGAGTTCAACACTCCACCTTCTGTACGGCTTCAATACTGAGATCTGAGAAGCTTCAGCACAGCGGAAAAAATAGGTTGCTCACAAACCATTAAAAATGGGGTGTTTTTAACTGCTTATAATATTTTTCGACTGAAGCTGAGGGAAGATAGGAACTTGGAGTTTTGGAAGAAGAAAAAAGTCTAAATATGAATTACTTCAATGGAAGAGAGTAAAAACACGCTCACTAAAAAAATGCAAGAAGTTAACAAATTTGCTCAATGACCTAATAAGGCCACAAGAAGCATCATTTGAAGTGACAAAATGACAGGTTTCCAAAAGCATTAAACAAAATGTGATATCATGGAGTTGCTTGTGTTCAGTGGTAGAAATGAACAAATATCAAGTTCCTGCAAATAAATCTGAACTTTGCAAAAAAAAGGAAAATATGATACGATGATACAACACACACTAACAAATCTTAAAATAAAATCTGCAATTAAAAGCTATGGGGGGCCAGCTGAGGAAAAGCCTCTGAAGAAAACGACAGCAGCCTCTCTGGTAAACACTGATTTGAACCTCCTTGAAAGAAATACGCTAAAAACTGAATCAATAATGAGCAGAAATCTTTTAAGACATTATAAATCACATTGCTCATTGTAGATTAAACTATTGGCTCCAACTCGTCATATTTTGATCTAGAACACATTCTCAATATTCCATATATATGAAGTGATGCTGACCTTGTGTGTGTATCTGTACTGTAAATCAGGTCCTATTAAGTTTCCTCACTTGGCACTGCTGGGGCCCGATACGAGTGGATCAGTTTTCAGGTGTCTGTGTGTGCAGCAATACCAAGCTGTCGCCCCATTTCATACTCTCAAACCGTGTGCAGATCAATTCCACCGGGCACCGAATACGGTTTCAAACGCTTTTATCACCGTTTCTTTTATTTAGCTTTAAAAGACGTTGCAGCGCAGACGGAGAAAACGTCTTGACTGATCAATGCGACTCTCAAACGTGACAACGTGAAGCAGAAGAACATGCAGGCTCCACCTCCTGTACGCCACACAATAGTGCGTCTGACAGTTATTAATTGCTATCCGAGCTGGAGCAGTGAGACCTTCGGCCGGCCGCGCTCGCCGGGAGAAAGCGTGTTCATCCAGAGAGGAGTTCCACTCCGATCCCCTCAGCAGCGTTGTTTCTTCTCAGTATGTGCGAAACATCAGAGAAGTGTTGTTTGCTGTCTTTTGTTTCTGCAAAACACCAAACGCTGCAGCGTGACGGCATTTTGAATGAGACCACAGTCTGAAGACTTCAGGTCAGTTTGTTTCATGTTGGAGGTTAAAACATGGAAGTTATCAGTGCCAAAAATCCTGATCTACCTCAACAGAAAACACAGAATTTCTCTGCACTGTTTTCTTTTTTTTTTCCTGCAACAGCTGCAAACATCTCACGACAACTTTTTTTTGTTTTTTTCCATGACTTGCGCTTTTAAAACAAAGTCCGTTTTTTTTTGGGTGCAGGAACTTACTTGACTCATCACATTGCATCTTGACTAGAATGATTACAACTCCAAATTCATTACATGATCAAATAGCAGCGTTCAAAACTCTGCATCCCCAACAATGCGTTTTTGCCTTTGAAAAAAGGAATAAAAGTTTTAATCACTTCGGATATTCACAATTAGTGTTGAAGGCCTCTTCTTGTGTGTTCTGTTCTGCTCCGGTGCCAAATTGAAAATACACTCAGAAAGCTTAAGCGTGCTTTGAATTATTAAGAGATCCAGCTGATTTCCACACATTTCCAGAGCCGAATATGAAATATAGGATGTCATTAAAATTCATGCTTTAATGGAGGAACCAATTTCTAAGTGGGCTGCATGGTGGTTAATGGTACAAACACTGATCCCTGTAACCCTGCTCTGCGATCCAGGTCAGCTGGGGTCGGGAGAAAATTGATATTTATTCATGTATCGTGTGCTGCATGTACGGCCCAGCTGATATCACTGAATGTGTGACGGTGACCAGGAGTCGGGGGTAAGTTTTCTTTAAAACCTCGTAATACCACATTAAAGCAAACAGTATTCTTACTTATTTTTCATGCCGTGTAATGAGCTGAAGCCTCAGCATGTGATGAACCGATACAAGTACAAACCGTGAGCTGCTGGATGGAGACCAAGTACCGATACAAGAACTATCCATCCATTTTCTTTGCCGCTTCTCCCTTTCAGGGTCGCGGGTGGCTGGAGCCGATCCCAGCTACAGACAGTTCGCCAGTCTGTCGCAGGGCTGACATAGACAGACAGACAACCATGCACACTCACACCTAGGGGCAATTTAGAGTGATCAATTAACCTGACATGCATGTTTTTGGACCGTGGGAGGAAGCCGGAGTACCCGGAGGGAACCCACACACACACACGGGGAGAACATGCAAACTCCACACAGAAAGGCCCCGAGCCCCGGCCGGTATTGGAACCCAGGACCTTCTTGCTGTGAAGCAAGAGCGCTAACCACTGCGCCACTGTGCAGCCCAAGAACTAAATGTCATTAAAGCGAATTAACCTCTAAACCGCTGGCGTCGCTCGTCCTCTTTTGCTAACGTGTTGATTAGTAGTATCTGACCCGACACTGCTGTCAGTGCTTCCCTAATCCGAACCAATAATCTCACAAGTTCCTCAAGCCTGAACTACATCACCACAGTGAACATATTGATGATTTAAATTTGAGAACGAATCGTTAAACAGGTAGTATTGATCTGTGCTTCTCGTCTCCAACACAGAGACTGAGAAATGAACCTGACTCATCACTTCCTGATGAAAAGCCACATGTGCACAGGGAGAACATGTAGACTTCAAACAAGGAACATTTTGATGAGGAGGGAGCCTCATCCACTGCTCCACCATGCCTCTCATTGGAGATGAGGCCTAACGATGCTGTTAAAAGTTGTTTATTTTGATCTGACTGAGGAGTTTCTGGTCTTGATGAGGTTAAGTGATCGACATAGTCTGGAATTACAATCTCCTCAAGGACCATATACTTCAATCACAGTCTTTCTTAACAGAAGCTTTTATGATCTTTGTGAAAGCAGAATGTATTAAAAGGTCATTGTGTTCGGCTTCAACGCCCTCAGAACTGAAAACTGATGATCTGTCAGTTCCCTCGACGACTGACTGAATATGCTCAATCTTCCTGTCACAGCCTGCCATTCAGCGGCGCCTTCCCTGCTGCTCCCTCAGTGCATTCTGGGACGGACTGCAGCCCGCCTTCTCTCCTGGTGACCCTGAGCGGGCCCGAGCGGACCCAGAAGATGGATGGACGGATGTCTGGGCTGCAGGTAGGAGCCGCTCTGCGACCAGCGCTACGAGCCATTTGTCAGCAGGGCCGGCCGTGACTCTGACCTGTGGCTGTCGGCAAAATCCGGATTCAACCCTCCAACTCACACACAAAGTCTGTTCTGCAAGGTGTGAAGGAGCGAAATTCACTGAGACATCAGAGAAAGCAGATGTCGGTAGCTACAAATAGTCTTGTTGTGCTTCAGATCCAGATGGTTTCAAACAGATTCAACACATTTTCATGAACATAATCGCAACATGGAAGACAAGTGTTTGCATGTTCTGCTTGTGCAGGTTTCCACTCTCAATCCAAAGACATGCATATCAGTTTTTGTGTGTGTGTGTGTGTGTGTGTGTGTGTGTGTGTGTGTGTGTGTGTGTGTGTGTGTGTGTGTGTGTTATTGCTCAGCCTCGACCAGCGCAGGGTGCCCCGCTGCCTTCGCCCAGAGCCAGCTGGGATCAGTTCCGACGACCGAGGTTTGGATCGGCGGTGCCGTTGGATGAAAACTAAAGGAACATTTTGCTCTTTGATGCCGATTCTCACCGCCGAGCGGGATCCCTGCTCCAGCAGAGCTTCACACTGAGGTCAACTTCGCCAGTTTTATATCTAAACTTGAGATTTTGTTCTGGTTAAAGTTTCATCCCTCCTGTGAGTAAACGCTCTTCAAGCGGTGGAAATTACTCTATTTTCCTCTGAGTTTGCTGGGATTGACTCCAGCCCCCTTCTACATCGATAGGCCAGTTTGACAGCAGCAAGGTAGCTGGCTTTCAAGGTGTCACCCAAGGTTTCATATGCTTAAGGCCTTGGCTTTTCAAAACTAGAAGCGGGATGAAGGCTAAAGGCTGAAATGTCTCTGCTAAAATGCTTTGAGATGATTTGATGTGTTTTGTCCAGTCTTCTGGCCAAGTGTTTTTAATCCTATTAAATGATCAAAACGCAGAGACTCCATTGATCTTTGTTGAGTAATGTCTTTTAGATGGTCTTCATGATGTGATTAGCTCATAAATCCTTCGATTAACCCCGACACCTCCACCATCGATCACACTAATACCAGGTCACCAATCTATTAGATACACATACCGTCAGTCTGTAGCACTCTGCTGAACACGCCGCTCACTGGCAAATGTTTACCGCTCCCCCTTCGGCCGGGCTCCACAAACAATGGTGAATCACAGCCTTTCAGTCGTGGAGTGAAATGAAGCGGCCACAAGTGGGCTTCTGTCCAGCCGCTCCAAATCATTTTGCCCGCATCAGCTACTTTGCTTTATTGCAAATTTCTGTAGTACTATGCAACTCTGAGAGACCGATGCTGAAGATGACACCTTGGCAATCGTTTCCGTTGTTACTTGAGCTTAATGCCGTGCGTTACACAGCATGAACAGTATAGACATCTAAAAACCGAAGAAATATATGTTTGGATCGCTGGGTCCTTTCTCTTTTAAAAGGTCTCAGTTTTGAAAGAAAAATGAATTTGTGGGATGAGCAGCAGAGCTGAGTGTGTGGATGGCATTAAAAAACAAAATGAAGTGAGGAGACATGTTTAGGAATGTCTGAGGACCGCAGAAAGGAGGGCCAAAAAAGAAGACAACAAAAAAAACCAACTGAACTGCAATACATCATGTTTCCTTGCAACTTTGTCAAGTTGCCACGTTCGGACAAAATTGCGAAGTTGCGCAGAATTCACAGAGGTCGGTTGAATTTATATTAACTGTTGAAACTGCAGCATTGCAACTTCCTGGAGGGACTGATTGAGGCTCCGCATGTCAGCATAGTTAGCCAGTCTGTTTGAGCCTCTCTGTAAAAGATTATGTTGACAACAAAACATAATCAACTTTCTTATTTCAGCATTAAATCATATCTGGCGGCTGCAGGCCAGAGCTGGAAAGCACGGTCTGCAGGGACATGGCACCGGAGCGTTTTCAAAAAGTTGCGTTGTCCCCCGCTTTCACGCAGACGGAGTCGGAGGGATTTCAAAAAGTTCCATCTTGAGAGCCATTTTCAGAAAGCTCAGTTTTCCGTGTCCCCGAACACCGTCGTCGTGTAAACCGAACTCCAATGAAAGTTTGGGGTTTTCACTTGAAAACAGCCTTAAAGGCCCGTTTATCTCAAATGATGCTAAATCTTAACATCATCACGTGACACGAGTATAACTCAGAACTCAGAACTAAGTGAAACCTTCCATTCATCTTTTAATCAAACGACAGGTTCCAACACCTGGACAGGTGAGCAGTCCAACACGGGACAGACAGAGTCCACCACACTAACAGTCACCTAATCACCAACCTGGAGAAAGAACCATGACACACAGGGAGAACATGCAAACACAAGCTGGGATGTCTTCGCTGTGAAGACAGACCGCTAACCACAGATGAGATCAATCGAGCTGAACAGAATTCTGATCACCTGCGGCTGCCGGGACTGTTACACAAGTTCATCTAACACTGACTGCAGCACGCCGGCTTTCCTCCCACCTCCTCTTCTTCATGTCCTCTGACAGCCGTGGAATACCTTCTGAGGAATAACCATAAATAACTGCGGCTTTGTCACATGGCCCGGCCGTATGGTTTAAATTTGCACTACAAAGACGCGCACGTGACGACGGGACCGCCGCTCTGGATGTTCGGGGAGGTTTTGCACAAGTCGACTCAGCCTGAGAATAAGCCTGACCCACACACTTTCTGCTTAAAAAAAAAAAAAAAAAATGTTTTGGATTGCGCCTCTTGACATAAGCCACATTATGTAAGCGCTAAGTGTGAGGTATGGAGAGGAGCTGGCGCCGTGCCACTATGGTGTGTGTGTGTGTGTGTGTGTGTGCGTGTGTTTGGTCGTGGGTGCAGGTGTTGAAAATATCTGGTATGAATAGGTCCTCTGAGAGGATCAACACACAGTCCTGTTCTGCTGATGCAGTGAGAGACGGTGGGTGAGCGAACGCTCCTGTTGACATGCGGAGTTTCTGCGGTTCTTTTTCTTTAATGTCATTTCCTGAAATCAGTTTACACTATCTGATATCCCGGTATTCTTTCTGAGTTGATTATTTACAGCTCAGCATTGCTCACAGTTTCAAACGTTCAAACCTACGAAATTAACAATTTCCCATCGAGTGACGATACGGAGCGTTGAAAACAAGAACAACCAGAGTCAAGAAGTTTCTACCCAACAGTAATCACCACACTCAACTCAGAAAGACACATTCATATGTTTCTATAAGAGATCAGTGCAATCAGCATGAAGCATGCTTGACTGTCTGCTTGTGTTCTCCAACTTTTTAGTGTTTTTAGAGCTTCTTATGCATCATGCACGCATCAGATGACTCTTGTCAATCATCAATACAATGACAATAAAGACATTTCTCTATCTATCTTAGGTACTTTAATGGTCTCTCTCTCTCTCTCTTTCCTTTTAAGATCTCTGACAGTGGATCTGGGAGTTCGTGGTTTCAGCCACTTGCTACCTTCTTAATTTCTTATAAGAACAAATGATCATCAAAATGAGTTGTTTCCTCCATTTTTTTTTTCCGACACCGGACACAGCTTTTATGCTCATGTTCTTAGGAGAACCACAGTTTTTCAATGTTAGACAGAGTAAAAAAATATCCTTGCATCTCATTTGTACTAAAATAGAGCCTCCGCAGGGTATTTCCACTTTACATACACTTTTCTGATGTGTGTTCATCGCTTATTAAACAGGTTTAACAGGAAGGACAAACAAATTTACTGCAATTAGGAAGTAATTTGGGAGCATTTTGAGTGCAATCAGACTATTTGAATTCTTTGATTGCACACATAATTGGACACAATTTGCAAGATTGAATTAAACTAATTTTACAATTCTGCATCCAGAAATGTAAATTAATATCCAAACCTTTGAGGGGAAAATGTGTTCTGACATGTTTTAACAATATAATATCCTCTATGTACCGAATCGTTTGTCAGAGAAATGTGTCTAGAATGTTGATTATTTATGTATTTAAACTGAATCAAATATCGGCTTCAGTCAATGTTGATTGAAAAGTAGCTAATAAAGTAAACTGTACATTGACATTCTGTGCACATTAAAAACACAAAAACAAGCATGTATTTGGAAATGAGTACAATTTAAGTAACTGAGTACTTTAACTTAACTTAATGCAAATGTTCAGTAATCTTACTGTACGCTTCAGTTTTTAAATCTCTTTGAAAATCTGTGTCACCTTTGGGAACAAAACAGCAGAAAGCTCCATAACTTTGCATTTCTCTGTTTTATCTTTTCAAATGAAACGGATCTTAAGTAGGTAAAAAAATCAAATTTAAATATATAAACATAACACAACATGTTTCTGAATATAAATCTCAGTTCCTTGAAAATAACTTCCTATTCAAGAGAAGTGAAGTAGTGAATTATAAATACTGAAATGATGAATAATGGAGTATTTTCAACTGGCTTTTGTAGTATTTGATTTGAAAATGTAATTTTATTTCAATGTAACTATCATTTTACTCGATCTGATTGGATAGTTCTTAATGTTTTTTTTCTTTGTAAAATAATGTGAACAGCCTTTTGTCTTATAAACAAATTTGCCTTTTCCTTCTGAAAAGTCTTTCTTTCTGCTGTGTCATGGTTCATGTTTAGCTTCTTTTGTTATTTTGAGCCTCCGGCTCCGTGATTTCCCCTCCTTGTGTCTGTATCCTGTCCTCCTCCCTGATGTGTTTCACCTGTGTCGGCTGTGCGATCATCTGGTGGTTCTGCTTTTTTGGTTCATCTGTGTTTCTGTGTGGGCAGTTCTCTGGTGTCTCTGCTCTCCTCTGGTTTAGGAATTATCTTGCGTGATCTCGAGCACTTTGTCATTTTGGTCATTTGGGTTTTCGGTTATTGGGATTGTAATAGAGATGAGCTCCTGTTCCACCTATGGCGGCGTCTGAGTTCTCTTCTGAGCTAAACGCCACATCCTGAACAAGTCCTCAACATGAATTAAAGATGAAACTTTCAGATCTGCATTGTTCACCAACTAAGTTTACTGTCTTAACAAATAACTTTTTTTTAACCTGCACCAAGCTACAAAACAAATATGGCATTATGTATTTCAATATTTGTCTGAGGAACCTGCTTTGAAGGTAAACATTTCATGGTGAGTGAAATGTTGCCACTGACAGTCCAAACACTCCTGTTCAAGCATTTACATCTTCACAGGAAGACAGAAACCGATCAAACTGTGCTAACTTCACGATCACATCCAGGACACTGCTCACTGATCTGACAGCTTACACTTCAGTGTTCCACGGCTGACTTGTGTAAAGTGTCACATTTGACTGTGATTTGCTTTCAAAGTAAATTAATGAAGCTGAATCCTGCTCTCGCATACGTCTTCAACTGAGACTGAGCGTGAGCCGGCAGTGAAACTTTCCTCCTACAGCAGATGGTTGCAAAAACATTCTTCTGGTGCCAAACTCTGCGTGCACGCACACGCACACACACACACACACACACACACACACGTCATTCTGCACAGTCAAACAGTAGAGTGAGGTTATAAAAAGCAGTAGAGGAGGAGGGGGAGGGAGGTGGGGGGAGGGGGGGTTAGCAGTTTGTCATCTGGAAAACAGCATGTTTACAGTCAGGATGTAGAAATGTTAATGCGGTGGCTTTTTCTGGATTCCTCTGTCAATATTTGCTCATGTTACACCTGAGGAAAGATCACAAAACAGCAAGGAAGAGTCTGGAGAACAGTGAAGAGTGCTTCCATGGAAAAGCTGTTAAAACCCACTCACCCACTCAAATCTAAACCAATGGGAAATATGACAGAGCTGGAGTAAATACTGACTGTTCCACGGCTTCATCTTAAGTAATGAGCCACAGAACCCTTTAAGGCAAATCTTCATCAAGGCTTGACATCAGTTCACCGCGTGCTGACCTCATGTCACCTCAGATGAGATAATTGCGGCCATTATAAATAAATCCGCTCGTAATATCTGTGGATTTAAGAGCTGAGTGCTTCAGTGTTTTAGCGGAGAAACACGAACTGACCACAGGGTGGCTGGAATGTGCGTCACTATTCGACCAGCGTCCGTTTCCAGAGTTTTACGCGCATTTTACGCACGCGTCTTCGTGCGTCATTCTCTGGTTTGCCACAGTTGAGTGTTTAAAAAAAAATCTATCTTGGCCTTGATATGCTGAGAAAAGCAATGGGAGAGAGTTTCAGGTGTGCCTTCCTGTTTTTAATGATTTTTTTTTCTGGTTTCGTGTGAATTGTTGTAATCATCACAGAGCTGAAATCATACACACACACGCGCGCGCGCGAGCTGCGGGTTACATACCTTGGAAGACATCCACATCCCGACGATCCTCTGAGCTCCGAGATAATTATAGTCCTCTTGAGAAGAAAAAAAATATATATTTTGTGCACCAAGTCCAGCGGACAGGAGAGAAAATTGCTCACAAACTCCTCTCCGATGAGTTTCCACGACTGAGTCATTTTTGCTATAACTTTCCATCTGCGTCCGTGTAAAGGGATATTGTCATTTTGAGGTGTTTTTTTTTCTTTGTTTGTTTGTTTTTTAAAGAAACTGGGGGGAGGGGGAAACTCCTGTCGCCAAGATCCAAAATGTCCATACAAAACCTGGGGCGAGTCATTTCTCCAGCCATTTCAGACTCCTGTGCTTTAGCTCTCATAGTGGGTCAACGACACGAGGCTTTTTCTGTGTAGATGACATGAAAATAACTATAGCCCTGGTTTATTGGATGCCTGTTTAAATGCTATGTCTTAACAATGCGCTTCTTCTCAATGTTATGTGTTGGAACAGCCACAAAAGTCTTTTGTCTGTCTCCGACCTATTTTTTTTTTTTATTTATTAGAGTCCAATTTCAACTGGCAGCTTATAAAAGGGTTATTAATATTCTTAGTTTGCTCTCGTGGAGGGAGTTACTCAAACATTCTTCAGCTAAGTGGTCAGAGGATGACTAAATTATTGCCATTTGCATGGCCTACAGTTTCTGTCTCTAAACATAAATCTGCCTTCTACATTAGTGCAAACAAATTGTTTAAACTTTATTGCATAACAGCAAAACACGACCCTCCCGTTACCTTTCCGTTATTGACAGATGAAACTCATAAAGTGCGAATGCATAGCCTGTCTTCTCTCGATTCTGATGATTTTGATGTCGGATTTTGGAAGCCCGCACAGGTTGGATGAAATAACCAATCAACCTATAGGGAAAATACTTGGTCATACTTGCTCCTGGAGGTTTTTTTTTATGGGGCAGAAGAAGATCTGTCGTTTTGAGATGATGAGAATGAAACATCTTAACCCGCCAATAAGTGATCTGTCGGTGTGTGCGTGTGCTGTGTGGTTTCTGAGGCGTGCGTAAAAGTTGATCGAGGGAGGGAGGGAGGGAGGGGGACACCTGCTGCAGGGCAGAAAGTCTCTTGATAGGGTGTCTAGAAAACAAAAAAATAAAATAAAATAAAATAAATCTCTACTTGTAATCACACGTCAGTCTGAATAGATTTTGAGTTAGTACTGTTTTTTCTGCTGATGTCTGTGCCGTTGCCTTTACTCGGGCTCTTGTCCAGCCCGCACAGCGACTCCGTCACCCCTTCCTCCATCTCCATGTACTCCGCTTTGTCGCCCAGTGAGGAGCCCGAGGGCGAGCCTTTGAATTTCCTTAGAAAGTCCGGGAAGTAGGGGCACCCCGGGGGCATGCTCTCCACCACCGGCGTCTGGTCCTCGTTGTCGGTCTCCCTGTGGTAAAAGTAGTTGAAGTTGGACACGATGACCGGCACCGGGAGCGCGATGGTCAGCACGCCCGCGATCGCGCACAGAGAGCCCACGATCTTCCCCCCGACGGTGATGGGCTTCATGTCGCCGTAGCCCACCGTGGTCATGGTCACCACGGCCCACCAGAAGGCGTCGGGGATGCTCGTGAACTGCGAGGTGGGCTCGTCCGCCTCCGCGAAGTACACGGCGCTGGAGAAGAGGATGACGCCGATGACCAGGAAGAAG
Source organism: Salarias fasciatus (assembly GCF_902148845.1). Taxonomy (NCBI): domain Eukaryota; kingdom Metazoa; phylum Chordata; class Actinopteri; order Blenniiformes; family Blenniidae; genus Salarias; species Salarias fasciatus. The sequence continues at coordinate 37,104,535 of NC_043745.1, read as the reverse complement.
ATGAGGAGGGCCAGCTCCCGCATGCTGGCCCGCAGGGTGTGACCCAGGATCTGCAGCCCCTTGGAGTGCCGGGACAGCTTGAAGATGCGGAACACCCGCACGAGACGGATTATTCTCAGGATGGCGAAGCTCATCGCCTGCTGCCCGTTGCCCTGGTGCTGCGCCAAGTCCGTGCCGAGAGTTATGAAATAAGGCAAAATGGATACAATGTCTATCGAGTTCATAATGTTTTTAAAGAACGCGGTCTTGCTGGGACTCGCGAAGAAGCGGACTATAATCTCAAAGGAGAACCAGATGATGCAGACCGTCTCCACGATGAAGAAGGGGTCGTTGAAGGGGGTGAAGCCGTGGTCGGGCTGCGTGGAGTTGTGTCGTGGCTGCAGATACTCCTTTTCATCCCTGAACTCCGGCAGCGTCTCCAGGCAGAAGATGACTATGGAAATGACGATGACCAGGACGGAGACCACCGCGATGCCCCGCGCGGGACTCGAGCTCTCCGGGTACTCGAAGAGGAGCCAGATCTGACGCTTGAACTCGTCCTCCGGCAGCGGCTTCTCCTCCTCCTTCACGAAGCCCTCATCCTCCCGAAACTTCAGGATCGCCTCCTCCCCGAGTTCGTAAAACTTCACCTCCTCGGAGAAGATGTCGAACGGGACGTTGACGGGTCTTTTCAAGCGGCCCCCCGACTGGTAATAATACAGAATGGCGTCGAAGCTCGGTCGGTTCCTGTCGAAGAAGTATTCGTTCCTCAGCGGGTCGAAGTACCTGATTCTCTTGTCGGGGTCTCCCAGCAGGGTGTCCGGGAACTGAGTGAGAGTCTTGAGCTGAGTTTCAAACTTCAGACCCGACACGTTGATGACCACGCGCTCGCAGCAGCCGCACTCGCTGTACACGTTCTCGTAGCCGGACTGCGGCCGCCGGTCCGTCAGCGACACGGTCTCCTCCTCATCATCCATGTTGCACAGAAAACTGGACCTCTTGCTCCCGCGGCCCTCCTCCTCCTCGCCCCCCTCCTCCTCGCCCTCCTCCTCCTCCCCCTCCTCCTCCTCGATCATGATGTCCTCCTCGGATCCGAGCAGCGCCAGCTCCGAATGGCGCAGGTCCCCGCCGAGACTCGACCGGTTGCGTCTCCAGCGCCCGACGCCGCGCTGCTTCCTCCGCTCTCTGAGACCTCTCTGCTGCTGCTGCTGCTGCTGCTGCTGGTCAGGATCCTGCGAGGAGGAGGAGGAGGTGAAGGAGGAGGAGGAGGGGCGCGAGGCGGTACCGCCGCCGCTGCCGCCGCCGCCGCCGCCGCTGCTGATGTTCGCGTTCGCGGAGGAGGCGGCGCGACACTGATGCTGGCGGTTGTTAAGGAGATGAGCGCTGGAGGAGGTGGAGGACCCCCCTCCACCTCCTCCTCCACCCCCACCTCCTCCTCCTCCTCCCGGTCCTCCCTCCGCTCCCGGTCCTCCCTCAGCAGCCGCCGCCGCGGCCGCCGCTCTGGACTGGGCAGCCTGGCGCTCCCTCTCCCGCTCCCGCTCGCGCGCCCGAGCCTGGGCATACCCGTACGGCAGGTGACTGTTGCACCCGCCGTCCGCGCCCACCATGGCAAACTCCATCTTCTTTTTTCTTCTTCTTCTTTTAAGTCCGCGTGAACGCTACAGTCACCGCCTCACGGCGATCTGGACGCAAACCCGAGGATAAAAGTTGCAGCTCCGTGCGCGCACAGCGACAAAATGAGGCATCAATCGTTCCGGACCAATCAGCTGCGAATACCAGAAAGTCAGAAGAAGGAACACACCTCAGTCAGGTCCATGTTGCGCGCAGGCAGTCCATGGTGCTACTTTACATGATAATAATAATAATAATCAGGACTCGCTTGTCTTCGCCGTTTTAGCGCAGCCCCTCAGTTTTTATGACATCATTACCATAACCCAAAAAATAAAAATAAAATTAAAAAAAATAAAAGAATCCAGCAGGGCCGGTGGCATCGCCTGTTACGCAGACGCTCTGAAACTTGCAGCGCCTCTGATTTTTGCTCGGCATTTATAAATCACCAAGTCAACAAGCAAAACAGTCTCTCCTCGGTTTTCCTCCGGTGCCCATCAGGTGGTTAATTTCCCAGCGATCGCGGCTTCAGCACGAATCCCTCTTTAGATCCGCTCGTGGATGCCATTTTATGTGATGAGCAGAAGAAAGAAAAGACAATAAAAACGACGGTAATAATCGTGGCTCTTCGCTGGTGTGTTCTGGAAGCTCCGCTGAATCTGGATGACTTTGTTTCCTCTGACGCGCTTCTGGAGAAAAACGAGAAGACAGACAGAGAAAGCAGCAGTTGGTTCAGGCAGGAGGAAACAGAGACCTGTGCTCGTGTGGATTACGCATCTTTTTGCAATACGAGGCTATAAACTTGGCTCCATTGTCATCGTGAATCTTATCATCCAAGACGTCTGGCTTGAAAGCAGATATTACGCACGAAATTTCCCCTCGTGAAAGTAAAGCCTCCCGTCATGCTCACATCCATACTCACATCTGAAAAAGGGGCCAAACGAAATCGCCTCAGTCCCCCCGTTTACAAACAAATCTGTTGGATGAGGAGGAGGAAGAGGAGGAGGAATAGGAGGAGGAGGATAGGTGAGGATGCAGCGCTTCGCTTTTTTTCTTTTTCTCAGATTCCAGTCTTGATTTTCGGGGGCTCATATCACAAATCCCTCTCGCCGTATCCAACCAGCGTCCGTATCCGCGTCCACAGCACACATCCGCGCTTCTGACGCACTCCGAAGAGGACACTTTCTCTTTTTTCTTCTTTCTTTTTTTGGGGGGCTGCGTCTCGACGTCGTTTCGCCTCAATTCAACAGGATCCTATCGCCACTTGTGCCCCCGTTTCTGCTGCACCGCGCCCGGCGTGGCGGCGGCGGAGATCATCAGAGAGGAGAGGATGAAGAGGAGGAAGCAGGTGTGCATCAATGACAGCTCCGCACCGTCACGGCCAAAAACGCAGGAGGGAGGGTAAAAGTTTACCCCCGCACAGGCGCGAGGAAGCGGCTCCATGGCTGGAGCGTGAGCATCGCACATCTGTCCGTCTGCCGCTGGAGCCCTACCTATACTCCCGAATCCCTCCTAGTGTGTGTGTGTGTGTGTGTGTGTGTGTGTGTGTGTGTGTGTGTGTGTGTGTGTGTGTGTGTGTGTGTGTGTTGATGATGGAGAGTCTTGGCGGCGAGAAAGTCGTCCATGTGCCGCAGCAGCGCGCGCAGGCGGTGCTCGGTCCTCCCCCAGTGGATGCAGCCGGTCACTGCGCAGCGCGTGCTGCAGCCTCCTCGTGCCCTTCACTGTCACTGCTGGACCGCCATCCTCCTCCTTCCCATACACACACGCGCGCGCGCGCGCGCGCGCGCCAGAAAGTAACGTGTTACTCGAGTAACGTGGCTACTCCAGTCTTCCACTATGGAGGAGATGCAGTTTCATCACCTTTCCCCCACAAACAGGCTCAAACTGGTCTGTTTAGTTGATCTTTTTTCATTCATTAAAAAAAAATCAATAAAAGATAAACATTTTCAAAATCCTGAATGAAAGAAAGAAGAATAAACTCACATGATCTGCCAGTTCATCTCAGTTATTTCCAATAATCGTTAAAAACAAACGACAGTCTTCTTACTAAAAGCATTATTTTCTAACCACACTTTGGTTCTCCTACATCAAACCTTTGTATTTTAATATTAGCCTGTTTTTTTAATCAATTTTTAAAATCTTGCATGTGATTAAGATTCTTTTGATACCTTGTTCCATTAATTGAACACTTTCAGAGAAATGCAACATTCCCCTCATGTTAATCTGGTCACTTACCTGTCTGTTCTTGTCTTTGTGTTTTACAGTGTGGAAGCTGCTGAATATCTGAACCCTCAGATCCCGGCTGAGAAAATGTCCTATCGTCCTCATAGTCCACGTCGCTGTCACAGATTTTCTGATTTTGAGCAACAAGTGTAGTGTTGCATGTCTCGTCACCGAAAAACCAAGAACTTCACTCAGTGTGTGAATCTCAAAGAAAGAAAGAGAAAATTCAATACAACATTTTGACTGAAGTTCAAATTCAGATGCAGATTAAAGATGATGTGTTTTTGTTGATTGGAGCTTTGTTCCAGTCATCCTGCTTCCAGGATGTGAACGGCTCTGGTCATGTGACACTGTGTGTTTTTCCACTGTATTCCTGTAGGAATTCCAGAAAATGCATTGAAAATTGGCTTTGAGACTCAAAACCAAAGATAAGTGTTGCAATAGATTAGGATGAAACGAGTTAAAATCTTCTGAATTCTTCTTAAATGACTCGTTGTTTCTGGTATAATTCAATTAAAGTCATCATGGAATTATGTTTTTATAAATATTTGAAGCTGCACATCTCCGGCATGCACAGGAAGAACATGCAGACTCCACATGGACAGGCCCGGCTGGTATTTGAACATTTATACTCAATATCTCTGAACGTATTGATCAAGAAATACAGTAAAAACCAGTATTTTCCATTTCCCTGCATTGATTTAGCATCACTTCTCTCAATTAGTTACTATTGATTTACCTTGAAAAACCCGAAAAACTGAATAATTCTGCAAACCGCCTGTGATCAGTGCTGCAAAACAACTTCTCAGACAAAACTTAACAATTGTTCCCATTTACATTGGCAGCATAGAAGAGGTCAGACCTTTTTATTATTATTATCAGCTTTGTTAGACTTCATAATGTCACCTTGCTGTTTTTTTTGTTTTTTTTTTACTACGTACAAACAACCGGGATTCAAACCGGAGTCCCTCACTGTCAAGGTCACGGCTTATCCGAACACAGCCTGACTCAAACAGAATTAAAGCTGTTGAAAATGAAAAAGTTCTTATTCTATGAAGTTTTTTGAAGGCAATTTCAAGACTTTATCAGGCTTTTTTTTATTTGTGATTTGATTATGTAAACAGGGAAGAAATAAGCCGGTGTGGCAGCGAGGCGTTCCGCAGTTCGAGTCCTCTGTGTGTGTGTATGTGTGTGTGTGTGTGTGTGTGTGTGTGCCCTGTCATGTTTATTTATTGAAATCACACATCGGAGGGCAGACATAAAGCTCTTCCACAAACACTTTAGGCCACAAACTATAAAACAAATGAAAGCGGAGAGTCGACAGACGACGAGAACACGGCGCTTTATGTTCTCCAAACACAGAAACAGGCTCCGACTCAAAGAGCTGGAGAATAATCCTCTCTGGATGTTCCAGGTTATGTGATCCTGTTATGTGATGTGTCACTTTATACACGACCTGCTGGATTGGCTGTTTCTTTTGAATATTGGTATCTTGCCGTTTCGGGATCAGCATCATATATTTTTGCCTTTTTTCATATTTTAAGCTGAAATGCATCAATCAGGTGAGATGATGAAGTAACACTGTTCATGTTATTGGGAGAACTGTCCTGAACCTACAAATTCCAGAAATCTCACACAAGCAGCTCTTTCATGGTTTAAAGGATAAGTTCGGTTTAAATAGTTTTCACGTTGTTTATGGAATGAAGTACAACAATATACTCACCCAGAAGGCTTTTCTGATCCAAACAGTGCTTCGGGAGAAAGCTAGATCCAAAACCGAGCGGCGCACATCCATATACTGTTAGCCAATGGGGCATGTATATAGCCGCTCCTAAAACGGCTTTAATCGTCCAAAAACTCATTAGTTTCACCAATATTTCATCACGGTCCGCTCACGCCTCTCCTCCACGACAGCCCGGTGTCACCAGATATGTCATATATGCAGATACATGTTCGATTTGAATGTACTACTTGGTGTCCATGCGTATCTAGACACCTACATCTAGATATCTATGTCTATATGTCTAGGCGGCGGTGTGACGAGAGCTACGGAAGCCGCAGTGTTGTTGTGTGTGTGTGTTTTTTCGACTGCCGATGCTAACGCATGTTTCTGATCCCCGCTCTTGGAATAAACATCCTCACGCTGCCAAACGCCTCTGGACTTCTTTCAAGCATATTACAGAGATAAATGTTTTGGTTAAAGCTTTGTTTACGGCTGCCGTGTGCATGCGCAGTACGGCTCATTGTTTCCGGGGCAACCTGAGGCTACAAACGGTGCTTTTTTTTCCCAGTGTAGTGTAAAATGGACAAATATCTGTCGGATGAAGATGTGGACGAGAACTTTGAATGATTTTCTCTTTAGCATAAGCAGTATTAGCATTTAGCATCGGCAGTCGAAAAAACACACACACAACAACACTGCGGCTTCCGTAGCTCTCGTCACACCGGCGCCTAGACATATAGACATAGATATCTAGATGTAGGTGTCTAGATATGCGTGGACGCCAAGTAGTACATTCAAATTGAACATGTATCTGCATATATGACATATCTCGCGACACCGGGCTGTCGTGGAGGAGAGGCTGAGCGGACCATGATGAAATATTGGTGAAACTAATGAGTTTTTGGACGATTAAAGCCATTTTAGGAGCTGCTATATACATGCCCCATTGGCTAACATTATATGGATGTGTGCCACTTGATTTTGGATCTAGCTTTCTCCCGAAGCACTGTTTGGATCAGAAAAGCCTTCTGGGTGAGTATATTGTTGTACTTCATTTAATAAACAACGTGAAAACTGTTTAAACCGAACTTATCCTTTAAGCGTGTTATTGCAGAAGTTATACTGAATATGTTCAAACGGTAGTAAAGAATTCAGAATTCGGAATTTGAAAGTGATAAAAGTAAAAGTTCAGTTAAAAACAGTCAAGTTGTCAGAATACTTTCACATATTTACATTTTTCCTCTCATTCACTGAGTTTTTAGAAGGTTATTAAGAGATTTTTCTGGTGATCTTTGGAGAAATGTGACGACGGTACACCCTCTTTCTCTGGAACTTTATCCATTTCAGGTTTCACCAAATCTTACACTGTGATGAGGAGAAGAAAAGCTGTAGCTTATCATCAGATTTGATCTTCATTGAGGAAACAGGTTTGGTTTCATTTACCTGCAAAAGTTATCAAAACTAGTGCTGTCAATTTTAATCGCGATTAATCCATTGAGGTCTGCCAATTGGGTCAAAGAAAAGAACTAGAGGATAATAGTGTTTTTCCTGACATTGGGACTGACTTATGAGGATTAGATTCTTCATTGCAATTAATCTCAACTTTAAAAAAGTTAATTGTTGACAGTTCTCCATGAATTAATCACGATTAATTGCGATCAATGCGATTAAATTGCGATCAATGCGATTAAAACTGACAGCACTAATCAAAACACAACGCAAGCCCTACATAATGTTAAAGAAAAGATGATGAACACAGCTTGGATAATGTAATAAGGAAACGCACCAGAGAATCATGACGGTTTTCACCACTGTAAGCTTTTTTTCACAACCTGTACAATTACAATAAACAGAAAGGAACCTTTCTTTCGGATCAACATTCAGCTCCTGGTACCAAGTTTCACAGAAGAGACATGGGTGAATATTTAACATTTCAAACTGTAAATCTGCAGTATATTTAACAGAATTGTTTGAACTCAGTAATACTTTTTAAGGGGCTCTTTTGTGTTCCAGTTGTTTCTAAATTTTTCTTTGAAATGACAATCTGACCTTGTTTAGAGGCGACATCAGCAACAAACTTCACTGGGACTGGGAGTCTTCTGCTTCTGGTAATGGGCTTTATTCAGACAAGAAAATTCAAATGTCGTCGAGGTTTTTGGGTCCCGTAACATCAAATGACCCCGATGAGACGGAGATGATGAGGAGGTTGTGAAATGGTGAAGCTTCTCCTTCAATAACCTTTGTTTATGCTGGACACATTCAGATGTTCATGTTCAACATGCCAAACTCCTCACAATACTTTAAAGGTGCATTAAGGAGTTTTACAACCTTAAAAATACTTATTTTCCACCATAAATATGTTACACATTTTTAATGATGTGTACAATGTGCCCTGACATATTCATTACAAGTACCTCTAACAGCACTAAATTGTCACTTGAAAGTTGCAGTGCCGGTCCGGCACCAGCATTTTTTGGGGGAGAATTTGAAAGGAATGACGTAATGTGCGCTCCAGCTGGTTAGGTTTCGTTTTGTCCGCCATTACTCCGCCAGATGCTTAGTGAGCAACAACTGAGCAGGATCTTCCAGAAAGTAAGTAAAGACTGGCTTCTAGCACTGCCACAGCTCCACACAGACTCCACCAGGTAAAAGAAACTTAAATCTTACTTGAGCGCTACTAAACGAGCGAAGACGGAGTTCCCCTCTTCCGTGCACGGGACCCACAGGGACGAGTTTTTCACTAAGCTGCATTACGCCCAAGGCCTGCAGGGGGCACTGTTTCGCATAAAACGTGCAAACTCCTCAATGCACCTTTAAGACTTTTAAATAGTATTTTCAATGAAAAATAGAAAAAAATTATCAATTTTTAATGTAAATAATTAAACTGAGCAGTTTTGTGGCATAAATGAATTAACTGTTGACTCAGCTATTTTCTAGCTCATAAAAAAGATGTTGAATCGTTGAAGTCAAGAGGGCTTCGTGACCCCCCCACCCCACCCCACCCCATCCGCCATGCATCTCGAGCGTCCCTCCAAGGGGGTCGCGACCTCGTGGTTGGGAATCACAGTTCAAGAGAAAACAAAAAAAAAAACATCTTTTTTTAGTTTTTATATCTGTCTTAGATTAAATGTTTGAGGCAGCGAATCAGCATCAAGACCTCGAGCATAACGTCTCCACATGTGAAAACGATATTAAAAGAGAATACAAAGCATGAATGTATGTATATTTATTAATAGTGAAGTTACAATAAGGTGCAATAAATAGTTTTTAACAAATCACAGAGAAAAGAAGCTGCTGGTTTCAAACGTTGGTTGCTGAGTAACACACACAAACACACCGAAGTTGTCTTTTCTATTTCCAGCAGCTCTGGCCGAGTCCATCTTCATGAAATCTCACAGCTGCAGCTCAGCCAGGCTTGAAAACCAACACTTTAATGACATTTTCATTTGGAGAGAAACACCTCAATGTTGTTAGGAAGCTGACTTTACCATCTGGTCCTGGGGAAATCCTGATGTCTGGGTTTATTATTCAGAATATTAGAAAAAAACAATACTCCTGAAAACACATTTTGTTTCACAGAATACAGGAAAGACTGAAATACTTTTTGCATATTGGTGAATCAGTCTTTTTATAAATCCTTTTTTAAACCATCCATCCATCCATCCATCCATTTTCTACCGCTTATCCGGGGCAGGGTCGCGGGGGCAGCAGTCTCAGCAGGGATGCCCAGACTTCCCTGTCCCCAGACACTTCCTCCAGCTCCTCTGGGAGGATCCCGAGGCGTTCCCAGGCCAGCCGAGAGACATAGTCTCTCCAGCGTGTCCTGGGTCTTCCCCGGGGTCTCCTCCCAGTGGGACATGCCCGGAACACCTCCCTAGGGAGGCGTCCAGGAGGCATCCTAAACAGATGTCCGAGCCACCTCAGCTGGTTCCTCTCGATGTGGAGGAGTAGCGGCTCTACTCCGAGCTCCTCCCTGGTGACTGAGCTCCTCACCCTATCTCTAAGGGAGCGCCCAGCCACCCTACGGAGGAAGCTCATTTCGGCCGCTTGTATCCGGGATCTTGTCCTTTCGGTCATGACCCAAAGCTCATGACCATAGGTGAGGGTGGGAACGTAGATTGACCGGTAAATCGAGAGCTTCGCCTTTCGGCTCAGCTCCTTCTTCACCACGACGGACCGATACAACGACCGCATCACTGCAGCCGCTGCACCGATCCGCCTGTCAATCTCACGCTCCATCCGTCCCCCACTCGTGAACAAGACCCCAAGATACTTGAACTCCTCCACTTGGGCTAGGGTCTCTCCACCAACCTGGAGGGGGCAAGCCACCTTCCTCCGGTCGAGGACCATGGCCTCGGATTTGGAGGTGCTAATCCTCATCCCTGCCGTTTCACACTCGGCTGCGAACCGCCCCAGTGCATGCTGTAGGTCCGGGTTCGATGAAGCCAACAGGACAACATCATCTGCAAAAAGCAGAGATGAAATCCTGTGGTTCCCGAACCGGAACCCCTCCGGCCCCTGGCTGCACCTAGAAATTCTGTCCATGAAGATTATGAACAGAACCGGTGACAAAGGGCAGCCCTGCCGGAGTCCAACATGCACCGGGAACAGGTCCGACTTACTGCCGGCAATGCGGACCAGACTCCTACTCCGGTCATACAAAGACCGGACGGCCCTTAACAAGGGGCCCCGGACTCCGTATTCCCGGAGCACCCCCCACAAGACACCACGAGGGACACGGTCGAATGCCTTCTCCAAATCCACAAAACACATGTGGACTGGTTGGGCAAACTCCCACGAACCCTCGAGCACCCTATGGAGGGTATAGAGCTGGTCCACTGTTCCACGGCCAGGACGAAAACCGCATTGTTCCTCCTGGATCCGAGGTTCGACTATCGGTCGGATCCTCCTCTCCAGTACCCTGGAATAGACTTTCCCGGGGAGGCTGAGGAGTGTAATCCCCCTATAGTTGGAGCACACCCTCCGGTCCCCCTTTTTAAACAGGGGGACCACCACCCCGGTCTGCCAATCCAGAGGCACTGTCCCCGACAGCCACGCGATGTTGCAGAGACGTGTCAACCAAGACAGTCCCTGCACATCCAGAGACTTAAGGTACTCAGGCCGAATCTCGTCCACCCCCGGTGCCTTGCCACCGAGGAGCTTGCCAACCACCTCAGTGACTTCAGCTTGGGTGATGGACGAGTCCACCTCTGAGACCTCAGCCTCTGCTTCCTCCACGGAAGACGTGGCGACGGGATTGAGGAGGTCCTCGAAGTATTCCTTCCACCGTCCAACAATATCCCCAGTTGAGGTCAGCAGCTCCCCACCTCCACTGTAAACAGTGTTGGCGGAGACCTGCTTTCCCCTCCTGAGGCGTCGGACGGTTTGCCAGAATTTCTTCGAGGCCGACCGATAGTCCTCCTCCATGGCCTCCCCGAACTCCTCCCAGACCCGAGTTTTTGCCTCCACAACTGCTCGGGCTGCAGTTCGCTTGGCCTGCCGGTACCCGTCAGCTGCTTCGGGAGTCCCATGAGCCAGCAAGGCTCGATAGGACTCCTTCTTCAGCTTGACGGCAGCCCTTACTTCCGGTGTCCACCACCGGGTTCGGGGGTTGCCGCCACGACAGGCACCGGAGACCTTACGACCACAGCTCCGAGCAGCTGCTTCGACAATGGAGGTGGAGAACATGGTCCACTCGGACTCGATGTCCCCAGCCTCCCTCGGGACATGAGAGAAGCTCTCCCGGAGGTGGGAGTTGAAAGCCATGCTGACAGAGGGTTCCGCCAGACGTTCCCAGCAGACCCTCACAACACGTTTGGGTCTGCCAAGTCTGTCCGGTTTCCTCCTCCGCCAGCGAATCCAACTCACCACCAGGTGGTGATCGGTCGACAGCTCTGCCCCTCTCTTCACCCGAGTGTCCAAAACACGCGGCCGGAGGTCAGATGACACGACAACAAAGTCGATCATCGACCTCCGACCTAGGGTGTCCTGGTGCCAAGTGCACTTATGGACACCCCTGTGCTCGAACATGGTGTTCGTTATGGACAAACTGTGACTAGCACAGAAGTCCAATAACAGAACACCACTCGGGTTCAGATCGGGGAGGCCGTGCGATCCAATCACCCCCTTCCAGGTCTCACTGTCGCTGCCCACGTGGGCGTTGAAGTCCCCCAGTAGAACAATGGAGTCCCCAGTCGGAGCACTGTCCAGCACCCCTCCCAGGGACTCCAAGAAGGCCGGGTACTCTGCACTGCTGTTCGGCATTTTTTTTTTTTTTTTTTTTTTTTTTCCCCCTAGAACTGCCACCTTAACGTGGTGGGGGAGTTTGAGAGCCCGCATGATCCCAGGAGCTATGTTGCCGGGGGGCTTTATGCCCCCTAGTAGGGTCTCCCATGGCAAACAGGTCCTGGGTGACGGGCCAGACTGAGAGCAGTTCAAAACCCCCTATGAGAAGAAAAAGAACAAAGGTCGTTACGTCGCCCGGTATGGCGCAGCCGGGGCCCCACCCTGGAGCCAGGCCTGGGGTTGGGGCTCGTAAGCGAGCGCCTGGTGGCCGGGCCTTTGCCCACGGGGCCCGGCCGGGCTCAGCCCGAAGGGACGACGTGGGCCTGACCTCCGGTGGGCTCACCACCCACCGAGGGAACCGTAGGGGCCGGGTGCAGTGTGGATTGGGTGGCAGCCGACGGCAGGGTGCCCGGCGACCCGATCCCCGGACACAGAGACTGGCTCTAGGGACATGGAATGTCACCTCGTTGGCGGGGAAGGAGCCCGAGCTTGTGAGGGAGGTTGAGAGGTACCGGCTTGATATAGTCGGGCTCACCTCCACACATAGCCTGGGCTCTGGAACCCAACCTCTCGAGAAGGGCTGGACTCTCCACTTCTCTGGCGTTGCCCGCAGTGAGAGGCGGCGGGCTGGTGTGGGTTTGCTTGTAGCCCCACAGCTCAGCCGCCATGTGTTGGAGTTCACCCCAGTGAACGAGAGGGTTGCATCCCTGCGCCTTCGGGTCGGGGATAGGTGCCTCACTGTTGTCTCGGCTTTTTTAAACCAGTTCCACGTAACATTTCAGCATTTTGTTGCTCCTGTCTCAACTTTTTTGAGATCTGTTCCTGACATTAAATTAAAACGAACCTATAATTTCCCGACAAATGATAGAATATGTTGTTTCTAACATCTGAAATGCTGTCAGTGCTCTGTCATGTGTGAAGTCGGTTCATTAAACTTGTTAACATGGAGCATTTACAACTTTTACAATTTCTGTGCTGGAGGCTGCAGAAAACAGAAATGCTGTGAAAATAACTGAGCCAGTCAAATTAAACTGACTTCACTACTACAGACGATAAATTGATCAGTATTGTTTCAGCGTTTTAGTGTATTTAGCATTAAAATCAATCCTCTCTGTGCTGCCTCTTGGTCTTTTCTTCCCTGAGAAGCCAAAAGAGCAGGTATACACACATCTAGTGGGAGAACGCAGTGGCTTTTAAAGCAAACACAGAGCACCTGGCGGTGGTAACTGTTGAGTCACGGCTATTGATCATCTGCCCTATTGCCTCCTCAGATTTATTTGGTCCAGTTTGCGCTGTGGGACTCTGAAAGGTCTTGGTCACTGCAGCTTTAAAACTTTGTGCTGATATTCTTCTCTTTTTTCTTTCTTTTTTTTTTTCTTCCTGCGGCCCTTTGTGTCTGGATATGCTGCAATCAACAGATATCAGTGCCACTCACTTCATCCCGCTTGATTCCAACTATACGTTTGAATCAAAAAACTGTAATTAGGACGAGAGCAGGCTGTTATTCCAGACACATTGTCCCTCTGAGGAATCCTAATCACCCCCTCAGGTGGTTTTTTCAAATCTCTGGCTGTAATATTCCTGTAGGGGTATTTTGGGTTGCTTGTGCAGCTTCTTCTGAAACATGTTACACAACCGCCGCGTCTCTTTTTGATAAGAGGAAAAGTGAAACAAAATGTAAAAAGAAGCCAATGCAGAGGCTTATGCTGGTGGAATAATCTGCACCGCTGACGGTGCAAATATCACTCGCTGCTTCTTTAAAGACGTGTGTGTGTGTGTGTGTGTGTGTGTGTGTGTGTGTGTGTGCACAACTCCCTGTAGGTGGGGTCCTGTGTGAATCCTTCAGTACAGCCCACTTGAGTGGAATAAACTGCTTTCTGTCTGCAGAACTTTCTCTCTGCTCCCCAGAAACAGAACCAGCGACGGAACCATCAGAACATCAGAGGAACAAAAGAACAATCAGAGGAAGTGATCAGACTCAAAAGTGTGTGTGTGTCTTAAATATGCAATAAATAACTGTTAGAAAGTCAGCTTCTTTTGGATCTTTGATGGGGAAAAGATACAAATGATAGTAATAACAATAATGTCTTAGTTCTCAGGTGTTCTTCATGGCAGGAACCCTCCGTGCTTTATATACAAACAAACCCGTGCATGTTTGAAGTGAAGCAACTTGGATCGCCTTTTCAAATCAACTCATCCAAAAGTCAGCGAAAGTTTTCCACCCAGCAGTGAAGTGAGAGAGAGGAAACCAGTAGAATCAGATCCACAAGACTCCCTCCACTGCAGAGCCTTTAACACAGGACTCTCCAGATGGTCTGGATTCTGGCACGGGCCCAAAAACCTTTTTCAGAACCATAAATATCCAAAGAATGATTTTTTACCTCAACAAAAAAAAATGTCCACAGGCTTGACAACAAGGACGCGATCCTCAAACAGACCGAAGGATTCCAGCTGTTGGGTCCAGTTGTTGGCTGATCTGCACTCCGCACCTTGCTTCAGCATCACAGACATCACCGACGCTGCTCTGCTGTGTGTTTGGGTGAGAGCACGTGTGCAGAGAACCACTTCGTGGCTAAACAAGAGGTGAGGATATTCCCAATGCACGAGGACAGTCACCTCAGCTGGTCCAAACTGGGGTGTGTGTGTGTGTGTGTGTGTGTGTGTGTGTGTGTGTGTGTGTGTGTGTGTGTGTCCTGACAGCATGCTACTTCCCATCATTGAAATCCTTCATTGCAAATAAAAACAGCACAGTGTGCAGAATCTTCTGAATTTGAATATGTAAATCTGGGGTATTCCTCCTCCCACTTCATAGAACGGCATAAAAGTTTTTCACCAAACATTGACTGGAGGTAATTATGGTTAGAAATGCTACATTGATCAGATTCAGAAAACAGGTTTATTGCCAAGTATACTATAATAGCCTATCCTCAGCCAGGACAGATGATGTCATGGTATTAGTTACCATGGCAACACAAAAGTTTTCCCCCATGTAAATGGACGAGCTGACTTAAAAAATGAAAAAGTTCATCCCCGAACAAGTCCATTGTGCCTCGCCATGCCTTCACACAGAGTTGTCATTAAAAGTTTAAAACGTTGCCGTATTTGTCCTCTGTTCAGATGTGAAAACCTCGTATACCTTCTACCAAAACTAAACTGTGAGCTTCTAAGTTTGGTAAGAATTTTAGTCATTTCTGGATTTTATAATGGGAGTGGATGGCAGAGTGGCACTGAAGAGTGTGAGAGACTCTCCATTTAAACAACAACAAAAAAGCGTTTGTCTCATCTCTGCAGCCACATTTCTGGCTCAGTCTTAACAAATGATACATCAAAATGTAGGTATTGTCCCTGTGATGCTGATGCTCACAATGCTCGATCATTTTTTCCTCTATCTGAAACGGTTCTCTCTCCAGATGTATTTGTTTGAGGAGCAGAACATCAAGGAATGTCATGGAAAGTTGGAATCCAGCAGGTCCAGAAGAGAACAGCTCAACGTTCTGGGTCTCTCAATCCAAAGACATGCATATCAGTTTGTGTGTGTGCGTGTGTGTGTGTGTGTGTGTGTGTGTGTGTGTGTGTGTGTGTGTGTGTGTGTGTGTGTGTGTTTGAAACACTTACCTTAAAACATCAGAGGAGTTTTTCTTTTTTTTTTTTTCAGAACTGCACAACACACAGGCAATCATCCACACACACACACACACACACACACACACACACACACACACACACACACACACACACACACACACACACTTGCTCTTCACTGAGCATCCACCCCAGTCAGCAGCAGGGGGAGTTGTGAGGTCAGGAGTGATACGAGGTGATTGAGCAGGGATGCAAGGCGTTTTATGACACACAGTTTAGATGCACTTTGAACCTGACGTCGGAGACACACACACACATCAGGAGAGAAAACCCCCGAAGTCTTACGGAAGGCGGGAGAGTCAACTGATCCTGCACAGAAAGACTCTTTCATTTCATTCAATATACTGGAAGTTCAGCTCAGAACATCTTTCTGTGTGGAGTTTGCATGTTCTCCCTGTGTGTGTCTGGGTTTCCTGTCCTCACTTATAGATCCCCCCCAGGAATTACTCCAGCACCTCACCACCCTACACAGAATACTGTTCGGATCAAAAATGTCCCATTTTGATATTTTCAGCTGTAAAAACACAAAAATTGATTAATTTTTCCCAGGAATTTGATCCCTTCTGCTATATAATACTATATATTATACTCGAGTATCAAGCGCCACATGTTGTTCTGCGCTGCCAGATTTTGGATGAAACTTTTTTCCACATACAAACACAGAAAATAAGAATACAGACTCCACGGATCATGAAAAAGCCAAAACATTTGGTTGGATGTTGAAGGTGAAGACGTAGCGATGGGCTATAAAACATGATGAATGCAGTCAGAACGGAGAACATCGTGACAGAGGCGAGACCTGTGTGGACTGAACGGTTCAGCTGCTGACTGGAAGCATCACCTGCACTCCGCCGCTGCAACAACAAGGATCGGGTGACGCAATTCCAATCCCCGAGAGAAACCACGGGCTGCCTGTCGGCAGGGATCTCATTTTCTAAAAGAGACAATGCAGCACCTGATATGGAAAGATAGCTGATAAAACAGCTGATTCGCTGTGTTTCTGCAAAAACAAATCATCCAAAACTGGAAGATGAAGTGACAAACATGCTTCACTGATGCCGACAGAGCCAATCTGCACGGTAAGTTTGTCAAAAAAAACATCAGAATATAAGACAGAAAGTGATGATAAATCAGCTTCCTCTAGTCCTTGTTTTTCACAATTCAAGTAATTCTTGAATATTTCTTTATTCTATTAATTTACATCACCAGCAATGAGCTGCCAAACAGTATCTCTTTATTCAAACCCTGTTGATAAAAACCCAGTCGAAGCCAAAATCATTATCTTATCCTACATTCAGCCAAACTGTGACGATTTCACAACATTATCTGCATGTTAATGAGTCCGATCCTGAGAGAGAGGGACTGCCCTGTCTCCATTGGTCTCTTGTGGTCCTATTAAGTGGAGATGCTCAAAATGCTCGCGCACATTCATTTAGGACTCCTTGGAAATCGACTTATTGTCTTGTTTTTGCAGGAAAACTTCTTTTCCAGCCAGAGGAAGTTGGGAGAAAAACTCTTGGACTTTGCTGAAGTACAGCGACGTTTTCTCAGACGAATCTCGTTTGGTGGTTCCAAATTTGATCTCACCTCCGAACTGAGACACGTTTCCAGAATCTGACCGTCGCTGTTTGCGGTTCCGCTCATTGGACTCCTTCTTCGCAACCCTCCGCGGCGAGTGTGTTTTACCGGAGCGCCGCCTCAAGTCAGTGAAGTGGAGTTTTAAACTACTGCTGAAGTTTGAAGCAGTGAGCTCTGCGGCACATCAAACACAACTCCTCAAAGGGAATTTTAAATTGCGTCTGCAGTCGGCTTCTAATGTCAGTTTTCTTATATTCATTAAATGGGGAAACACAATGTGATCCTCTCACCCCGACGCACCGCTCAGCGTCGTTCAAATCAAATCCAAAACACTGAAATATACAGCAAATAAAGACACATTTTTCATTGTACTGTTACAGACATGGATGGTTTTTAATGGGGCTGAGCAGTAGGATAGTGGTTTGCACCTAAATAAACATTTATCTCCTGAATGCTGAGCGCTGGTTTAAACCTCCAGTACTGTACAACACAAAACATTCCCAGAGATAGAAAGTCACATGCACATTAATTAACTAAAATATATTCCTCCCAGTATTTTGTATGATTCGGTAAACGTGCTCTAAATTCCATATTCAAGAAGGCAATCACACTAAAAAGAGTGTGTTATTTTGTGCATCAGTACAAACTCTCTTTCTCATCCTCTCTTCATAGTCTTATTATCAGTTTCCACTTGTTTTAATTCTTACAGACTTTTATTAGATCAGCCAGTGAAGCAGTAAAAGAGGAAGGATTGATGGTTTTTTTAAGCCTATTTTGGAATAAAAGTCTGACTACCTTTAAAATCGCATTCATTTTTTAGAACAAAGTAATGAGGAAACACTAATTAAAGGGATTATCTAGCAGAACTAACTACATAATGTAGTTCAGGTTTAAATGGAGGTTTTGGGCTTTGTGTAATTTCTTTATAATTCTTTAAATGAACCACTTCAAGCAGTTCACTTCTCTCTGTAGTCGAGGAAACAGTTTTCTTTTGTTTTTGAGTTTGGAAATTAAGTAAGAAGTCTTTTGGTTTTAGGTGGTGGATATGGAGACAATGAATATAACGAAACATGTAGACATGTAGTGTTGGACTGTAGTAGTTCTAATGAACTCCATCCATCCATCCATCCATCCATCCATCCATCCATCCATCCTTAAATCCTGATTGGAGTCAGATCAATAGTCCATAACTCACAGAGACAGGTAATTCCTCGAAATAGCATGTCTGCAGTTTGTGAGAGAAGGTCAAAGTTCACAGAATCACAGCGAGAAGCGCACAGGAAGAACATGCAGTCTAAACACAGACAGTGACGGTCGGATCATCTGAGGTGTTTACTGCCTCAGATGTGTTGGTGGCTGTGTTAGAGAAAATGTTTCCGTGATTTCACTTGTCTTCTTAAGGTGTTGTAGTGGTTAGTAGTACCGCTGACATTGGGAGGAATTCAGGTTCGGTTGATCTGGTGAAAAATGATCTAAACCTGAGGACAAAGTGAAGAAATCTGAGATCTGTGAGAACCTGCACAGTGGAGGGAGCTGGAGGAACTGGAGGAACGCAACAAATCTGAAGCCCTGAGAGGATTTACTGGCTGATGACGTCCTCCACTGTCCAACTCCAGAAGCAGACTGGGGAACAGAGCTTTCAGCTGTCAGGATCCTGTCATGTAGAACCAGATCCCGGTTTCGGTGAGGGACGCAGACACAGTCCCTGAGTCTGGCTCTGCAGGCTTCTTCCTGTTGAAAGGGAGTTCTTCCTTCCCTCTGCTTGCTCATGGAGAATTGTTGTTGGTGAAATGACGGCGTTGTGTTTGTCGCTATAGAAATAAAATCAAATTGCAGTGAAATGAGTTTGAGTGTATAAATACAAGGGAGAACGCAGAAGGGAAAGGATAAAGACTCATCGCCAGCGGCACGCCGGCCTCCTCCTCCTCCTCCTCCTCCTCCTCCTCCTCCTCCTCCTCCTCCTCCTTCAGTCACCAAACAAAAGTGTCGTCCTTGGCGGCGATGCGGAGGCGTTTGTTTAGACCTGACAGAGCAAGGCGTGTGGTGCGTTCAGGGTCTCGCCACGTGTTTTTTTCTGTGCGGAAGCAACTGGGTGGCAGATGGAGCGGCGGCGGAGGCGACGCTCTGGAGGACTGACTGAGTGTGTTTGTGGATGTTGTGGCAGTGTTTACGCTGCGGGACTCGACTCCTGAGCTCAGAAACCAGTCACATAAATCTGCAGCGTCAGCAAGATCTACAGTTTGCTGCTGTTTTTTATATTTATATATAAATGTAGGTTTACGTACAGCTTATGAACTTCCACACCCAAAGGAGCTGTTTTTACAGTCGTGTTAAGAGTTATGAACCGGAAAATCATCCCTGGCCCGGGAGCGCCGCCTCGTCCATCATTCCCAAACTGATTCCCGGTGGATATAGTGTGGCGTTATTGGACAGGCTGAGGGACAGAGGGACGTCTCTCTGTCATTCAAACACTCTCCTCTGCTTTTTTACACCTTTTGTGCGACAGATCGGATATTATCTGAATTTCATACACAGACCAGATCCAGATAAATTCCAATCTGAAGTAAGCCCGCGTGAAAACCCACCACAGACACAGAACAGGAAACGTATGAAAGAAAGATTTGACATGAAACAGTCGGAGTCACGAGGGAGAAAAACGTGAGAAAACAAAGCGTGAAGACGTCAGTCAGGACAGGAGGGCTACAAAAGTTTTCTTCTCAATATAAACATTAAATCTGACTCTCATTGCACTCTAGTGGTACATTTCATGTCAAAATATGTCAGAAATAGGGGTTACTATATGCTTTTTCTACATATTAAGTGGCATTTGGGGTACTGACAAAAAAACAATCTCATACAGTCGGAGGGTAGGAATATATGCTGTGTAATGGAAAACATCTGGCAGTAAATGGTGAAATCGAAGTGATTCCAGTCAGTTTGGCACTGTTTAACAGACGTGTGGCAGCTGTGGTTCAGTCCATTGAGCAGGCTGTGTTTTAATCACAGGGTTGCTGGTTCAGTTCCCCATTCTCTCTGGTGCGGATCTCACAGAACCGCGACACTGGACTCCAAATTGTTCCCAATGGATAGTTGAGCACTTTGGCAGCTGTCACCACCAGTGTGTGTGTGTGTGTGTGTGTGTGTGTGTGTGTGTGTGTGTGTGTGTGTGTGTGTTTGAGAGAGAGAGAGAAATTAATGATGGAAAGTGCTGAAAGACTGCTGACGCACTTTAAAAAGCACTATATCAGTGAAATTCATTTGTCACACTGACTTTGAAAAGTCAGAACATTTTTTTTTTCCTGTTTTTTTTTTCATGCATAACATTTTCCATCAATATTTTTAAACCAAGGAATTCAACAAGTGACCTGTAAACGTCTAAGCAAAGCTGCATATTGTCCACAAAGATCGACTTTGGTTCTACCAGAAGTACAGATTTAACTCATTTATTTCAGTAAAACAAATAAAAGTGCATAAACAAGGTTTTGCTTCAGCACAAATTAGTAAAGCTGTTTTTTGGATTAATTTTCAACAATATATCTATTATTTTAAAGGTCTGAAGCCACAGAGTCTTCAACTGTGAGTAACAAAGGGATGGTAAAACTATTGTTTATTATTAAATATAAAATTTTTGGTATGTTTCTGTAATCATCAACCCTAGAGTAGACTAGACAACTGTGGACTGGAGACTGTCTTCTGGTTTTCTGTCTCTATGGTACATGCTGTCATCTGGAAATATTAAAACAAGAAATGACAAGTCAGTTTTGGGAATAAAAGGAGAAGAAAGTACAGAAATCTGTTTGGATCTAATGAGCTGTAATGGGACACCATTAAAATAATGAATCTAATCAATCAGGGGCTCTGTGCTTTATCAATTAATTGCATTTTAATCACGTCTTAATATTTAAAACAAAAAGCAACACTTTTCATGCTGCACTGATATCAGTATGTTGGGAAGTGAAAGGAATGGAGAAACCTTCCATGTTGGATTGGAAAGATGAAGCACAATTACAGACAATCTGCAGAGTACATCAACATTAAAGTGCTCAAACTGTTGCTTCCAAAGTGGTCCAACTTAATGGTTTTAAATCTATTTTTCATTGCAGATGCACTTTTTTTTTCTTTTAAAGAATGAATTACCAGCTGTTATGGCGGCTAATCAGAAAATGACAGATGATGTGTTCTGCGCTGAATGCAAGATTAATCAACTCCGACTGGTGTTCATTAAGGACGTAAATGCACGTTAACAATGATGTATTTCTCCAGAGATTCTCCTAAAGAAAGCGGCAGAGCGGGCAGGGAGGAGCTGATTCTATGGAAGCCCTTGCAGCCTTGTTAGGCAGGTATGGCAGTTTCAGCAGGATGCAGCGGAGCCGGAGTCCCTGGTGGCTGCAAGGGCAGACGGAGCGGGTGGATGAACCGTGGCCGCCGCCCAAGTGCGTCCATCTAGCTGTCACTGCAGACAGTCCGGCTCATGGTGCAATGCAAAGTTTTTCCTTTGTTGCTGAATGCACGAATGCAGAGCAGAGAATTTGTCCAAACAGACAGGAGAAGCTCTATACTGTATGCTGCCTCACCATGCATAAACGGTCGAGTAGGATGCAGTTTCTTAAGTCAACTGCAATGTTTTGTATGCAGTCAAAAGTAGGCCAGGTCAATGTGATTCTGAGGGTTTTGTGCTCGGTGTTCTCTCAGTGTACCAGCTGAAGCTGTGCAGATGATTAAGGATGTCCCTGTCACGCTTTTTATAGCAGATTCTACTTAATGAGAGTCTGCGTATGCTGTTATTCTGTATTATTTTTTGTGTCGTTGCATTAAGTTGGTGGTTTTTGCAGTTCTGCTGTGACCATTAGCCAAGCTGTCAGCTCTGATTATGGATCAAATCATTAAGCCCCGGTGACGTTAACATTGTTACTCATTTCGAAATGGTGATCACATGACTTCAGAGGAACAATGAAGCTCCTCCTCCAGTAAACAGGAGTTTTGGGGAAATAGAAACAGTTTTGGACAACACATCATCAGTCGGGTAAAACTAAACTGTCTGAAAACTAGATACAGCAACTCTAAAGTCTCATTTTACAGTTAAGAGTCATTGAAATAACAATCCAACATGGTGGTCTGTCCAGTGAAAACAGGGTCTACAGATCAAGACTACATTGATGAATTAATATTACTGTAAAATAATGACGGTCACAAAGCAGTGGAGGCGGCTCCCATCACCTGACGTGTCACTCTATTCCACCTCACTGCGGGGGCTCCTTTATTTCCATTTCCCTGAGCTCCACCTGAGACCTGAACCTTAAACAAGATCAGTGAAGATAGCGACCGGTGTGGAGGAGGAGAGGCCCTGAGTCAGGGGCTGTTGAAGGAAAGAGATGAGCATCTGCTTTCAGGTCCAAACAGGTAAGAAACGCAGCAGCTGGCCGAGGCTGAACAGATTAACGGGGTTTAGCAGCAGCAGTATTTAAACAGCTGAGGTTCTTCTGGTTGAAGACGAGCAGCTGAAGGGGAGACGACTTTCAACCGAAGCCTGAATCCCAACCCAACCCGGCTCCACAGGTACGCCTTCTCCGCTTTAAGTCTGCATCTAACCTGCTGAAGCTTGTTTTCACACCAATCTGACTTTCTCCCATTAATGTAGTTTATTGCAATGTTGGGTAAATATTTTAACCAGGCTGTGATCTGCAGGACGGATGGGATCCATACACCCTCATCTAATCTCTGTTTGCCTTCCTTTAACTCAATTTCTGGATGAATAATGATCAAACCTTATGCCCTGATCATCCAGTTTATTTTGAGACTGTTTCTTACAAGATTTGAACTATGTTAAAAAAGACAAAAACAAAAGATCAATATCTTGGCCATATTTTTTTTTTTCAATTATTACTTAACGTTCATGGGCCAAAAGAGGTCAAAACCCCAAAATAATTCAAGAAAGATGTTTTTTTTTTTTTTTTTTTGTTTCAACGAATTTCTTGAGTAGCAAACACAAGACTGAGACCGGAGATGAGATATCTGTGATACTCGCCTGAAAGACATGCTGTCACCGTCAGTTTGTTCAAACACAGATGTTTTCTTGGACGTTTTCGTTGTATTTTGTTTCAAAAGGTTCCACTGAAATCATCAGTATATTGAGATTGTTGTAACTGTCTGCAGTGATTTTTTTTTTTTTGGTGTGAAAATATATGCACTTTTTTTTTTAATTATCAACTTTAAAAAAAAAGGGTTATTGTGGTCCTATTTTACTGGTCCAGTAATTGGGCTGCATGTGGCCCCTGAACTAAAATGTGTTTGAAATTGTCGACCTACAGCTTATTTTTTTCTACATATTAAAAAAAACAAGTTACCCATTGGGTATAACATTTAAAACACAATTGTATTAGTTGTACGTTAGTAATAATCATGTTTATGCCCAGTTTGTCTTGTTTCTCCTCTTCATCATAAAGGGAGAATGTATTGGTACTTATTACAGTGTATAGCTTCAATGAGGACGATGGAAAGAAGTGAAGTGGGACTGTTGGAAATTCTCACAATCATAAATATTTAATAATTTTCCAGTTTATTGTATTAATTGTATCATAATGAAACAATCATTTGATAGAAGGATTTGTTTAATCATCATCAATACGAAAAAAGGGACCCAGGATGTTTTGGACCCGTGCCACCTGAACTGTCCTGATCCCCCCTTGTGGCAGGTGTCAGCACTGCGCCCGGCGGGAGGATGCAGCTGGTCGTCATGGTAACGGTGGTGCTGGGGCTGCTGGCGGGGGCGAGGCGGGGCTGTGGCTTCGGCTGTCACCCCACTAATCTCAGCATCTCGGTGACGAGCTGCGGCCTCACCAAGTGCGTCAACACCACCATATGTGAAGGACAGTGCTACCAGAAGGTGGGGAGCACAAACATGCCTTCATTTACCTATCCTGCTCTCAGTGGGATTCGAACAATGACCCGACAGGCCGGACCCTGCTGCTCTGATCACTGCTTCTATAAAAATGTCTCAATTGACATTTTACGAATCTATCATTTCAACAGGATCTCAACTACATCCGCCCGATTCTTCGGGTTCAACAGGAAATCTGCAACGGCGACTGGTCGGACGAGGTGACCTACATCGAGGGCTGCCCGGTGGGCGTCACCTACCCCGTCGCCAGGAACTGCAGGTGTACACTGTGCAATCCGGTGAACACGGAGTGCGAGCGCTTCAGAGGAGCGGCGCTCAGCTGCTCGTCCTGATGGGGACGTTTCACCCGCTGGCGAAATAAACTGCTGTCAACGACCTCTCTGGGTCCGAGTCGTCACTACGTCCTTCTGTGTTGTATTGTTTTTATGAAGGGTGCAGCGTGTAAAATTAAAGTAATGCCACTTCTGTGCATTAGGTGGCAGTAGTGAGTCAGTTTAACGAAGACACTTTATCGACCATTATTAGTTGATACACTAATCAATCTGCTTACACTAGATTTATTCGACTAAGGAGCTTGATCTTTGTCTTTCTTGTATTTCCTTTGTCGATCGACAAAATAATTAACTTTCTGACTTTCAATGTAAAATTCCAATGTTTCTAACCTGTACGTGCACGTGTGAATAGCCTACTTGTTTTTGTAATTGAACCCCAGCACTGCCATAGATCATTATAGCATTATAAAATCTGTATTTCTATACTAGTCAAGAATAGGAGTGACTTTGCCTTTAGGTGTTAACAGAAAATGTTCACATGGAGGAAATGTCACGGGCCGCAGTGGGATTAATGTAAGAGGTAAAGACTCATCAAGGCTGGCTGAGAGATTAAATGTCAGACAGACTCTTTAGCTTTTTCTTCTTGAAACAGGGTTTCTGACCCCTAAAAATCCTACAGTCCTGCGACTGTGGATTTCCTGCTGAGAACAGGAGGTCGTCCATAAGGAAAAGAGAAAGCCTCGCTTCTTTTTGTGACAGCTGGAAATGAAAATATAGCGCCTGCAGTATATCCTGAGGCTCAACTAAAGTGGCTGCAGATCAGGAGCTCTCTTCTGTAGGATCTCACTAAATGTAGCCAGAGCTTAGCAGGCAAAAAAAAAAAAAAAAACCAGAATGTGTGCAGAACAACTCTTACAGTGAGCAAGGTCATATTCTGTTAAGGTGGTGCAGATGATGGTTGTTTTTGATTCTGCAGGGGGAGATTTGCTTCAGGAGCTTCCAACTCAAACAGTGAGGATCCAAATTACCCAAAAACAAGGGAGAAATTAGTTTGAAAGTCAAGAAGCACGTGAGGTTTGGTGTGCAGGTTGTCGTAATCCAACATCGAGATCCAGAGGAAAAAGAGTCTAAACCAGGATGTGAAAGAACGAGACTCACAACAGAAGACGCAACGAGAGAAACTGGCAGGACGTACATGAACAAGAGGAGAGAGGCGCTAATGAGGCACAGCCAATGGCGTCGACGGGGAGGGAGCCTAAAGGAGCACGTGATCAATAAATTAAATATAGCAAATGATAATGATCCCATTGTTCCTGCAGCCACACAGTCCCCATGGCAACAGGCCTTTTTCCCAGCAGGCCTTCATCTTCTGACCTTTGACTTCAAGAAACAGTGAAATACAAAGCGTGGTGTGGTGGTTGACAATATCCCCGGTTCGATTCCTGCTTGGGGGGCCTGACTGTGTGAAGTTTGCATGTTCTCCCTGTGCTTACTTAGGGTTTTGCATACTTGATGAATTGATGTCTGTGAGAGACTGTGCAGTGGTTAGTTGGCCCATCTCACAGGCAGAAAATCGCCGGTTAGAGTTGGGAGGGGGGGCCTCTCTATGGTGAGTTTGCATGTCCTTCCAGCGCACGGGACCAGAGCCCTGTTTACGTGAAAACACACCCCTTCTCCAGTTTCACTTAAGAAAAGTTTAGCATTTAAACAATAAAGTTTTGAAAACTGTTGGCTCGCTGGTGGGTGCTGTTTGTTTCTGAATAAGGTCAAACAAGGTCAGGCGATGAGAGCAAACTGCTCTTAAAGCTGTTGGAGTAGCAGTAAATGCTGTTTGTTTCAGCTTTAGGAAGTTAAAATATGAGCACAAAATCAGATGAAAGATTTCCCACAGAGCAGTAAATCAGTGTCTGCTTGTGGCGAAGAGCATTGCTTTCTATTCCTGCCTTAAAACACTCTGCACAGGCAGAACTAATGGACAGATCTGCAGAGCAACTGGAAGAATAATGGCGGCTTTCTACCCTGAAGTCCACCGCATGCTGTCTCATACAGACCGGCTCTAAAGCAGGTTCTTGGTCCGAGTCTGCAGACTGTTAGTGTGAAATCTTATTAAAGCCAGAAACTCCTAATGTCCAGGAGCGAGCCGCATTAACCAGACAAACTGCTAACTCACTCCCCACCACAGCAGCTTCATCCCAGCAAGATCCCGTCTCGGGTCGACAGAATTTACATGTGGATTATTCCCATCAATCAAACTTTTCTATGACATGTTGCATTCAATTTAAAGCTTTTAGATTTAACTGATTTGATTCAAAGAAGGTGTAAGAACAGGACCAGAGAGCTGATTGGTGCGTCTGTTGAAACCTGCCAGCTGCTCAGCATCAGACACTGACTGACTGACCGCCTTATTAACCCGTCTGGAAGAGGAGCAGAGAGAGAATGATAATATGAAGGTATGTGGGATGTGTGTGTCCCTCCTTCCTTGCTCTTCGATCGCCTCCTGATTAGTTATAAAGACAGTTACCTCATTTTTATTCACACTTCCTAAATTCAGCTTAAACAAGGTGAAATAAAGTAAAATAAAACTGAATTAAAGCATCCTTTTGCACTAAAAAAGTCTTGAGTGATAAATCAAGACCAAAACTGGAAAAAAAATGTAATTTAAAGCACAGATATGTAATAGTAAAGTTTGAAAACCACAGTCTAAATGTCAAAGCAGAACTGCTGAATCTGACAGCCGTCTGAACGTCTGACTTATTGTGACTGTTTCCTTTATTTTTCCTGCTCTCTGAGACCCGGGTCTCGCTGCTGGGGACAAGCGATGTGGCTGAATGTGGATCTGGTTCCTCTGCAGCCCTCGGTGCTTCGCTCTGGCCTGGCAGGGCTGCAGCTGTTTCAAAGCTCGGGGATGTTTTTCTTTTCACAGGTAGAAATTTACAATAAATAGCTTTAAGGACAATGAACATCATAATATATATATTTTTTTCCAAACTTTATAAAGCTCCCTGGAGCCAAAACAAAGCGTAAACAACAGCCTCCGCCGTTTGACAGCCACATTTTATCATTTTATCATGAGTCAACTGATCTTTAAACCTGCCAGGCGTGTGTGTCTGTCTCACACCAGAGATGCAGAAAAGCAATAATTGCAGTTTCTTTTGATTTATTCAAGATTCATTTGGAGTGAATTCAGCTCTAAGGAAACGAGAACATATTAGGAAATGTTCTCATTTCTCTTGACAGTCAGACGATACACGCTAAAATGGTAACATGTAGTAATCCTGGTTTTGTTTTTTTTTCCAATTTTATTTTTTCAAAATTTCACACATTTTTAAAACAGAAACAGTAACAACAAAGAACCAGAGGTGTACACAACAATACAGGAGATCATACAAATTCGGGTCTCTTAGGTAAAACATACATTAATCCTGGTTTTTATCTTATTTAGAGTCAAACTTTCGTTGGACCTCAGTACTTGGTGATGTGAAAACAGGATGTTTTACAATATTTTGGGGGGAAACCTGGTAACATCTTGAAAGAAATGTTTGAGAAATGTTTAATTTTGATGTGTTTCGCACTTTCAAACACATTTAATTGGATAGAAATATTGTATGTGGGTTCTTATATCCTTCATCTATCCTTACATATTTATTTTTATCAATCAATCATTAAAAAAGACAATAAAAAATAATTAAATAGATGTGAGTTTAATGTTATTGTTCTGTAAAGATGTTATTCTACGTGTATCCATTAGTAGCGTGTCTGACTAATGACACAAGCCAAATTTCAGCCAAAAGAAAAAGCTAAACAGCAGAATTTGAACTAAAAATGATCAGATTTCAGCAGAAAAGAGAGACAGAATCAGAAAGAGTTCAGAGTGTGTGAGAAACTTGTGAGGAACTGGAAGAAGAAAAGAAGTAAGACGACTGAGGGGAAGAAGATCCCCAATGCACAATGAAAGGTTTCCATTTTCACTTTAAAACGCTGAGGTGTATCATCGAGGGCATCAGTCAGTATCAACAGAATAAAGGTGAAAGCAGGTTAGCAAGACAAACACAGAAAGACAGAATGTTCTGTCATTCTCTTGGACTTTTTCTTCAAATGCATGCTTTTTTCTGACGGTGGGAGAAAACTGGAGTGTGTGGACATTCCTGAAGCTGATGCAGCTCTGAGCCCGGTTCCCTCTGCAGTCAAGGTCAGCACCCTCCTCCACTTTACATACTGCCCCTTTAAAACAACAGAGAAACTTGCTGCACAGGCAGCTTTTTAGGTTTTAGTTTGGGAGAAACGGCGAGCCTGCAGGCAGAGCTGACCTCCGCCGTCGGACCGGCCTGATGGTTCTCCGACCTGCACTTCCACACTGCTGTAAGGTCGTCTGCTCTGATCCCAGCAGCCCGAGGAGACGATCACTGAGGCACAATGTTCAATTCAAAACAGGAGCATCTCCAATAAGACCTTCTGCTGCAGTTTTGGCGAATAATAAAAGCAGATTAGAGGAGTAAAAACCTCCAGCAGAGCTGAGAAACTGTTTGCTTTTTTTTAACAGTTTCTGAAGAATTTAACAGAAAGTCAGCTCACAAACAAGCATCTGCTTCAGTTGGGAGTTCAAACGCTCTGATTATTAGCTCCTGTTTAAATAGTTTTATGAGGCTAAATGCACAAAATGGTTCTCTTTCGATATTTTATACACTATTATGTGACTTTTGTGTTATTTGTGAGAAAGACGCATTTTGAATGTAATTTTATGAGAAATAAACAGCTGTGAGAAATTTGAGCTGAATCTTTTATTTTCTTTCGTAATATTCACAAATGTCACTCAAGCTGTACATCTCACCATTTATGTACACAAAAAAAATCCCATCATTATTTGATTTATCAGATGCTCATGCAAACACATTGATGAAGACCTATTTTCATTGTAAATTTGTCATTAGGTGATCAGATCGTTCAGAAAAATCAGAAAACAACAAACATAAAACCTCAGACTGTGTTTTAAAACGGAAAACTTCAGTTGCAATTTGAATGGCTGTTTACATGAAAATGGAGTCGGAGACAGTGAAAACTTTTTGCAAACGGCTCCCAAAGTGAAACTTTTCAAACTTTCAGGAGTAGTTTGCAACAGTCAAATAGTTTTTTTAGTTGTCATGTAAATATACTGAACTGCAAGTCCAACAGATTTTTTTATAATGTCAGTAACATATTGTTTTGTCTTTAAAAAGTCACCAAAATGGTTTTTTACTGCAACAGCACATCCTCAGTAGGGTAAAACTGATGTCTCTAATTCCAGCTCGTGTTTCCTATTAGTGGATGAAGAATCCAGCTCTTGGTAAATTCTGCTTTACAATGATAGTAAGTTCTTAGTGATTTTTTATTGCTGCTTTAAAGTGTTTTATCTTATTTTTAGCGTTATATTATTGTTTTATGCACTTTGAAATTAGTATTAATATAAAGTGCACTACAAATTGAATGCATTATTGTTATTGTTTTATCATCATGGGAGCCGCCTTCAGCTACGCTCACCCAGACGCATCAGGTTGGTTCCAGCACTTCAGATTTTATCCTCCTGAAGTTTGTAGGTGAACCTAGAAGTGACCACTTTGTCTTCCCCCTCAGCCCCGTGTTGGAGGATTCAGTGGAAGGAAGCCCCTCAGACTCCGTCTCACATCCCCCCGTCAGTGTGAACATTTCCTGACAGGTCATGGCTGTCCTTCGGCCGGCGCTCGTGTTTATCCAGCCGCTCCCTGGAGGCGGCGGCCGCTCCCTCCTCCCTGATATTTAGATAGATGTTTTCTCCAGTTTGCAGAGGAATTTGTCGCTGTGCCTCCTCTGTACACTG
The DNA here is from genome assembly GCF_902148845.1 of Salarias fasciatus. Classification (NCBI taxonomy): domain Eukaryota; kingdom Metazoa; phylum Chordata; class Actinopteri; order Blenniiformes; family Blenniidae; genus Salarias; species Salarias fasciatus. The sequence continues at coordinate 37,074,497 of NC_043745.1, read as the reverse complement.
GAGATGGACACTGATGCAATGCTGCTTTTCTCAGGACATGATGAAATTAACCTCCTGTGAGGAGCTGCACCTGCTTTACCCTTCATCAGGAAGGTGACTGGATTGGGAACTTTCTTTCCGTTTGTGCACATTTACTGCACCGTCATCTGCATAAGTCGCGACATACAGCACACACTGACAGGACCTATGAGACTGAATATTTAGAGTTTAACTGTTCTCTGCATGCAAGCTTGTATAGTCACATAGCAAAACCATAAACACAGCACCAGCTAGTGGCCTGGCATAAAAACTACACTTGCTTTTGTGGCGATGGCTTTCTAAATGCTGCTGTCTGCACGGAAAACTTTTCCGACATTAAAATGGAAAAAGTTTAATGTTTCCACTCGAGTGTTGTCGTCTGAAGAGAACTTAAAATTTGCATGAAAAACCAAATTCGAGTGATGAATGGCTTGTTTGCATGGACTTCCTCTCATCGATTAAGTTTTAATAAATATTAATACGCTTCATGCAGATGTAGCTCTTTAAAAAAAAAAAAAAAAAAAAAAAAAAGGGCCTGGAAAGTTTATTCTGTGACAGTGAAAAGTAAGAAAACTAACAGAACATGCTGGAATTTAACTTGTTCCATCCATATGGTGTCTATATATGGAGCTCATCCAGACCCAGGGAGCTGAAGACACGTTCAGAAGGTCGACTTCACTGTCAAGCCTCCATTTTTGACTATGGCAGAAACCAGAAAACACATAAGAGACTGCAAACCACTGCACTTCCACCAGGGCCCATTGGGTTTAGGTGCCCTTTAACCCCCCCCAAAAAAACAACTGTAGTCCCTCAGTGTTCGAGTCTTGGCAGGACCGGAGCGTCCAGCCCTCCGGCTGTAACAACACTCCCTCTAAATGAGCTGAGAGGGCGCCTGGCGACCTGGGGACTGCACCACACGTGACCTCCAGCTCAGCCCAAGGTCGGGGATTGGGAGGGGGGGGGGGGGGGGGGGGGGGGGGTTCTGGGGTATAAATGGGACGTTACTGTCCGAGGAGTCCTGCACCTCTTTCTTCAGCCGGTGTGATGAAGTGCTGTGTCACGGTGCTGCTGTGCCGCCTGGGGTCACGGGGAGGCGGAGGAGGAAGGAGGCTCGGCGGAGCGTCCAGCCACAGGATGACCTGATGGAGCTCAAAATTAATTACATCCTAAAAAGGGGCATTAACTCAGCGTTCGGATTACCGTGATGACTCCCAGCAAACACACCCGTTCATGTCGGCGACTGCTGAAAGACCTTGATGGCGCCTCATATGTCGCTTATCACTGAACTGTGACTTCAGCTGTCACAGGAGGTGGACGTCCAGCCAGGGAGCGAGGGACAGACTGCAGCCATCAGCCATAACATGGCGTGAGAAGAGAAATCATGGGTGTCAAACATCAGGTCTGTGGGCTAAACCCGGCCCGCAGGACGCCCTTGTAAAGTGTAAAAGTTGCAACAATAACTTTCTTTATTATTAGAAACGACTGCAGCTCTTAATTCCTTTGTTTTTGCTCCATGGGCCTGATGCTTTACGCTCCTACTCTGGAAGAAAGTGGCTGATCCAAACCTGTATGGCTGCTTCAATTTTATTAGGAAGGAAATTCAATTGTCTGTCCAGAATTTTTCCTTTAAACCTACACTAAGGAACTTTTCAACCTTAATAAAACATTTTAATATCTTTTGTGATGATACTTCGACTTACAACTAGTTGAATGACCCCTCTGTCACGGGCTGAGGGCGTCAGTATTGCTTTCACTTGGACTAAGCAGCTGTGAGGAGGGTGGTAGGAATCCTGCAAACTAAAAAGCTCCAAATGTGCGAACTGCTTTACGGCATGCGTCACATCTTGATATAACATTGTTTAGCCACCATTAGATTCATTTAGATTCATTACCTCGTCGCTATCCATCCTTCACACAGCCCCTGGAAACAAATGTAGGCGAGTTCAGTCCGACAGCATGCCACCGGGAGCAGCAATTTACGACGCCACGCGCTAGTCCTCATGGGAACTGTAGTATTCGGTCAGGCAAAACACTACCACTTTTGTCCACTGGCGCCGCCAAAATCAACGAAAACTGAAAGTTCCTTAGTGTTGCTTTAAATGCATTCTCTTTTAAACTCTCATATTGGTTTTTAACAACTACTAACATAAATATATATTTTTTTAACTCTTTATGCAAAAGTTTCACATTTATTCTGCCACAGAGGACACAAACACCAAACATACAGCTAACATGAAGAACTTTCTTCAGTGTGAAGAGGAAAACAGAGCAGATCTCTGATTGCAGTTTCTCACATTTCCATCCAGAAACATGCATTTGAGGTAAAATGACTCTAAAACATTGTGTATGTGTGATTGTGTTTCTATCCATGATGGACTGGTCATCTCTCCACCTTCTTTGAATTCAGTCTTATTAAGCAAATATATGCTTTGGTTTATGCTAAGTTGTTAACATCAGCTGTGTAAAATTCCTTGAAAGATTGTGTAAAATTATATAGAGAACAAAAGATACAGCTTGAAAGGCAGAGTCACTAAATCATATATAGAAATTTATCATTTGTATTTGGAGCGCTTTGTACCTCTGCTGTGTGAAGAGCAATAAAAATGTGTGAATACGGACATATCAATATTCCTTCCATTTACAAAACCCCACGGCAGTTGACCGAAAACTTCTCAACTCATTTTATTTTTTGAAAATGTATCTGTCTCTGCAAATAATGCAGTAAAAATGTATTTTTCTAGAGAATATTACCCGTCATGACAAATGTCAAGAGATACATCAGCCACAGAATTTCACTTCAATGGAGAGTGACAATATTTCAAATAAAAACACAATTTCAAAGCAAGTTTAATACGAGTTGACACAAAAATAAGAAAAAAGCATTAAAAAAAGGTGATAAATATCATCCAACATTACCTCAGACTCTCCAAAAAGAAAAAAAACAACAACAAAAAAAACAGTCTTCATTGGTCCATCAATGTAACTGACAGCAGTGAAAACAGATTTCGCCCGTCAGAAAGCGGCCGACGCCGCATCCAAAAACCAACTAGACGGCGAACTTGTTGCGGATGATCTCGCCCCCCTCCACCTCCACCTGCTCGTACAGCCACTTCCTGTCGCAGCGGCACTCCACGCCGCACTTGCGCGAGCCGCACTCGGGGCAGGGGTAGAAGCAGCCCATGCAGTCGCCGTCCAGGCAGTCGCACACGTCCTTGCCGTTGGAGAGCAGGCGGCCTTTGTTGTCGTACACTTTGCTCTTGGCGCCGATGGACTGCCTGCGCGGTGGAGACATAAAGCTGATCTAATGTGATCTGTTCCTTTAATGGCGCTGTCCCGTGGCGCCCGGGCCCCCCCCCCTCAGTGGATGTCTTTAATCACTTTTTCAGTTTTTATTTACGTCTAACGTGACAGTAAAGCATGTGTGGGTCTATCTCCGTGACCGCTCCCGGCGTCCAACACGGTCTGGCAATGTCAATTAGAGTCATAAAACATCCAGGACGTGAAACTAAACCAAAAAAAAAAAAAAATTTCATCCTGGGGACACTTTTGTCTTTGACTTCATTATGAAACGATCCTCTGATCTGGTTTTTGGATTTCAATAGTTTCATTAAGGCAACTCGGAGCCTGAAGGAACAAAGTAACTTCTGGAAACTTCCACTTGAACATCCTTCTGGGACGTTCCAACGGCTTCCAGCTGCTGCAACGTCGGGAAGTTTGAAAATCACAGTTTTCAAAGCCTGAACGTGTTGTAAAACCTTTATTATCCACATGATGAGCTTTAAACATCTAAACGTGTTTATGAGGGACACTTGAGCTACTCTTGACGTACATGGCTGTCAAAGACATTTTGGTTCAGAGTCTCTAGTATCGTCGACTGAATTAAACTCCAGTCGGTCTGGGTTTTGTCGTTGCTCAACTGACAAATCTCCACCAAATCTGTGATTAAAACATGTAATTCTGGAGTCTTGTTGAGTCAATGAGCTGAGACCTGAAGCGAGGTAAACCTAATTACAGTAAATATCTCTGACCTGATGAGTTAACCGTTTTTAAATTCAAGCGAAGGAACAGCTCCCGGCTTCAAACGGACCTTCATCCATCAGACTGAGGGAGGAGCATTCGAACCCTCTCCGGCTGAAATCATACAGAAGAACAAAGCCACTCACCTGTCAGAGCCCGACTTCCCGCCGCGGCCGCCCCGTCCGCCCTGAAACCACATCAGTGAGCGCCGTTAATGCCCGAATAAGTGATCCCTGCTGCAGCTCCGGGATCTGAACATGAACACACCTTTGACTGATCTCCTTCACCAGATTTTTTTTACAGTATTGATCCAATGTGAAAACATGATTTTGACCCCGTTTTGTGATTGTTTGGGTTCATATGGTGAGCGTCTGATCATTTTAGTCTTCACATTTCTTTCAGGTTGATCTATGAGAACCCATTTATCAGCATTTTCAAGTGAAAAGCAAAACTTTGATTGAGGTTAAGGACTCCATTTAAACAGCAATGCTGCTTGGAGCCAGTAAAAACAGCTTTTTGAAAATGCTTCTCAAGGTGTTCCATGTTCAATCCTAAAAACTGAACAAACTCTCTCTCTTGTCATTGATATTGGTGTCGATTTACCCGCACGTGTAAAGAAACACACAGAACTGCGAGCATAGTTTGCGTGTTTCAGAAAAATTCAGCTGTTGCTGTTTACACTGGAACATCCGATTTTTCAAAAAGTTGCACTGTGGAAGCCTTTTTCAAAAAGCTCAGTTTACAGTGATACCTGAACATCACTGACATAGAACAAACACAGAAAATGCAAAAAACTTTGCCATTTTCACTGAAAAGAATTGTGTAAATGTCTGGATGTTTGCAAAGATGGAATACATTTACCTTTATAAATACAAAAACACCAAACCCCAAAAAAGAAACATTTTAAGAGCGCTCACAGATGGCTGTCAGCATTTTACACACAAAAATGGTAAAAGGACTCCAATTATAAAGCTGATTTTTTTTTTTTTACACGGGGAGCAGTTTGGGCTTTGTCTGCATGTGAAGATGGGGAGATGGGGAATCAAACCAACAACCTTCCGATCGCAATGGAACAATGCCACCAGCAGAGCCACATGATTCCAGAACTTACCTGTTTACATGAACAGAATGGAAATGAGTTGTCACAGTTCGTATAGCTCACGTTCCCAATTACTGGGTGAACAATCAGCTTTACCAAGCGCGCGCATGCACGCACACACACACACACACACACACAGGGGGCTGCAGTGATTCTTGACCCGTCAGGCCCATTAGAAACTCACCCTGATGCCTCCCCTCCTCTCTCTCCGCGCCGCGGCCTCTCTCGCTCGCTCTTTCTCTGCCTGGGCCGACGCCTGGTTTACAGCAGGCGTTTCTTTTGGTGGGACGCCTCTTTTACGCAGCTCGATCTGGCAACACGTGCACAATGATCTCAGCATTCATTTCAGGGAACACTGAACGTGTTAACTGTTCATTTTAGTCTCAGAACTGCGTCAGTTGGCCTTCTTAGTCCTCATCATATTTACTTAATGTCATCCCATTTTTGTCCGGTGTTAGTAGGCTGAAATTGAACCATTTCAAAGATTTTCAGGAGGTCTAATCACTGGAGGATTAAAAGTTATGTTTGGGAATCGAACCTTGGATGTATCCTGTAGCTGTGTGAATATTGTGGGCACGGCGTCTTCTCTGAGGAACTGTTTGCCGTTGTAGTCCCGGAAGCAGTCGGTCCTGAAATGCTCCGAGCAGAGGCATGTGTTGGAGGTCGGGATGAAGTTCTTCATCCCCAAGCTGTGAACCCATTTGCTGGCGAGTTGAGGTTTGCTGAGAGGGAACCTGACGCACGGGAAGTGGCGAGAATTTTAACAACCACAGAACAATAATCCACAAACAGCAACCGAAGCCCTGCTGATCATTAACACTGGCTCAATATGCAGAAAATACACATTTACTCCGGTGGGTCTCATTTAGTCTGCAAACAAGAGTCAGATCCAAGTCTGCATGCAGCATAAACCAGAGAACCCATGAGACAGACTTCGGGGGAATCCATTTCCTGGAGTTGATCCTAAATAATCCATATGACTAAGGACTTCTTGCCACTGTTTTCACTTTTATAGAAAATTATGTGAGCAGTGGTGGCCTACAGCAGAACAGCGGTGTCACATGTTTTAGTTCAGGGGCCCCATGCAGAACAATTACATCTGGTGTGAGTCAGACCAGTACAATATGTGATAAAAATACAGTGAAATATCCAAAAATCCTCTCCTACAGCTGTAGCATTATGCAGGTTTTTAGAAATTCATCCTGACAGCGAGAGTCGGACCCGAAATTCCTGAATTATCTGAACACTCTGTTGTTGTGGCGTTTTCCAGATCTGACATCTGAATATTGATGTTTCTTTCTCCTAAGCTTTCACTGGTGATAAGAGATCTGTGTTGAATGCAGCAGTCTGACAGCTTTGGGGTGAATCTCACCGAGTCTGAGGCCTTTCTCTACAGCCTTCAAACATCTCAGTTGTTGGCAGATGTTGACGTAGGCCGTGGTGCCTTTTCTGTTGATGCAATGAACTTTTAAAATAGTGACTTTAGATTGCCACAAATTATTTTAAATACTTCCATAATAGTATGAATACATTAAATTAAGATTGCTGGTTAATATTACCCACTGGTTCGCTGGCTAGATACTTTCTGGAAAGATTTATGTTGTCCAGTCATTGGTCTTGTTCCATTGATCCAGTTTTTTTCCAGCACCTACCTGACTCTGATAAATTAGTACAGATCTTAAACAATTATTGGTTTAATGCGAGAAGTTACATGAAGCTGAATGCAAATCACCCAGAAGTTTATCTCACAGAACACAAATTGTGTTGGACTGCAGTGTGTTTGTTGTGTAGCATAAACTGTAGAATGGATATGGATAAGTGTCGTCAGTCAGATGTCCAATTTTTTAATTCTGTCCATATTGAACCCGATACTAATATAATGTACTAGATCGAATCGGTTCCAACACTAATTCCCATCCAGGCTGCTGCCCAGCAGTTCGGTCCAGCACCTAAAGAGAGACTCAGATTCTTCAGAACAGTGCTGCACAGCTGGCTCTTCATTGCTCTATTAGGAGTAATAATGGGGTCGTGCATGAAAGACTACGCTGGATGAAAGTTGAGGAAAGATGCAGTATCATCCTTCAAATAAGTATAATTTATAGTCTCTGCAGAAATATGACATGATCACAATACCAGACATGCAACAAGTTTTAGTTTCACCCTACCTCAACTACCACCACATACAACTCTAGGAAGGACAGTCGTTATCAAAAGAAAAATGAAGAAAGCAGATGTAAATGACTTGGCATCTATTGAGATTTTGTTCAAAACTGCAGGATTTCTTGATTTCATCATGGGTGTTTTGTTGTTTTGGTTGTGCATGTCTCTGTATTTTGGTCATTTTAATGTAAATTAGATAACTAGGTATTTTCTGAGTGATATATCAGCATCATATAAGACATGTAAAATATTAGCTTCAACGTAATGTTTGCGACAGCAGCAGAACGTATTTATTGACCAGACAATAGTTAAAAATAAGAGTTCTATGTGTGTTTTTCAGAGTTTCTGTGATGCTATCACGTGGAAGCTAACATGTTTCAGCTCGGCTCTTTCCGAAACTTTACGTAAGAACAACTTACCTGTAAAATCGTATTTCCGAACCTTTAATGAACTTGTTGTTGCACCCGGTTGCTGCACAGATAACGGGCATGTTGTCTTTCTAACAGTTTAAGGGAGGTAAACGCACACATGAACGCTGCAGCAGTGGCTCCCGGTTCTTCTTCTCCTCCTCCGGTGGAACTTGACAGCTCACACTTTGTTTTAGACGCGAGCGCCCTCTAGCGGCGACGCACCTAACCAACCATCATGTACAGAAGATATATTACACTATTGTTAACGTTTATCATGGTAAATAGCATGTTAAATGTGTCAGTACATGACATAGATAATATACCTCTCTTGTGTATGTTAATGGTAAGGTCACTAAATCCCAAATCATAACAACACCACTATAAATTGCATCTTGAATAACCATATATTTCAATAAAATAGTATCTCAATTAATTAATTTTCCTTGTAATATAAAAAAATAGAAATCAGAAAAAAATACATATTGATAAGAAAGTCAGAATGACTTTTCGAGGTTCTTTGATTTTTTTTCAAGTGTCATTAAATTTTGAAAATATTCTGAAAAATTGTGGGGAAATTCTGAGAAAATAAGGCAAAAAAAAGTCTGAGAAAAAGTCTTACAACGATCTTCGGAGATCTCAATCTGAATAAATTTTTTTGAAGGGTGTCTATATAATTTGATTTGAATGTACGTTATAAATTGTGATTTTGGTCAGATTAAACTAAAGACACAACATTTTTGAAAAGTGGTCAAACTTGACATAACAGACACAATATTTTCGATTAAAAATATATATGAATGGATTAAAAAAATACAGTTTAACAAAAAAGGTCTAAATAAATTGTATGAGAATGAATTTTGAATACGATAGTCAAATTCTGAAAATATTCTTAAAACATTTTGTTGGAGAAAAATGTCTGAGTGAATTCTGCAAAAGCATTTTTCAATCAGAAAAGAATGTTAAAAAAAAGCTCATAAATTACAGAAAATGTTGAATAAAGTTTGAAAAAAAAGAAAAAAACTTTTAAGGAAAAAAAATCTTAATGACTTTTAAAAAAATTTGATGAAACCCTGGAAAATACTTCAATAAATTTTGTAGGAAAAATATCATACATTTTTAAAAAAGAAAAAAAACATGTGTTAATCATATTAGAAGGTTAAGGTTAAAAGGTTAATCAAATTCTGAAGAAAACTTCAGAAAAAAAAACATTACACAAGTGGAGATTTTTTTTTTTTTTTTTTTTATCACCGAAAACTTTGAATAACTTTTGAGAGAATAACTCTGAATACATTTTAGGGGAAAAAAGTAAATCAATTTTTAAATCAAAGTACAGAATACATTGGGATTGATGGCAGATTAAAGTAAAATTTAGACATTTATGGAGGTCAGCTGTAATCCTCTCGTATCCTCCTGTGCGGTCTTCGGGGTGTCCGGTGTTCCGGGTCGTCTGAGCCGGACAGGCCGGACCCAGGGCGGGGAGGGCGGGGAGCCTTCCTCCGGCGCTCCGCCTGATGAAATGGCTTCCTGCCGAGGCTGCCTGGTCACATGATGTAACGACGCTGGCTACGAGCTAACAGTTAGCCTCGTTTGTTAAAGCCGCTGTCAGGTATCCCCGCACGGACGGGTCGGTCCGGTGCGACCCAGCGAACACACCGCCGCTGCCCGGGAATCCGCCGGTAAGTGGAAACATGTCCGTTTGTTTAAATGTTTATCAGCGTAACGTGAAGTTAGCTCGGCTAGCTGGACTGGACTTGGTAAACACCGAGTTCCCGTGGTGAGCGGGGGAGTCGAGGCTCAACACACCGGCCTTGTTTGGACTCACCGTGAGGTTAATCTCACCTAAACACCACGCTGTGTTTTCATGTTTGAAAGTTAGCGTCGAGCAGCATTCACTGTTAGCATGTGCTAAGCTACAACCGCTTTGTTACCAGCATAACCAGACTGGTTAGCTGACTAACCAGGCTAATGTTAGCTGACTTTACCTGTTTTGATATGTCTGGGGTCTCTACTTGCTCTTTCAACTGTTTACATAACAGACTGTGACTTGGTTGTGATGCTGACACTGCTTGACTATTATTCTTGCTTACGAGCTGATTGTTTACATAAATTTGTGGGTAGGTTTGTAGTACTAGTTATATCTGTTCACAGGTGGGAGTTCAACCACCTTCAATGTCACAGTCCCACCCATCCAGAATAACAGTGTACACCCTCAAAATAGATGTTTTCTTCAACAATTCAGCATTGATGCAGTAACTACACTGTCCCTACAAAGTAATACAGCAGTAATATGTTAAGTTAGTTTCCTTGAAGGATGTATTCATACTCAGTGCTGTCCAGATAATGCATATTCTGATCACACAATGGCTTTTAATGAAGAGAGGCCCTGATCCTGTGGGAGCTGGGAGTCCTGCTGGTTTTAGGAAATAAGTTGTTTTGTTCATATTTTCTAGAAAGACATGGAGAGACAGGCGATGACGGCATGGTTGTTACATCAACGGTCTTTTGTTATCACACCTGTTCACGCTTTGATCCTCTGAAGGGATTTCCAGACAACTTCATCCTGCTGCTTTCCCTTGTTTGTGTGATAAGTTGTGTTTGGTTAGGCGCTGTTGCATCATAGGTCCAAATCCACAGCCTCGTGTGTGTGAATGTGATCGTCTGTCTGTCTGTGTTGAGTGTCTCTTCCATTTTTGTCTCAGTCTTGACCAGAATTGATTATTGAATCCTGCATGTTGTGGAGAAGATGGATTAGGTGGCACCTGTTGCACTCTCACTCATTATAAAACAGTGTATTACCTATACTAACTTTATCATCATGTTAAAGGTCATTGGCACCTCTAGGGAGCTGTACTGCAGTGTGGATGTGTCACTGCTGTCTAATTTAGAAAAAAATAGGAAAACTTCTTTTGCAGTCCCAGAAGTAAACTACTTTAAGCATCACTCCACACAGAATACATGCAAAAGAAAGTTAGATATCAAATAAGACAGGATAAACATTGCTTCAGTAATATTGAATGTTAATATGCACAAGGTGACTAATATGAGCATGGAAAGGATGGCATTAACTAAAACACAGCAGCTGTGGTTACTAGGAGTAGTTATTGGATATAATTAAACCTCAACGTCTTTCAAGTGAAAATGGGAAAATTGTTGTGTTTTTGAGATCGATTTACTTGAAAACATTACTCAGAAATGAATCATTTTGTGGCAAGCAGCTTGTTTCTGTGTATAAAGTCACATAAGGCTCCAAAATATCTTGCAGTTTGTCGCTATTGTGATATTGAGATGTACAATCTGCATAATCTGATAGATGCTAGAAGCACAAGGATGACGGGAAAGGACAAAATACAAACATCAATGTCAGCAAAACTGTTTTGCTTCTGAAACGCTGTTGTATGAATGTTCTTTAATGAAGCTTTTTGCGTTTTTAATGAGTTAAATAAACCAAAGAACATCAGTGAGGACTCAAACATAAGGCCTGTGGGACCCAAATCAGGCTGCAAGCGACTCCAATACGAACCTCCAAACGGCCAAGCAGATTGTAAAATTTAAAGAAAACACTAATTTTAATTTTTTCCAAACAAATTTTATAAAAGTAGCAGGCTAAACACAAATGGGTGATGGCTCTGTGAAAACCAGCTACTTTGCTGTGATCAAACTAGCCACAAAGCTGTACTGTTGGGGTGACTTTGTAAAAACACCCACAGTGCAACAGATACAGGAGAAGTTTCTTTAGATATTTCACTGCATTTTGTACCAGAAGGTTTCATTAAAATTGGCTTTATGTTGAGATCGTGGTTATTTTCTGTATTAATTGGTTTTGCAAAAATGTAGACATTGTCATCATGTATACTCAGCATAAATGATGTAGGAGCTGCTTTTTACTGAGTATGTTACATGATAGTGTAAATCTGTAGCAGTAGTGAAAAGTTCAGCGGTTTTTTTTGACTCTGGCTGGAGTGTCCTAGTTTCCACTGGACCTCCACCCAGTGTTTCCCCAGGGAGTCAGAAGAAGTGAAAACATCTGGGTGGATCCTCTCTCACCCATCGAGCCACTTCTCCTTCCTTCGGGGTGTTCATGGGAGCACTGATTCGTGTGGAGTCCTGTGATTGCTGAAAGTGCAGACTCCTTCCTTTCACACCCAGTTGTTGCTGAGTGTGAGGGTCCATTTTTTGCTTCACCAATGGGAGTTGGACCAGTCATCATTGTGAGACTGTAACAACTGAAATTTCCCACTCTTTTCTGCTGACTGTATTTTTACTCTGAAAATCCTGTTTCTCATGTTAAAGCACAGTTATGCTGGGCTTGAATGGCACCGCGTTCGCTGCTGGGAGCACTTCCCAAGTAGGAAGTTCCCAGTTGGACAGTGTTCAAATGTAAAAAGTCCCACTTCTCTGTTCCCTATAATCACACTTAAGAATCAGTTGTACTCCTTAAAGGCTCCAGTCTGATTTTTAGACATCTTAAAAGTTTGACTTCTAAACTGCGCAGTGCTGATTCAGTTTGGATAAATATTGGTACAACAGGAAAGTTGAATGAAAAGGTTCAGTTTCCGGTCTGTCGGTGTCGTGTAAACAGAGAACAAGTTCACTGTGGTAGCTGTTTGTCAGGATTTTGCCTCTTCTGGAATCTTCTGAACACCCTCAAACCCTTCTCACTCGATGACATCATGAGATTCTGAGCCGTGATCAGATATCATCGTGATGATCTAGTTCGGTCATTTACATCTTTTATGAATATTGTTCAGTGAAAGTAGATCATTCACTCCACAAAAGCGTCGCCGGTGATGATTCGCGAGCCATAAATACTATGTTGACGAAAAGATGAGTTCATTCAGTGCCTTATCGATTTGGTTGGTGATTTCATTTAATTTCCACCAGTCTATGAAAACATGGGCAAAGGTGAGTGACTGATAAGACGCAGCGGGACGTTGGACTTTTAACGGAGCGATCAGGGTGCGAACGGCCTGTTTCACAATGAAAGATCCTCGATTGGTTCAGTAGAACTGGATACGTCTGCAGCAGAGCTTCTGCTGAAGTTCAGAAAAAGTAGATTTGAAAATAATGAATCTTTATACTTGGACTCCTGTGATAGTTCTTTGGTCATGTTGGGTTGTTTCCTCTTAAAGCAGCTTTTGAATCATGTACCTCCTCAGCTTTGCGTTGGAATAGTGTTTTTAAATAACATTTTTGTCTTGTTTTCTGGATTTTAAAAGTCTTTCAGTGTTGAGTTTGCTCTCCCCACATGGGAACCTCAATGAAAGCAGCGTTAGATCTTTGTATCAGGAGTGTCTGAAGACTGAAGCGTGCGGTCTTGTGAGGATTTCAGAGTCGTGCCAATGACCAATAGTAACCTGCACCGTTCCCTCTCTCACTCTAACCTCCTCCCCCCTGCTTTCCCTCCCATAGGGCATTGCAGAAAGAGACTCCTCTTCTTTCCTACGCACCCTCTTCAAGATATCCACTCATTAAACCGCAGCTCAATCAGCCCTGCGTCCTCGGGGGGGGTCCAGAGGCCGGCCCGTCTTCCGTCAGCTACCAGACGTCGGCAGACTGTGGCGGAGGACTCTCATGGACGAGATGGACGGGCGATAAATAAGACGTCAACCTCAGAGGTACGGCCAGAGCGGCACCGGGAGGGTCACCGTGCCACGGATCCATCTGACCTGACCGACGCTGAAAACACATGATTAGAAAAAAAAAATGTAGTTTATTACTCATCAGAAACTAGCAAGTTGGGTTGGTGAAATAGTTCCTGTTTCAAACTCTCCAGATTGTGAAAAAGACAATCAGGAGAGTTTTGGATGTTTTGGAGGCAAATGTCATCACACCTTAAAATTGACCTTCAGTGGAAACCTCTGAGTTGATTTTATCAGAATGATGGGAACATCCATGAAATCCTTGTTTATGTTAAATAATTCACTTATTTGTAAGAAAATCCTCAACAGTCTTGTTTTGATGCCACAAACCAATGCTACAAATGAGATTTGGAAAAGAGGAAAATGCAGAAATAATTTTAATGCATTATTTTTCAGTTTTAATGAATGCTTCTTTTTTTATTTACTTTGCTTTTTTATTTAAAAAAAACTCACACTTTTACTATGTTTAATACCACATGGAGCCCCGTCTGATCACATTTTGGCCAAACAACTATTTAAAGTTGTGGTCTGACTTAGATGCAACTGTGGTACCACGAGCCAGATCAGACCGTCTGATTGGTCAGTTTTAGTCCACAAGTTGTATGTTTGACGCCCTTGAACTACACACTTTCTCTTTTTATAATGCGGTATTTTAATGAGCACTGCCAGAATCCTAAAACTCTAAAATAACCTTATTGATTCTTTGTATATAGTTGTATGTTTAGGTTCCTTCATGAATTTTTAAGCACTGGAACCTTTTCTGAATCACTACGTCTCGGTTTAAAGCCTTTATCTGGGAGAAAATGGACTGATCTGTTGTTTTGACTCTTATTTTTAATTAGCGCAGTTTCTCCTGAGCGGTTTCAAACTTTTTTCTGACTGCATGTCGTCTGATTGTGGTTATGTAAAGACTTTATTATGATTAGTCATTCTGACACTCAGACACTTTTTTATTGAAGAAGCATGAAGAACTGGGAAGTGTCTTCAAATCTCATCTGTGAATTCATCACCAGTGCCCCACACACACACACGCACGCACACGCACTCTAGCGGTTTTTGTTTTTTTTGTTTGACAGTATTGTCCTTTACAGATGAGAGCAACATTAAGGCTCATGTTAACTGTTTATGTCACAAACATAAATATATTAGACATTTTTTGCAGTAACCGTCAGGAAAAGAAGATCTCTGTTTTTCCAGACAATTGTCAGTTTTTTTGGCTTGTCGTGCAGCTTTTATCAGCAAATGGCCCATATATATATAAATATAGGGGTACAAACCATCTGTGTCCAGTAGAGGTCACTGTATGGCAACAGAAAGCTGCTACATTACCACAGAAAAACCTCCATTACTATCGTATTTGACCGACAGAGCAGGAAATATATGGAGTTACAGTTGGAAAAAAAATATAGATATTTCATCTATCGCACATTAAATATGTCAAATAAATGTTTCCTTTCACCACATCTCTTTATTAGCCTGAACATCTAGCATTAGATTGTTGCGCATCTCAATATTTAGGTTTTTAGTTTGAGGAAATCCTGCTCGTCTGAGCGCCCTTTGCTCTCTCGTCGTCTCAGAATAGAAAGAAGCGAAGCCTTTGTGTGCTGAATCAGCTTCCTGAAACGTTTGCATGGATGACACATGACATACTTTCATTTCTGCTTTTCCATCCACTTTGCTTTCCTTTATCGCACGCTTCTGTGGGCTCGGTCTGAGTCGAATCACATCCTCCTGATTTTCTTAAAATACGTTTTAAAGCCTGTCGAAGAAATGCATGATGCTGCAGTTTGTTTTTGATGCAACCGAACCACGTGTTTTTCTCCGTCATGTACAGTTATGAAACAGCTTGGAATATGGTATTATTCAATACGCTGCCACTAAGTCAAGTTTAATGGAAAAACAAAATAAAATGTTGGCTTCTCTGTAATCTTTTGAGGGTTTTGAGGGATTGGATAGGTGAGCTGCTGAGTTTCTGAGAAACGATCTGGACATATGATCAATGCTTTGTAGAATGTATGACTTTGGTTGGTATACTGTTTTTTTTAATTGGTCTTATTGCATATAAACACACACCACTGAGGTTGTTCATTCACATGGATTATTATTGAAATATCACACTGTAACACTCGGGAAGATGTTTTAATAAAGAGTGCATCCAGTCGCAGCAAATCGCCATCACTTAGTGTGAATGTTCTTTAAGCATTCACGTCCACTTCACAACACCGGCCAGCATATTGAGCTATTTTTCTACCACAGTAGCATCATCTTTCTGAATGCATCAGAACTCATTTTACGATATATGACACTCTTAAATAGCACAAAGGAAGATGATCACTTATTTTTAAATGTATAGTATTCAGTGACCTGTATTACCAAGAAAATATCTGCTACTTGTTTCTTATTACTCTGTTTACTTCCTACTTCCAGATGTTGGGAAAACACTTTTCTGTATAAAGCCACAACTGTTTTGAAGAATTTTCACGTAAATATGAGATCTGTTTAACCATTCCTCTGTAGTTGATGATTGTGAGATTGTTGCCAGCAAGCATGTACAGTGACTCGACGAGCTGCTCGTTTGGTTGCGCTTGTGAGGTTACCATGGTAACGGCGTGTGTTGTCTCCCTGCACAGGTACACGTTGATTTCGTAATGACAAGCTGCTGTGCAGAAGATGTCCACGCTGTCTGTGACTGATATCCCAGATGTTGGTCATGGTAAGAGGAAGAGCCGAGGTCGGAGGTCAAGCCATTTATTCAAAATCCCCTCAATAACAAATCGGATGAACCCTTTAAAGAGCTGCATCAAGCATCGGTTTCTTTTTAACTGCTTTCAGCAGTTTGATAAATAGTATAGATTTGATTCAGTGAATCCGTATCATAAATTCTATTCTATCTGTAAACAAAACACGGTTAGCGTGTGGTCGGTGTTTGTTTTGAGTGTGTGTGTGTGTGTGTGTCTCCCGCTCTGTCAGATGAGAGTAAGGTGTTCGACGGGGCCTCTGAGCTGCAGCTGGACTGCATGGTTGAGGAGAGCAGTGGAAGCGGCGTCGCAATGAAGCACGAGGGCCTGCTGTCGCTCACCGCCCTCTCCCCGCCCCATGACTTCCCCGCGGCCCCGCAGAACGGCCCCCCGCTGCCCGTGGAGCCCGGCGACATCAAGCTGGATCCAGCTGCAGGAGACACATCTGGCGGCATCGGTGAGGAAAACAGGCAGCTGCATTATTGAGCTCAAATCAGACGAGTCATGAGCCTGTGGACACACAGAACGTCCTCCTGATATGACAGTGAGCGGCTGGAGTCCCCAGAAGGTGGTGATATTTTGGTAATGACCATCTGCTTGCAGAAACACCAGAAATGCTTAAAAGGCTCGAGTGTGTTTTCTGCAATGCAGCCACCCAAATGGCACAAGTCAGGTTTTACATTTTCACTTGAAATCTCTGTCTTGTAAATGGAGCCAATATGAATTTAACTGCACTTCTCCATCAAACTCTGAAATCCTCCATTGTGCCTGATCTATGCTCAGAGGAGTTATTGCAGCCATGGTGTGTCTGCAGAGCTGTGGATTTTTAGAGGTTTTCTGTTTACAAGACTGTCCCATTTTAGAAATGTTACTCTCTGGAAGCTGTTTTAATCATGTGCAGTGCTGTTGCCATGTGAATAAAGAGCCAAAACACACAGTTTTTCACTTGGAAAAACTGGCTGCAAGTCATTTTCACTCTGAGCTCAGTTGAGTCTGAACATGCTGAATCGACCCTGGAGCAGATTCAGCTGACCCGTCTTCTCGCGCAGTTTCAGAAATTATAAAAAAAAAAAAAAAAAAAAAAAGTATATTCTCCTTTTCCAAAATGCATTAAAGGAGTTGTTTTCTTGGAGACAAGTAGAAGGAAAAAGCAGAATCTCACTATTTTATTTCCCCCAATGAGATTACTGGATTTATTGCTGAAGTTATTCACAGAATGCTTTTTACTGCAGCGATCGACCGTTTAAAACAACTGAGCATCTCTCAACTCGCTTCCAATTTGCTTGTTTTCTTTTATTTTTTTATTTTTAGTGGATTGTATTCTCTGGGGTCTGATTTTACGCTCGTGACAGCAGTTGTTATTTTAACAGTGTCATTATTGACTCATCTCCAGCATGCGGACAGAATCATTCAGCGTCTGACAGCAGAGGATGTTCTTTTCGTTGTTGTCCCACGACCGCTGTCCTGAAACCTGAACTCCAGCTGTCATTTTCACTACTGCCTAGCAGGTTTTCTTCATGTAACATTTCGGAGAGTCGAACCAAGTAAATGTTGAGAAGCTCTTGACCTACTGCTGGGCTGTGGAGCTCAGGAGGGACCTGCAGCAGGTGGCGATGGTGGAAAGGCACATCGCAAACTCACCATTAACTATGGTTATGATTTTTAATTGTAAAAATGTTTATTTCTCAGTATTTAAGATGACAAATGCTGAGCTTCTCAGCACTTTGCAATCAGACTGATGGTCAAGTAAGCCAAGTCCAGGAATATCTGCATTTTTTTAATATGGTCAGGATTGCTCCGACCATAAATTCTGTCTACTAACATCACAAACAGAATAGATCGAGACAGATTTTTTTGTCCAACACAAAACAACCTGTTTCTGTCTGCGGCATGCTTTACAGTAGCAGATACTCTTCTTTTTTACAAAGAGCTGAGTTTCTCAGTTCAAAATTCAGTTCTGTATCTCCTGCTCTAAAGAAGTTTCCAAAAAAATTCAATGTTTTCTTTGAAATTTTTGCTGTTTGTTTGTTGGTTTTGTGGGCCGGATTGGAGCCTCTTGCGAGCTTCTTTGGCTCACGGGCCTTATGTTTGACAGTCTTGCTTTTCTCCAATAATCTCATATTCTATAGAAACTGTGCTGCTCTCTCTTTTTAATTGTCACTCTGGTCACGCTGCCAACAGGTGGCCTGGCATGGAGCTTGGAACAGTCTGCTGGGGTTACTCTTCTAAAGTTTGAGTGTGAACAAGGCCTAAAAATAAGAGATTTCCTGTAGCTTTATGAAGTCACGTCTTTAACAGTGTTGTTGTCATACAGATAATCTGAGATATTGCATTTTTACTTTAGTGCCATTTCACATGTTCCATTTTCAAATAGAAATTCTCATCTTAATGTACTTTTTAAAATCTTTTTGAAGATTTTTGGGCTGATCAGTTTCGTTCTGTGTGTTCAGATGGCCAGCCGGTGAAGAGAAAGAAGGGACCCGCTCCGAAGATGTTGGGGAACGAGGTTTGCAGCGTGTGCGGCGACAAGGCCTCGGGTTTCCACTACAACGTGCTGAGCTGCGAGGGCTGCAAGGGCTTCTTCCGGCGCAGCGTCATCAAGAGCGCCCAGTACGCCTGCAAGAACAACGGCCGCTGCGAGATGGACATGTACATGCGGCGCAAGTGCCAGCAGTGCCGCCTGCGCAAGTGTCGCGAGGCGGGCATGCTGGAGCAGTGTGAGTGCCGTCATGAGAACCGAATCAGATAGAAGGAGGGGGAAGAAAATCATGGCTTTGATTGTGTGAGGCTGAAAAACTAACTGTGGGGTTCACTCTCGGTCTCCGTTCTGTCTGCGATGTAGGTGTGCTTTCTGAGGAGCAAATCAGACTGAAAAAGATGAAGAAGCAGCACGAGGAGGAAACGGCCCGCACGTCCACAGTGGTCACGCCCTCCCCCCCACAGGAAGCGGCCGCGCTCGACCCGCAGCAGCAGGAGATGATCGAGAAGCTGGTGGCCATGCAGAAACAATGCAACAAGAGGTCCTTCCTGGACCGGCCCAAAGTGACGGTAAGCGGCGGCGTCAGAGCCCCTTCAGCTCTTTCCTGGCCCGACGGCGTTTAAAGCCGCCCTGTGTCTCTGTCTGGAAGCCGTGGCCGCAGAGCCAGGACCCGCAGAACCGAGAAGTGCGGCAGCAGCGCTTCGCCCACTTCACCGAGCTGGCCATCATGTCGGTCCAGGAGATTGTGGATTTCGCCAAGCAGCTTCCCGGCTTCCTGGAGCTCACCAGAGAAGACCAGATCGCGCTGCTGAAGACCTCCACCATCGAGGTGAGCTGATGACCGTCTCTCACTACAATCTGAGTGCGCTCAACTGCTTTATAATGCTCAATATTAAGCAATTATTAATGATGGGAAATGTCTTCCCCCCCCCCCCCCCCCCCAAAAAAAAAAAATGTTTTTTACAAAAATGTTTACAATTTGCTCAGTGGTCTGGTGGGCCAGATTGGAGCCTACGAGCTTTATATTGACACCCCTGGTCCATGCAAAGTATCCGTCGTCCCGATCAGGTTCACCTGATGTTTTTTTTGTGTGTTTTCCTCAGATCATGCTCCTCGAGACGTCCAGGAGATATAACCCCGCCATCGACAGCATCACCTTTTTAAAGGACTTTAGTTATAATAAGGAGGATTTCGCCAAAGCAGGTACATCCAGGACAGGATTTACCTTTACTTGACCCACAATGAGGAAATTTGCAACAGTTTTTTGTTTTAATGTACGTGTATGACACTTGAACATCCATTATCCTAATAACAATAATCAAATTTCATTATCATTTACTGATTATTGATTATAATTTGATTATTGTGTTTATAACTGGACTGATGGATGGCTGGACATGCTTTATTGATCCTGTGTGGGGAATTGTGTCACAGCAGCATACAAATTAACATAAACACTGAATAAACTTGACTTAAATTTATATCATGCATCTTAATTTAGTGCTGGAAGAATATAATGTGTGGGTTTACATCGATGAGAACATTTTAAATCAACCATGGGGTAAGAGTACCGTAATGTAAATTTGCAATGACTATCAATTTATATTTTTTCAAATGTTACTTCGAGCAATGGAATAAGACAGAGCAGTACCTGATGTTATTTTGGTAAATTGATTGTTCAACCTTTGAAATTCAGAAGAAAACTGTTTTTTTGTGTAGTTCTTTTTAAAGAAAAAAACATGGCAGAGTAGAAGCTTTCAATTTCCAGTTTCAGTATTTTAGTGAGCATTCTGTAAATTGTGTAAGTGAAATCAATATTTTTTTTATTAAAGCAAGATTTTCTTTTTCCTTTCTCCAATATGAGCCTTGTCTCGCCTCTTCTAACTCATTTCAGGACCAGTACTGCTGGGAAAAGGCTTTTCTTTATTAGTGATCATGCAGAGACAAAAAGCTGTCTCGCCATTACTTGTTTGTAATTGTATCATACTCAGATCTTTTTTCCCTCCCTCATTTCTTTTTCTGACCTCTCAGGGCTTCAGTTCGAGTTCATCAACCCCATCTTTGAGTTTTCTAAAGGAATGAACGACCTGCACCTGGACGAGGCCGAGTACGCCCTGCTCATCGCCATCAACATCTTCTCAGCAGGTCGGAGTTCTCACCAAGCAGTTCACTCCTTCTGAGTGAGTCGTGAAAGAGAGAATTTAACCTGTGTGTCTCTGGCTTGCTCAGATCGGCCCAACGTACAGGATCACGATCTGGTGGAGAGGCTGCAGCAGCCGTACGTGGACGCCCTGCGCTCCTACATCATGATAAAGAGACCAAAAGTGAGTAGCTACCCGGTGGTTTTACAGACCTCGTCCTCTCCTGACGGCCGGGCCGTCGTCGTCACGACGAGGTCAGGGTGTGTGGGCAGATGTTTTTAATGAGACTGCGATGTGAACACGACTCAGCGCAGCGTCAGACTGACGTGTGCTCTCTCCTCACGCTGCCCAGGATCACCTGATGTTCCCTCGCATGCTGATGAAGCTGGTGAGCCTGCGCACGCTCAGCAGCGTGCACTCGGAGCAGGTGTTCGCCCTCCGCCTGCAGGACAAGAAGCTGCCGCCGCTGCTGTCTGAGATCTGGGACGTGAACGAGTGAGCGCAGCCCCCATGTCACACTCCAGAGACAGACTGGCGTCCAGCAGGATCACGGACTCGCACCTCCCCATCCGGTCAGGGACTGGTCGCAGCATTGAGGGGTTTTGTTTTTTCTTTTTTTTTTTTGAAGAGCGTCACGGTGATTTCGCTCTCAGACTGTAAGACGGATCCATGAGGACAAACGTTTCACCTTTTTGTTTCCCATCCGGATGCTGCTCCACCAGCGTCTGGCTCTTTCAGCCGGTTATCTGATGTCTCGTCCGTCGATGTCAATCTTCTTGTCTGATCCCACACTCTTCCTCCTACAGCGGTTAGCAGGAAGCACCGAAGCAGGTCTCGGCTGCGGCTGCAGTCACGAGTCGAGATCGCAGCTGCACTTTCGGTTGTGCAATAGGTGGAAACACACGCAGGTTTGGGCGTGAGCGGCCCGGTAATCTGCTCCTCACTTCACTGACGTTAGAGTTCAATGGTAAACAAGTAAAATGAAAAGGTTGGTGTTGTAGCTCAGGTAAAGTAATGTGAAGTAGACCTCTGGGAATTGGACACTATTTCAGTTTTATTTAGATGGCTTTAGTTTTCTTCCAAGTGACCTTTTTTTTTTTTTTTTTTTTCCTTTTGGTCATTCAAAGCAGCCCCGTTAACATTCATGTAAATTTTGTATTTATTTTTTTTTTTTTGCACACACAAAAAAAAAATGTATGGGGACACAGACAAGTATCCAAATGATTGTACAATCTAATACTAATGCACAAGAGAAACACTCTGACGGGCAAACTGTGTCCTGGATCACAGGAGAACTTCAGGTTTACCTGATGCTCTGCTGCCTTTCATGATGCCTGGACTGGTTCAGATTTCATGAAAATGAAGTTAAGCCCCTACTTCTGTTCCCCGGATGAAATTCTATCCTCAAATCAGAATAAAACGGACCGTACGGGGCTTTCATAGCAGCAGAGTGAACCGAGTGTGTGTGTGAGCTGTGAATGCATATGGATATTTGTGTGCATATAACTAGATCTGTACGTGTGAGAAATGTTTAGTGTGTGTGCTGAATTGGGATTTTGTGTGATCGTACTCATCGTAGCTAACTATAACGCACAAGAAAGTTAGTTATGATGAGTTATGTGATTTCCCTTTGCGGTTCCCACAAGGACACGTAAATGTTCCCCTCTTCACTTCCCTCAGATGGACCTCAACTACTTTTTTTATAACACTTTCCTGATCATAATATAAAGTACTCATGCGTGTGAGTAGATCCCACAGTGTTTGTGCTTATCACAATTTCGTGAGCAGAGTTCACATTTACTAGACAGAAAATTCAGCAATTGCCGTGGAAAATGAGTCTAATCTCTAAATAAAGTCAGTTTCAATAAAACCTGGTGCAAAAATACAGTGAAATGTTAATAACATTTCTATAGCTGTTGCGTTACGCATGTTTTTAAAAACTCAGCCTGGCTTTGAGGTTAGTTCTAGCCTGCTGACCTTCATGACAGCATGGCATCTTTAAATTTGTTTTAGAAAACCTATATTTTTTTTGTAATTGTCTCAATTTGCTCTGTGGCTTTTCAGCCCCCCCCCCCCCCCCCCCCCGTTGTAGCTCCTATCCAGCTCTTGTGACGTTACCTTTGTGATCACTGAGCGTTATGATGACGGTTTAGAGGCTGGAAGGAAACGGATGACTGAGACTCAGTCTGCCTGTCTGTGTCAAGGGCAAAAAAAAAAAAACCTTTTCACAAGCCGACTGAGGAGTTGGCACGAATTTGGAGAAGATGGAGACATTTCTATGTCCTTGTAGGTCTACGCACATCTCTGCACCCTGTGCATGCACAACAGTAACATTACACACACACACACCTCGTAGCTGCTGTGTTCGCTCCATACGACCAACTCCATCAACACGATCTCTGTTTTTATGCTTCTGTGACATTGACTTTCATTCATTTTATTAAAAAGCACCGTTTAATTTCCATGATTTAAATGTGTGAGAAATCCATATGCAGAATTAATTCAGCTTTTGGAAGATGTAGAAAATTTGTGCATATTTTTGATAATATATTGTGATAATACTGAGGCAGGAGAAAATAAAACCCATGTATAGAATGACACATGATCTTAAGGTCTATTATACTCAACATAAACAGCTTTAACAGACTTTGAAGACGGATTAGAAAGAAATCTGTCAACAAGTAGGAAGAAAAAACAAACAGGACTTTGAGTTTTACTGAGTGAAACAGTTTTTTTTGTTGTTGTGCATTTGTTGTTTTCCATACGTTATTCTGTGCGGCGTGACGTTCAGATGCTGCACACTGGACGATGAAGGACTGTCGATCTTCAGTTGTGACGTTCATTCTCTCTTCCTGTTTGATTCAAGAGGGCTAGAAACCGGACGATCCACTGCGAGTGCAGCCTGTTTGGAAGTGGCAGCAATCTGCACCGGTATTTCAGGATGTCGCAGCCAGATTCCCATAACTGTAGCTTTACAAAGGGGGATGAATCACGTCCTTTTCAGCTTTTCAGCATCACGTCGAAGAACCGGTTTAATCCAGGCATCGTACATTACTGCTCGATGGTTTGAAATGCAGATTCACACACACACTCACACACACACTCACACACACACACACAGCTAACACAATGTGCTTCTGCTTCATCCGAACTCTGAGGAATCGTCCTGAAGCCACTTGATGTGTGGAGCTGTCTGCGTTCTGTACTGGACTGTCTTATCTTTTACCTCCATTCACCAGCAGTTTACCTGTTCTGGACCTTCCAGATGGTCAGATGATATATTTTTATAAGCACGCTTTTCAACATCAACATTTTGACTTGTTCCGGTGGAAAAAGAAGAAAAAAAGCATGGTTGTTGAGGTGTTGTTATTCTATTTCAGCGCTCCACTGGGGTATAAACAGACTGAAACTAAAGCAGCTAAATGGAATGCGGCCATCACTCCATGCTTTTTTTCTTTCTTTCTTTCTTTCTCTAACTCGGACATGAAAAAAGAAAAGGAACCACTACATTTGCTCTGGGAATGGTGAAGTTCTGAATTAGAGCTTCAGACTGTTTCATTTGAAGTCATTAACACTTCAATATTGGTCCAAATAAATGCATCTTAAGGAGGAAATGATCAAACGAATGAACTGTTACTTAACAACCTGAATCGACTAAGATTTCCCTTCTTTACGTTAAACTACCAGCTTCAGTTCTCCTTCAATGGGGAAATAATTCATCACAGTGTGGACGATGGCTCCGCCATGGCCCGGGGATCTGTCCTCTGCTTTCATTTGGAAGGTTTCAGTGTATGTATGTCTTCAAGAGAGGGCGAGTCCACCAGCATTTTGCTTCACTTGAATGTTAGGAGAACCAGAGATTGGATGAAGGGGCTCTGAAAGGGAAAAAAACAAAACAAGTTTGTAAATCATTGAATTAAAAGGTTAAATCTCTTGTTCCATTTAGATTCATTAAAAATATTTTTTATTAGTAAACACTGTTTGAATCTTTATTCTAAAAGCTTGTAAATTAATGCGGCGGTCAGCTCCACCTGTTGGCTGAATGAATCCAAACATTTAGGTGTCACCCTCCAATGGCGTGCACGTCAGACTGCAAAATCCCAAAACAACCTTACCAGTTTTTCTTCCTCAACAGTGTTGGAAAAGCATGTAGCAAAAGGCTGCTGCTGCTGCTGCTGCTGCTGCATTGTTTTCCCGCCTTGTGTTTGTCTGAGACAACAGGACTTCTTAAAAGAGCCAGTTCCCATTTTCAAGTTTTGTAATGAAGATACATCTCAGAAAATGTGAATAGAAATGAAAAGTTAACCATTTTCTCAACTCTCTGTGCTAAAATCATGCAAACTAAAATTTCTACACCATTGCATTTACTTACAGTAAGTCTGTGTCTCGAAGCACCACCTTGTGGTCCAAACTGGTATTGCAAGGCAATATGAGCTGGGCGAGTTGAAACTTGCAGGCGTTGGGAGATGAAGCATCGCTAAGTGTCCCTTGAGATGACATTGAGTGTTTTGTCTCGATCGCTTGGTTATTTGAGCTCATAATAAATTCAAAATATTACATATTGTACCTTTTTGATGTGACCGTGGCTTCAAGTTCAAAGAAAAGAGGGGGAAAAAATAAATATTCCAATATTTTAGCATGGTTTGTTTTTGATGTTTAGCAATTTCACACTAAAAATCTGAAGAATAAAACTGAAGGCTTAAAGATATCAGTTTATATGGAGTAAATCGAAATTATATCTTGATGTTTGAATTGAAATGAACTTGTCCATTATATTCAGATTTTTTGAGATGTGTCTATATTTTGTGGTTTTTTTCTTCTGAAGTTGCCTCTATGTGTATTCTCAAAGGAAGCGGAATGGCTGTAAAAAGGAAGATAAAATGTTAGCAGGGTATTTAAACAGGAACACGTTTGACCACGTATTGTATCGAACCTTCTGCCTTCTCTAAAGTTGAATTTGTGTGTTATTGACACTAAATATGGGAACATATTTTAGATTTCCTGACATTCTCTTAACCCTTCAGCAATGTCTTGAATTGTTTCTTTATTAACTGAGGCAGATTAACACAGAACTGTGTACAAAGTTGTGTCACAGCAGCGATTGAGTATTTTTTTTTCTTGAGTTGGCTACACAAAACTTACTTTTGAAACCTTTTTGATTTTGTTTTGCAGTAAAACTTGTGGGGTTTTTTTCTTTCAGTTTGATGCTTGCAGAGTATCTCTAACAGCAGCGTCTCTCTGATGCTGGGGGATGTTCTCCCGCGTCACGTGTCAGCCGATGGAGGGAATACTAATGAATGGTGGAGAGTGTGCGTGTGTGCGTGCGTGAGTGTGTGTGTGTGTGTGTGTGTGTGTGTGTGTGTGGTCTGCTCAAATCAAACCAGCTCGAAGCATCAGACGCTGCCTCTCAGAAGTTCCCTTGTGTTCGTGTGGTTGTGTTGAAGCTGAATTGTACTGTATATACTGTGACTGTCATCTCTGATCTCTCTTAATTCCTGTTGTTGAAAGGATGACACTGTACACATTGTTGGTATATAGAAATGCAAAGCTATTTTAATACTTGTAACTCCTGAAAACCTTCTGTTTTGTATGTACAGTATGAATTAAAGCTCTGCTGTAGTGCTGACATCCATCCATCTTTCCATTCTTCTTCTGCACGGCTTCATCGGCTTCTCGGTTCTGGAGAGTTGGAGCTGATCTTTGAAAGCAGGTTACTGTGGACAGGTCAGCATCTCTGTGAGGCGAGAGAGCAAACCACTGTACCACTTAGCCTCCCTCAGAATTACGGAAAGTTGCCATGAAAATATGCAAATTACACACAGAAAGACCAGCAAGCCCATTCTAGACTCAAACGAGGGTGACATCTCAGTGTGAGGTGAGCCTGCAAGCCACTACACCACTGTGCAGCCATTACAGTCACTGTGACAACATGATCTTCATATAGAGGTAAACCAGAACACCTGGAGAACCCCCCGCCCCCCCAACACACACACACACACACATGCATGGGCCGCATGGGCCGCATGGGTGCACGGGACCCCAAAAATCTTTTGGCTGTTAGTTTTGATCACATTCATAGCGATAATTAATGGAGGGCCATGAACAATTAATAATTTTTTTGAAGTTGTTTTTAATTGCAGAATTAGGATTACGGTTAGCAATTGACTCAAATGAAATAGGAACACATAAAATAGGAGAAAAGAAACTAATTTAACTGTCAAAGGGACACTGTTTTTTTTCCCATCCATGTTCAGTCCAGGCGGATTATCAGGATTAAATTCTTGAAGCTTGTCTGTGAATTCTTGAATTCCTTGAATTCCTTCCTGTGAATTCCTTAATTCGCGGTGTGTATTTCACCAATTCACCTGAAAGACAAAATGGGACTGGCCTTCCCTTAAGCCTCTCAACTTTAAATGTTTTTAAATGTTGGTTCAAATTTCACATTTGTGTGTGTTTTCTGATGTGAAACTGCTCCTTTAAGTTACATTAAAATATTCAGATGAAGCCATTTTCTTGCATTAAATTGGTGATTTTGTGTGTTGATTACAAGTTCACAAATGATGCGGTTGTTGCCAGTAGCTACTCGCGATTAATATTGGTCAGAGTTGCGATTGACAATTTAATCGATTGACAGCGCTAATGCAAATATAAAGCCCTTTGGGGGATTCGCGTGATCTGTGCTAATAATGGATCCTTAATTCGCGGTGTGTATTTCACCATTAAAACTTAGCATGGATATGGCAATCTGGCAAAGTTGCGCAATCTTTCAATTTTGCGCATTTTGTTAATCTGAAATAATAATGGGATGTCGAAAGTGAGTTGATATGTTGAAACATGAATGAGTGAATCACAGGTAGTAATCAGCAGGAGATGATGATGTGTTGCTGGTAGGAGTGTGTGTATGCGGACTGATGATGAGGAGGAGGAAGAGGAGGAAGAGGAAGAGGAGGAGGATGTTGTGAAGGCAGGTTGTAGCTGGCCGAGCCTCCTCGCGCTGAGAGAGGCGGGCACTCGTTTCGCATCACCTCGCGCTGTCAGACGGGATGGCAGCTTCTTGCTCTTTCTCCCCGGCCGAACGTCTCCAATGAGACCCGCCCAACTGCGAGAGCCCCGGGTGATTTCAGACGAACCCCGCCGCCCCGGAGCCTCCGTGAGCGGAGGAGGACGTGCACCGCCCGGGAGGACACACACCACCCAGGCCGTCCTCAGCAGCTGGCTCCGCAGCTAGCCTGCTAGCATAAAGCAGGTAAGGATGCTTTCACCTCGGCAGCCGTGCGTCTGGTTTTCTCCTTTCTGTGCACCTTTTTCGCACACCCTGGACCATTTTCTATCTTTCTTGTATCTTATTAAACGCTGACAAATCGTTTTTTTTTATTAAATCAAACCGAGGAGGCTAACGTTAGCGGCTAGTTAGCTCCCCTGCTAATCCACTCGTGACGTAGGAAAGCGTAATTGTAGCCAAGAGGAGGCGACAGGATGCTCGAAAACGGGCGAAAAATCATTAAAATGAACACGATAGAATGGAAATACGTCTATTTTGTTGCTGGGAGTGTGAGGTAAAGGGAGGTGTTGGCATCACAATTGTTATTAGTGGACGCTATCTTCCTGACAGCAGCTAATCTCCACTCTTTACAAGCTGGTTAGTTGAAAAAAGAAAAAAAGAAAAACCCTGCTACTGGTAACCAGCTCACCATGAGGGTGATCTGTGGTCTGAAACTGACACCCGTGACAGACTTCACGTCTAGATCGTCTATCATGAATTGATGGCTGTGGTGTTGTTTTACCACTTCCTGTCATTTCCGTATAATCCAGAGAAAGGTTGTGTTCATAATCCAGATGACTGTTCTCGTTAAATAACATGGTAACCAGGGTTCAGGTTGATGAGTTGTAAATGACCGTGACTTTGGTTAGAGGTTACTGATGACAATGAGGTGAACATGCATCCTCATCCAGCATGAGTACAGTCACAGTGAACATGCATCACTTCAGATCGTGACTGGATTATGCTGTGTGTGTGTGTGTGTGTGTGTGTGTGTGTGTGTGTGTGTGTGTGTGTTATTTTGCTCCCTTTGTTATGTGTTGTAGATTCAGATGTGGAAATGATGTGCGAAGGCAAACTTTGCCTTGTTTATTTCAGCTTTTCTCAAAATTTAGGTGCAGGTTTTGTGGTTGTATTCTGGCATCATATTGGTTTGAATTGGTGGGTTTTCTCCCGATTTACTCCAAAACACACACTTAAACCTGATTGCTAACTAAATAGTGACTAAATATGTACTAAAACTGTGACGTGACATATAATTGGAATGCAAACATGGAAATTTCACATGGAAAGCTCCTCAAGCCCACCCCGGACTTGAATTGGGGATATTCTCTGTGTGAGCCAAGATTGCCGTTCACTACACCACTGTCCATCCTCAAAAGTAACAACCTGTTACATCCGTGTCTGTGTCATGGAAAAGAGGCAATATGGGGGATTATTGTGAAAACAAAGGTCAAAAGCACCCCAAGACATATACAGAAATCCCCCAAGAGCCCAAAATGGACCTGGGAATTTCAAAATATAGGAACTTATTATAAAGCCATACAAATCAAATGCGACAACATAGTCACCCAATGTGTGAATAAATGGTGTGAAGGGTGTTTAGGGTGTTGATGGTGTAACTCACCTTCACACAGTTATCTGGTTCTGGTTAAGTTTGCAAATTGGAAAGATTGTTTTACAGGAAGTACACAGAATTTATACAGAAGAAAATAAGTCAATACTTAATAAGATTCATTTCAGGATCTTTTATTGTTTTTCGTTGTGATTGGTAATAGATGCTGGATAGAATATAAAACACACAACTCCCTTGCTTATTGTTTTGCTCCAATACTTGATTTGAAATTTTATTAGTTTACTTTACACTCACCGTAAATTAATTTCTAAAAGTCTTTGTATTGAAAAAAAAAATCATAGTTCTTACCCTCTACCGTTAAGAAGAAAGAATTCCACCGTCACATGAAAACAGCAGTTCTTCTCCATTTACTGAACATTAACAACAATCTCCATTTATTCTTTGAAATTAATACAGCAGTCATTATTATATCTTTTTTTTTTACTTTTTTCAACTAGCTGCATGACATCAGATCATCATGTGATAAATCCTCAGTCTTTAACCATATTGTGCATGTTAATATCACAATGATAATAAGCTTCTGGAAGTTCAGGGGGTAAATTTTGGTCTGAATTGCGTTGGCAGAATGTTTTCTGTCTTCGATTGCTTTTCTTCAGCGCTGTGGATTTGAAAGGCTGTGGAAGATTTGAACAGATGACGTTAATCAGAGCAGATCTTTTGTGCTGACTTGTCTGTCAAACTGTCACACAACAATGGAGTGCAGCACTCCTCCCTCTGAATGGACGATGAAGGCCTCGCGTCAAATCTAACTCAATAGTCACACGGCTCCCGTCTACATTGTTCCCCTTTTTTTCTAAGTAAATGCAATATGGCACAAATTTGTAGTTATCAAAGTATCAGAAGGCACAATGTACTTATATAGGACTGAACTGCGATCAATATATCATTATAACATCATTTTAATATAAAAGAATTATGATGAATGTGTTGAAATTGTGTGATTAGCAGCTTGAATTCCTTTGTATCTGGTGGCTATAGGTGAAGTCATCTTCTAAAGTCAGTGTCAGTGGTTCGATATCGAAATAAATGAGTTGAAGAATTCTTTGGAAGATGGTGTAGAGACGACAGGTTGGTGAAGATGGGCTGGTTAGACATCCAGCTGATCTGATGTGAAGCGAGTGTCCGAGCTGTTCTTTTTATTTTCTGTTTTATTGTGGCGGGTAATAAAGTCATCACTGCTCCGATCTGACCGCCTGTCGTTTTTACTGACGGTTCCTGTATTGGTTCAACTACGAGGATCACTGTAATGCTTGAATTATCAGGAGGGATTGCAGTTTCCTGGTGTGAATGCAGCAATCCTTTTTCTTTCGATCGCGTGGGTTTTCCACGCCTTCAGCCTATTGACTGCAGTTCACCGTGACTGGCAGGAAGTGCCTGTGAATAATATCCATCTCCTCCACGTGCTTATATAAGCGGCTGCTGCTGCCTCAGCTTCATGTGTCGTGGTTTGCCTGCGTCATTATCTCGCCTTTGTGGGTTACGGCGTTTGTGTATTTTATGCCATGTTCCTGAGTGGATGGAACAAGGCCGAAAGCCGACGTGGGCCATTATAGACAGCCGGTGAGGAGTCACAGCCCCTCCATCCTCTAAAAATAAAGCCCGCAGCCCGGCCGCTTCATAAAACAGGCTCTTTGGCTTGGTACCAGATCTCGACCGGGCTGCCAGACCTGCGCGTGGATTCACTGTGCTGATGGTTTTGTGCGATAAAGAGGGTTAGAGCTGTGTTTTGTCAAGGCTTATCCCAGAGGTCTGCCCCCCTTCTGACTAATGGGATGTGTCTTCAGCCACAAAATTACACGGAATTACATTTCTCAATAAAGATAGCACAGCTAATTCACTTCTGTTGTTTATCATACACAAGGAAACTGTTTGAGCTACTTCTGTTTTTGCTTTAAACAATAACCTGTTTTTTGCGGTTATCATCTATTTGCTTTATAATAAAAATGCAGTTTATGTTACATTGGCGAAAATGAAGAACTGTGTTCAGAACTTTTGGTTCGAGACAAAATCAACTTTTTTTTTATGTTGCCTTTTTTCTAATTAGCGTTTTGTGTATTTTTGTCATAATTGTCTATTTTGCCTTCAGGAAAATAGTGACGATAATTAGAAACTACTATTATTATTATGCTGTTTTGCTTTTGTCTCCCTGAAAAAAAAGTTAATGTTGCTTTTACAAAATTGATTGCATACTTTATTTATTTCAAACTAGCTTTTAGTATGTATATAGATACACTGTAGTTTGCTGCATGAACAACAGTAAAGAACTTAAATTATTGTTTTCATGAACGTCATTAATTACTTTTTTCTTTTAGTCAGACATGCTGTGTGATTATAATTTTATGTTTTGCTGTTTAGGTATTTTCTACTCCACAAAAACTATACTTTTGAGCTTTTTCATCGTTAGTGTTTCATATTGTTTAGCTGATTTTAACTGTGAAACATGCAGGTAATCTTTTGTTGTTGAGTTTACACTATAATGAACTCCCTAATTTCCTCATTTCGTGTACTGAATTTGGAAAACTTTACCGGCAGTGAATGATGAAACAGTGAGACACTTTCTGTCCCGTTTGTAACCTGACGATGAAAGTTGGTCTTACGTGCAGCAAGATAAGAAAATGTTGAGGTTTTTTTTGGTGGGAAAAGCTAGAAGGATTTACTTCAGAGAGATGAGAGGTTTTTGGAAAAGGATGTTTTCCTTTGTCGTCCCTGTGAAAATACCTCCCACCTGTTGGCCTGTGTATAAATAGCTCCAGAACGTTAGCTTCAACCTGCGGGCTTGCTCTTTTCCCGGAGTCTCAGAGCGGGCGGATACTCCTGTTAACGTCAGACGACGGTTCACTTTGGTCTTCTCGCATGTCGACATGTTAAAAGTCAGGCGGAGACTGTCGGCCTTCCAGCTTCTTTCACTGAATTTACCTTGTGGGATGAGCACTGATGGTAAGCTGACTCATGAAGACTCGCCTTGGAGCGAACCGAGTCTCCGCTTAAGTCCAACATCAAATACAGAGAATTTAGTAAGACGGCTTATTTCCAATCCAGACATAAAGTATTACATAACTGTGAAGGCAGCATTATGTAATTTATGATTTCCAAGGATGTTGGTCTGTTTTTCTTTTTAAATTAAATTGATTATCGAAAAAAGAGGTCATCACCTTTTGTGTTTTCATGTCAAGGTTAATCCAGGTTGCTGTTATTTCTTGGCTCTTTGTGGAGGTTTTTTTCCACTCACAAGTGGCTATTAGACATAATTATACGCTTAATTCCTGTGAGTCTTCAGTCAGCCTGAATGCTGAGCTGGGTTTAATGACGGTCTTCATCAGGATGCGAGACTACAGCCTCAGTCCTCATTTACAAGCGTTTCCTTTCATCTGTCAGACATAAGATTCACTCCCAATATGACGCAGTTCTGAAGATTTACCAGTGCCCTGCTTTCTTGTCCACCCCTAAACGATACTATCACACCTCCAGGTCCTCCATAATTCAGTGTGCTGGCTGGTTCACATTACACCGGTTTGAAGATCGCTGCTGTGGCTGTCCGTGTGTTTTCAGGATTTTAAGTTCCTTTTTGGTTGTCTTTAAATGTGGTGAAGGTTATGAACCTTCCTGATCTGATGGGTGTTTATGCTGCATTTTAATAAATGCAAACTCTTGGAGTGAAGACGCATCATTTTTGTGATTTCGTTTAAAGCTCGTGTCCGGAGTTTCCGTTCGTTTCTAACGTTATGTATCATTTTTCAACAGAGCTTAAATGTGTCAGTCTGGTTCGATACTATAGTATAATATTAGCATAAAGCACTATAAAAATTTATTTATGAGCCCCGCCTTCGTCTCATAGACCCCGGTGTTATCCGAAAAAGCGCCGGTCAGCGTCAGCCAATAGATTTCGAGCTTCCGCGTTCTCGTGCTGTCAATCAAAGTGTGCACGCCGCATCGCAGCCAGAGAGCACGGCCGCTCGCCCAGGCAGAGGTGAGTTAGGTTCGGAGCAGCAGCCGCCGCTTACCTCGGATATATCCACTGTCTGCTGAACATCCACCGTAAACAGCTAAACATGTAGGATGCTGTAGGACTCGGAGGCTCTCATTTTCACCCGACGGATAATAGCGTGCTCAATTAAAGGGGCGTGGCTTGGTCGCTCATGAAAGCAGAGGGAGGGGGAACCTGAGACTTTGGATTAAAAAAAAAAACCTCTCTCTTTCAAAACTCCGGACACGAGCTTTAAGGAAACTTTAGTGTTTCCGCTTACGTTTTCAAAACAACATCCAGTATAGTTAGCATGCCAGGCCACTAGCTGGTGCTGTTGTTCGTTTTTGTCATGGACCCAGACGTACATGCACAGAAAGATTTGACACACCTCCTGGATATCACTTCATTGAGGTTATGGTTGCTCCGTGAAAACATGTTGCAAGAAATGCTCCGTAGATAGTCCAATTCCTTAAAGAAGACCCATTACCACATTTTATGCCAATGAATTTTAGTCATTTCCAATTTTGCTTATAAGCATATCTTGGGACCTTTATAAAGCAACCTGTTGTTGTGTATTTTGCTTTTTTGGTTTTGATTATTCTCACTGTATTTGTTAAAGTGGTTACCGAACGAAGCACTGAGCAGAATTTATGGACCTTTGAGCTTATCGGTGACCTATGACAGGCTTTAGGTGCCTGTGAAAACCTGCTCTGTTCACACTGTTTGCATTTGAGGGTGGAGTTTGGGAAATACGTCCTCACATGGCATTTGTTGGCGTCTGAGTAAAGACCGTCAGCCGGGACATGGAAGGTCTGAGTGAGAATAGATCCTGCTGCTGTGGAGCCACTTCTTTATTTATGACAGACATGTTGTGTTAATGTGGCGTTCTCCATGTAGCCTACATGTTCACAGCAGTCTGACTGTTACGAGCAAGAAATAAAGGAAGTAAACTAAACAACACATTTTACTTTTCTCCAAGTGGTGCAGATGTATTTTTATGTTTCAGGTTAGGAGAGAAACCGAGAAGTAAAAGCTATTATGAAAGAGCAAAATGTTTATAACTATCTGAATAAATAAAATCACAAAACTAATTGCCCCCAGTGGATGGACTGAGCGCCTTGCATGGCGGCCGCCTCCGCTGGTGGGTGAATGTGAGTGTGAATGGGTAGATGTGATAATGCAGTTTAAAGCGCTTTGGGGTCTGTTAATGCAGAGGAAAAGCGCTATGTAAGTGTAGACCATTCACCATTCACCAAAGTGCAAAAAACTTTAATGAAAAAGATGAAACTGCAAAAAGGCAAAATCATGTGAATCAGCTAAATGACGTGCTAAAGTATTGAAAACTGCTAAAATCAGCTAAATTTGGCAAAATGTCTTTGATGACTATAATGCATACATGTTGAGAAAATGTCAAATGCTCTTTAACACGTCTGCATAAATTCAGCATTGTAGGATTAGTAGGATTTTTCTCACTATATTACAAAGCCAAGCTGCTCACATGTTGTCAACAAAGCAGCTCAGCGTTTGTCTTCACCTTCTCTCACTGTCAGAAAACAGCTGATCAGTGTTTCTCGTGCTTCTCGGTGTCTGTTGCCGCTCAAGTCGAGCTCAAGAGGCTGATTTGCAGCCAGTGGAGGTTCGGACTGAGCCTCCACTGGTCACCTGCTGGTCAGAGGGTTTTGAGGGTCATAGTGCACGTTCCCTCCGCCACCAAGCCCCCTAATCTGCTTACAGTCACAAATGGCTTTAGCACAAACAAGCAGCCGGTCTTCACAGCAACACGACTGTTGGCTTGTTTTAATTTAACTGTTGAAGACGCAGGTTTTGATTTTCTCCATGCTTTGTAATCATCGATGTTGTCTTGTCGTCTGTCGTCTGTATTTGAAATATTGTTGTACCCCGGTGTTTTTAATTTCCGCAGAGCTGTTTGATAGAAAGGATAACTGCAGCGTTGCTGCAATGTGCAGTAGCTCTTTTCAGACATTTCATACTGCTCTGATAATGTACACGAGTTTCAAATGGAAGAATTTTCCATTCCTCCTGTGACTTGAACATGAATTCTGATTTTTTTTTTTTTTAGAGTTGATGTCTTTTCTGATTTATTTTATAGTCTTTCGTAGATCTTTCATAGAGTATGAAAGTCTGATCCACCTCTAACAAGATAAATATTAATAACTTCCGGTAAGCTGTGCATGAAGCAGGCAGAGGAATTTTAAGGAATTCAGTAGCTGTAGCATACTGAGGGTGAGAAAAATATGCAAGAAGTCTTATATTTTCTGCAACAGTAGCCTGAAGAGAGCCTCTTTCCTTGAGAATTTTTCTGATTTGTGACAGGAGAAAGCAGAATAATTTGTTGCATATAATGAAAAGTATTCAATCCCCTTCAGTTTTTCCTCATTTTGTTATGTTACAGCCTGATTCCAAATGGAATAATTTTTTTTCTCTCATTATTCTAAACACAATACCCCATAATGGCAAAGCAAAAAATGTGTTTTAGAAATGTTTGCAAAGTTAATTAAAATGTAAAACTGAGGGGGTCCTTCTGCAGCCCTTACAGCCTCAAGTCTTCTTGGGTTTGAAGCTTCGAGCTCGGTTCCCCTGCATTCGGTGTATTTTTCCTGGTTCTTCTCTGCAGATCCTCTCCGGCTCTGTCAGGTTAGATGTGGAGCGTCGCTGCTCAGCTGTTCTGAGGTCTCTCCAGAGATGTTCAGTCAGGTTCAGTCTGGGCTCTGGGCCGCTCGGGGACATTCCCAGACCTGTCCTGAAGCCTCTCCTCTGTTATCTCGGCCGTGTGCTTCAGGCCGTTGTCCTGTTGGAAGGTGAACCGTCGCCCCAGTCTGAGGCCCTGAGTGCTCTGGAGCAGGTTTTCATCCAGGAGGTCTCTGTACATTGCTGCATTCATTTTTCCCTCTATCCTTTCTAGTTTCCAAGTCCCTGCTGCTGAAAAACAGCCCCACAGCATGATGCTGCCTCCGCCGTGCTTCACCATATGAATGGACTTTCCAGGTGATAATCAGAGCCTGGTTTCCTCCAGACAAGATGTTTGGCATTCCGGACAAAGGGTTCAGTCTTGGTTTCATCAGACCAGAGAGCCTTGTTCCTCCTGGACTGAGAGTCTTTTAGGAGCCTTTTGGTAAACTCCAAGCAGCTTTGCTGAGGAGTGGCTGCCGTCTGGCCGCTCGATCATAAAGGCCTGGTTGGTGGAGTCCTTCTGGAAGGTTCTCCCATTTCCTCAGAGGAACGCTGGAGCTCTTTCAGACTGACCATCATTCACCTTCTTGGCCAAGGCCCTTCTGCCATGATTGCTCAGTAAATGACAGAGGCGACTGTGCTCTTCAGGACCTTCAGTTCTGCAGATCTGCCACTATCTTTCAGCTGCTGGACCTTATATAGACAGGCCTATGCCTTTGTAAATGAAGTCTAATCTATCAAATTTTTTTCCAAGTAGAATCCAGTCAAGTTGTGGAAACATCTCAGGGATGGTCAGTGGAAACAGCTGAGCTGAGCTGAGGTCAGTTTTAAGCGTCATAGCAAAAGAAGTGAAAGCCTATCTGCGTTTGAGTTTTCAGTTCTTCATTTTTAATAAATATGCAGAAATTTCTAAGAATCTTTTCTCACTTTGTCATTATTTCATGTTGTGTGTAGATTGATGAAGAAAAGAGAGAATTTAATCCATTTTGGGATAAAGCTGTAAGATAACAAAATGTGGAAAAAGTGGAGGGGAGGGAAGACTTTCCAGATGCTCTGTATTTAGTTGCAACAAAGTCGAGGTTGGGGAAGGAAGCTTGTAACCGGTAGCTGACAGTTCATCACTGAGCGAAGCCTCTAACCTCAAACTGCTCGGGTTGCATCAGGAGCTTCACCCAACGTGAAAACTTGAGCCAAATCAAACGTGTCAGTCTCCTGACCCACAAGAGAGCAGCTGAAGCTCCCACCTCCGCTCTCTCGTTCAACAAAGTGATCGTTTTCCTTCTTCCCTCTCCGTTCTAGGTTTAACTCCGTCCTTTCTGAGCCACCGCCATGAAAACCAAGAGGCCTCGTTTGAACTCCTCGACCGAACCGTCTCGGATGTGATGGAGCGCCACTGAGTCCGGAGGAAACGTGAATCCTGGATGACGTGACGCACAGGACCAAGTCGATCCAAGATGGAGAAAAAGAAAACGTGCCCTCGTCTTCTCGACTACCTGGTGGTCGTTGGAGCAAGGTGGGAATTTAATCCGTTCCAGCAGTAGCCTTTCTGATCAAAAGGAGAAAAATATCCTTCCTGACAGGTTTTATTTCCTCTTATACGACGTGTAAAGCATAGGATCAGTTCAAGTGATTAATCTTTTAACGGCTGCTAAAAATGGCAAATGTCATGTCAGGGGTGTTAGTTGATTTATGCTGCTGTAGGGAGTCTTGCAGCTTCAGTTCAGTTCCAGCTTTACCTTTCATATAACTCAAGGGAAGGTCGTCACCCATATATATAATCAACCTGAGGACCGGGTGCTCAATCTGATGCAAAGCCAAAAGAATGCCGTTTGAAAAATTACTAAACTGAATATTTCACTGATAATTGCACTGATTGTTACTGCAATTTGCAGCAGCTATTAGAGAAGTATTTTGGACCTTTCAATTTATTTCTCAATAGAAGGATTCGTTAAAATTGGCGCTATGTTGAGATTGTAGTTATCTCAATAGTAATTGTTTGGTTTAGCTAAAATATAGACATTTCCAAAACATACAGTATACTCTGCACCACAACAAAATGACAAAACCTTAAAAATGTAAATTTCAAGGTTATTCTGGCACTAAACGGCGCAGCTCGGCCTACCCAAGTCAGAATTGGGCTGTATGTGAATTCTGATGTATCTGACATCCCTAATTTACTTAACATCTCATTTTGCAGTAGAAAATGACGTGAATAATACTGAGTGAGAAACCTCAAATTTACTGGAGGAGGTTGCTTGGAAATGAATCTGGGGTTAATGTGTAAACTGAACATCAATTTCCAAGATTCAAATTCAGTAAAATTGAATTTAGATAATGTTCCGGTTCACACAAATTCAATTTGTATCATCATACTTACAACGAATTCAGTTATAACAATTCATAGTTTGAACCTGCACCGATTCCTCTCTAAAACCGAGTTTACTGTTGTGCTGTGAGTAAATTGACCCCAGCGATCTGTTATGTCTGCATTTTCTCAGTCTCATTTCCAGAGTACTCGTATCAGACAGCATGTGTGATGAAGCATACAGGCTGCTTGTTAGAAGCACAGTAGCTGAAGGGTGAAAGCAGGATTCACGTGAACACAGTGAACTAAAAGAGTTTTGTCTGCAGCGTTTAGAGCTTTACAGAAAAGATCCTGTGTGAGAGGAGTCAGACGGTCACTCGGCTGTTTTTGACCAGATTTTCTAAAGGAGTCATTTCATTTAACAACAAACTTTGTTTTTAAATGTTCTCGGTGTTTTACTGGCCACTTAGCTTTACTGTCAAGCCAGTGAAAGCTTTTAATTCAGTCTGAATGAAGTGCTTTCCTATTTAACAGCTGTTTTAAATTAAAGATGAGCGGAAACAATTAACAGAGGAGTGAGAGCTCATTTATAAACTGACCGAGTGAGAACTGGAGAGAGATGCTTCTGTTTACCCTTCTTATATATACTGTATATATGAATGCATAACGTGAAACACTTCAGGTTAAAGAATGTAGTGAAAGGTGGCGATATTGTGAATGATGTATAGGAAAGCAATTAAAATCGTGATTTTTCTGATTAGTTCATTTGACATGCTCAGGGGGATTTAACTCCCACCTGTGCTCCATGCTACAGAGTTTCGCGGCTCGCACGACGCACATGATTAAAGTTTGACAGATATATCTGAAGTTTGAAAGCATCAACATTTGGAAAAAAAATTGAAATTGTATTGGAATTTAACAGGTACTCATGTCATTTTTGGTATTAACGAGTAGCTAAAAGTGGAATCTCTAGTCAGATGTATTTGTGCTTCGGTTTGTCAAAACATAGTGAGAGAATAAAATTAAGAGTTACATAACCACCAGTTAGAGTTCAGTGTTACTGAAAATATGAACAAAACGTGTGTGTTTGTCGTCTTTCAGGCAACCGAGTAGCGACAGCGTGGCTCAGACGCCACAGCTGCTCCGCCGCTACCCGCTGGAGGACCACCATGACTTCCCGCTCCCGCCCGACGTGGTCTTCTTCTGCCAGCCGGAGGGCTGCCTGAGCATCCGCCAGCGCCGGGTCAGCCTCCGCGACGACTCCTCCTTCGTGTTCACGCTGACCGACAAGGACTCAGGAATCACCCGCTACGGGATCTGCGTCAACTTCTACCGCTCCTTCCAGAGGGGCCACCACCGGTCCCGGGGGGACAAGGCGGCGCATGCCGAGGCGACAGCGCCGCAGGCCGAGGAACCCGCCGGCGAGGCGCCCGACGCCAGCGCTGGAGGCCCGCCCTCCACGCTGTCCCCGCCCAATAATGGCGAGCCGGCTCCTCCGCCCGCCTCCGGAGAGGAGGGCGGACCGGCGGCCGCCGAGCCGAACGCCGGCAGGTCACCGCAGCACAGGCGGAGCGCCGCCAAGATGGCCGCCAGGAACCGCAACAGCACCCTGACCTCACTGTGCATCCTCAGCCACTACCCCTTCTTCTCCACCTTCAGGGAATGCCTGTACATTCTCAAGAGGCTGGTGGACTGCTGCAGCCAGAGGCTAACGCAGCGCGCCGGGCTCCCCCGCGCCACCCAGAGGTGAGGATGCTGGACACGCCTGCTGGCACACACAGCTGCTTTGATTTCCGAAACAAACATGAGGCCCGTGGACCAAAACCGGCCCACAAGAGGCTCCAGTCCGGCCAAGCAAATGCTGAAAATTTCACATTAAACCATGATTTTTCAAGAGCAGCGAACACAACACCAAAGTGAGACCTGAGCCGAGGTATCAGTGACGCTGCTGGGTTAAAATTAGCTACCTTGTTGCTATCAAACTAGCCTCAAAGCTATGCTGTCAGGAGGGAGTTTTTTGATATTTCACTGTATTTTGTACCAGAATTTTTTACATTAAAATTAGCTTCATGTTGAGATTGTAGTGATTTTTGGGTGAAAATGTTGCATGATCTGCGCCATAACAAAGGTAAACTGAAAGATTATTATTTTTTCCCCATCCGGCCCTCTGAACTAAGATGTGTTGACACCCTTAATTATACATAAAACATTTGGACATCCATATTGCAATAAAAGTTTATTTACCTGTGAAATAATGTCTCCTGTGTAAGGGACATGCATTTGTGGGTTTAGCAGCCAAGCTAAAGATGTCAGCTACACCCATGAAAAATTAGCCAGATCCTCCCTGCCAGTGGCAGTTGTTCACTTTTACCATCATTTGGGGGCTTTATACTGTTGAGTTTGCATGCGTTTCCATCGTGAGAGTGGATTTTCTTTCCCCAAACATGCATGTTTATTTAATTGAGGCAGTAAACCAGAGTATCAAGGAAAAAACCCCACACCTGCTAAGGGAGAACATGCTTACTCCAATAAAGATAGGCTTCCAAACTTACATCTACATACTGCTCAACACAAATCGACCCATTTGGACTCTTGAAAGAAAAAAAAAAAGGAATGGGCTATATGCACAGCTCCATTACTTCCTGAAGTTCAGACAGCACCTTTATTTCCTGTGTTTCATGGTAGGATGCTAATCCAGGTGTGTCTCGTCATTTACTGAGGTCAGACACACCTGGATTAATCAGTTCATCCTATCATGAAACAGGAAAAAAAGGTGCTGTCTGAACTTCAGGAAGTAATGGAGCTGTGCGTATAGCCCACTGTTTTCCTCAACAATCTGATTAGTTTTCCTAATGCGAAACAAAATACACAAAATCTTAACGTGTTAGATTTTCATGCTTTTGTAGAAGTGTTGCGGATTCTTGGAAACTAAGGCTGCTCCTGGTCAGATTAGACCTTCAAAATCACTGCTGTGGGTCAGATTAAGGGAAACGGTGCTAATATTTGACAATTTATTCAGTTGTTTTGGTATTAATGTGTAAAATAGGCATGATAGCTGAAGTTTTTCACCAATAAAGTTAAATATAAATGTAATAATGTCAGATTGGCTATTTCAAATTATTTCATGACTGCGAGTGAGATGACATGAATAATGTGTGTAAGGCCTGATTCACACATACACGGTCACTGCTCGGGCGCAGGGCGGACGCGTAAACCGCGCGGGCGCTGGAGTGGCGTGTTCAAGCGTCCCTTTCTCACCAGCGCTTTCTGCGTGAGCGGGTTGTCCGCGGCAATGGGCTACTAGTGTAATATGTTTGAAGTAATTCCAGAGGCGTTTCGGGAGCGAAAGGATGTTTATTCCCAAGAGCAGGCATCCAAAAACGTGCATCAGCATCGGGAGTCAAACACACACAACATTATGCGGCTTCCGTAGCTCCGGCATAGACTTAAAGATATAGATCTGTAGATATGTGTATCTAGACACGCGCGCTCCTCTCAAATGCGCCGAATAGTAAATTCAAACGGAACATATATCTGCATATATGACAACTGGGACCTGTCTTCATTGTTTTCTATGGGACCGCGCTCCAAGCCGCGCGGAAAAGTAGACGGAGCAGAACACTGGCAACAGCCTCTTGTGTTTGTTCGCAGACATGAGCTCAATGCCTGCATAGAAAGCCTCGCTGACACGAGATGTGTGTTTATGCCATTGGTTTCAACGGGACGCCGTGCACAGCCCGCTCAAGTCCGCGCAGAAAAATAGACTTGATTTCTATTTAGAAACCGCCGCGTGGATCTGAACGGGCCACGCGCAGGGCCCGCGCGTTCCCCGCGCGTTCCCCGCGCGTGCAGTGTGAAAGGACTGATCTGTTTGCATGCAGTTCTGACTTTTCCGCGCAGACACCGTGCAAACCCGGACAGATCCACGCCCGCACAGCCGCGCATGTGTGATTGAGGCCTAAGAGTTAAACAGGGACATTTGCAGTGTTAGACAAGCCTGCTGCTGTATTTAGAGGAGAAACACTAATTTCCTGTTGTGCCGGAAGAATTGCACTAAATTAATGTTAACCACCATCACACACTGCAGCTTTCTGCTCATGCAGGTTTTGACACAGTTACCTGAAACTCCTCTTCGCTGCAGCGCTGTGTTTTTAAAACCCAATCCCCCCGCTGATGTTTTTCTGTTGCCGTCTCGGTCCTCCCATCTGTTTGTGTCTCTGTCCAACTGTTATCTGTATGTTTGCGTGGCTGATTGGTCACAGGAGCCTTTTGTCTGAGGCTCCTCGCCGCTGCGCGAGCCATCTGCAGCTCGCGTCTTGTTTTCACGGCGCCGGCGATGCTATCACACTCCACCTTGATGACAAATAATCACCACCAGAATAGCCTCAGCGCATCTCATCGGCCCATT
Source organism: Salarias fasciatus (assembly GCF_902148845.1). Classification (NCBI taxonomy): domain Eukaryota; kingdom Metazoa; phylum Chordata; class Actinopteri; order Blenniiformes; family Blenniidae; genus Salarias; species Salarias fasciatus. The sequence continues at coordinate 37,031,753 of NC_043745.1, read as the reverse complement.
TGTAAGAATAATGCTCATTATATAACCGATCTGAGTCATTCCACCAAATATTCTGATACCAGGGCCTGTTTTCTAATAATATGTACTCGAGTACAGCTTCTGCTAATCTGCCTTAACTGGATTCAAACTACAGTAGAAAAGTTCTTTATTTACATCCTTAGCAGAGAAACATCCCAAGATATTTTATTTATTTCACATGAACTGAAATATCTCAACTTGTATTTGCTTTATTCTTTGCCGTTTTAACTTATCATTAAATATATATATATAAAAAAATAAACTACCTTAAAGCATTTTAATGCATTGCTATCACAATGGAAAGGTTAAACAAAATGCTTTAGTTTTCATGTTTTTTTTTACTCAAATAATTACTTTTTCATTTTATTACATCTAAAGTAGCAGATGTTCAATTAAATTTTCTTTTATTGAGTGTTTATATTTATGTTTCTCATGTCAATCAGTAGAATTCATTGATTTGCATATATGTGTGTGTACAAAGGCATATCTGCAGTTTTATATGCAGGCATATTAAACATGTAAAGTTCAACACACAAATAGAGACTGTAATGCAATTAAATTAAGCATTTGATCCAGATGATTGGATAAAATCAGCAAAATCTTTTGCTGAAATGAATAAATAGTATAAAGAAAACAGCTGATGTCATACAAATGGAAAGAAAAATATGCAAATATTTCTAAATCATTCACACACAAAGACTTCAGTATATTTTAAACTGTGAAAACATGCTTTTACCAACCATTCACTCTCACAACTTTCATACTTAGGCAAGGTGGGTGAAGTGTCTTGCCCAAGGACACAATGACAGGCTTACGCCTGCGGGAGCGGGGATCGAACTGCCAACATTCCAGTTATGAGACGACCCGCTCTACCATCTGAACTACTGTCACCCCATTTCATTTCATTTCATTTATTTATTTATTTGTTTGGGACAGTGCATGTTAATGAACATAAAAGTAAACATGCCAGATTGTAGCCAAGAGGCTAATTTCCATCTGTAGTCCCAACGGGCTGGGGTCAGGGATTACAATACATAAAAGAAACAAACATTTACATTAAAATTTAACAGTTGAAGCAATATGAAGGCAAAACATATGACACATGGAACAAAAGGAAAAAGACAAAGAACAAAACAATACAAAATTGTACAATATAAAAACAAAGAATACCATTCACACAGTCCAAACCTTTCACTCTCATTTATGCTATTTATTTGATATCAGGCTGATAATTATCAGTACTGATGATTAGATCATTATTTAGCGATTTCGGTACCCTGATGTGAGCACTGGGTCTGTTTTGGTGATTCCGGACGATGCTCCCAGCTGCACTGTGTTTGCCGTTGTGACGTTGTGCTGTGCAACTCTTCGGGTTGTCCTGTTGCCACGGGCGACACAGTAGATCGCAATTTTGAATGGCAACGTGTTAATTAGCGTGTCGCTCCTCACCGGCTTTCCACCGGGCGTGATCGGTATTTATAGAAATGGAGCGAGCGCCAAACGGGTTTTAATCCCTCAACATGCTCATTTTCTTCGATAACACACCAATCCACCGCGTGAGTCTCTCGAGAAACAAACCTGAGAACATATGTTTTTGTCTTTCCTCGACGTTGGTTGAGAAATGTTGTAATATCAGTGAAGGAGTGGAGTCGTTGCGTAACGGCTGCGAGCGCTCGGCTCTCGCCGGCTGACAGATTGAGGTCTCCGCCTGCCTTTGGGTAGCAGCTGCGGTTGGTGGGAGGGCTCTGATGGACTAATGATTTACTCGCACACACACACACGCAAACACACACACACTTAAAGGGTAATGACACCTTGTCGAGTTGAGGGTTTACACATCGATATCTCAGTGATTGTTGGAGTGCCTCTCGTGCGTTTTCACTCTACTCACTCATACTATTCAGATTTATTCCTCAGATTTTTGGAAGCTGCAAGAAAGCAACAGTAATTCACTTCGGCATGGAATTCTATCACACTATAATATTTATTGAAAATGTTCCAACACAGATGTTTTTTTAATGTAAAATAAAGTTTGCAACCATGATTTAATCCGTTTATAGACACACACACACACATTTAGTATACACTATTTATTTACAGCTATATTTATCAATAACAAATTTAGAAAAACAAAAAATGTAAATGAATGAAGGTAAATAAATTAGTTAAATTAATGGGTCTTTTTAAGTTTTTTTCTTAGTAAAATGATCATTGCTGTGCTTTTCGTATAAATAAATTGACAAAATGCATCCTGCATTAACTATTGTGAAATTGCAATAGTGACAAAGAAAGTCACAGATCTAAAGGGTTGTTTGCGACCACTGAAATGTCTGACGTTCCCTTGATGGTTTGGCGGCCAGATTGGAGTCTGTTGTGTCCCGCTTTGGGCCCATGGGCCTTGTTTTACATCCCTGGTTTAAGGTTCCCTTTGTTTACTGTAGATGCCTGTTCAAATGATGAATTTGTCCATTTAACTTTTGTTTCTGTTGTTTACACAGTAGCTGGACTCCATATTTATTATTATAGACGGTTGTTGACGACAAATTGAAATTATGTAATAAGCTTAAGTGTAAAAACTACAAATTTAACGTAAAAATTTACCAAATATTTCAGATCAAAGTATCCAGTTGAAGTTAACAAAAGATTTTGGGATGAAAAGATGCAAAACTGAAGCTGTGTTTCCTATTTCTGTCTTTCTCAGGGACACCATGTGGCGAGTGTTCACCGGCGCTCTGTCCGTGGACGAGAAAGGCAGCCAGCTGCTGGCCGACCTCCGGGAGATCGAGTCCTGGGTGTACCGGCTGCTGCGCTCCCCGGTGCCGCTGGCGGGTCAGAGGCGCGTGGACGTGGAGGTGCTGCCCACTAACCTGAAACGCTCGCTCACCTTCGCCCTGCCCGACAACTCGCGCTTCTCCATGGTGGACTTCCCCCTGCACCTGCCCTTGGAGCTGCTGGGCGTGGACGCCTGTCTGCAGGTCCTCAGCTGCGTCCTGCTGGAGCACAAGGTAACAGCGCCGCTGCTAATGAGCACCCGGGAGCGGCTATTTTTACGACTTTATATTTAGCGTCCAGGAGATACAGACTGAGGAAATGTGTGTCTGTCTGAATCTCCTCTGGGATTTTATTGAAGCTCAGACGAATTGTTAGAAGGAAAAGGGGGACAGGCGAGACTATTTTTAGTGTGTTGTGATTGGTCACCGGTTTCCTGTGGAGTGCAGCTGCACGTTCATGCTTTGGAAAAGGACACTTTGAAAGACCTTTGGAGAAACGTCCTGCGTGACCTGATTCGGACGCGTTCTGTATGAAATGTAGGCCAACAGATTCTCTTCACTGAACAGGGGAACAAATAAAATGAGTGAAGGAAAAGGACGACTCTCCTCTTTATCCCTGGAGGAGCCAGTCACCAGGATCCTGGTTCCACTCGTGCTGGGTTAGGGTTACATTAATAAACTGGTTGTGAGACTCGCACAGCAATCCAGGAAAAACAGTCACTGCTTTGGTGTTTCTGATGTGTTTCATACAGAGAACTTGAGATGTTCCTGATGGGTGTGTAGCTTTCCTGTCAATGGAGATAAGTTTTGATTTGGCAGTTTACTAGCCCTTGATAATCAAATTTCAGATTTAATACCCACCTGAGAATATGTTCATTTGAGTTTTTCCTAAAGTGTCATGGAACTTTTCGAGTTTTCCCTCTTCAGCAGCCTACAAAGAGACAACGAAACTTTCATTGTGTTTTGGGGGTCGGTTTACTCGAGGGGTCTGTGAGGGTAGATGGACAGTAGCAATGTTTGCCTCCAGACTGTCACGACTCCCAGTTCATATTCTCCTGGGATTTGGTGGTTTAGAGTTGACACTCACCGTAATTACAATCCATTGTCCTCATCTCTCCATACAAATGTCTCTGTTTTCCCCATTTTTAATGTTTATAGCACATTGTTCTCTGTGCAAATGTGTGTGGCTTCATTACAGAAACAACCAACAGCACCAACTCGCAACCTGACACGCTAACTACACTGTCTTCAATGTTTCTGTCGTTTCCGTGAAAACGACGATGCATTTTCATTTGAGACACAATCATGTAAACAGGAGTCTTTAGTCTAAAAAATTAAACCATTTTCTAATGAAGTGTTACAAACATCGGCAACAGTTATGTTTTAAGATCCTTTTACAGGCCTTAATCACAATCAAACAAATGATATTTTAAATGTTGCTGAAATATGACGGTATCATTTTATATCTCAGACTGAGGCTTTTATCGGCTGTAAAATCAGCTTCAATTGAAGATTGATTTTCCAAATGTTTCCAAAACATGTGAACTGTCACGTTAGCATTTCTTCTTCTTGTTTGCATCCAGACTCGTACTTCTTCTACTCAGACTCTGCGAATGAATCCTCCAGTCTCTATGAAATGCTTCTCGCTAGAATTCATCTGTTTTGGGGGTTTTTGAAATGCTGTTCATCATTAAATTCAGCCGAGCGGAACTAAGTGCTGCCTGAAAGCTTTCCGAGTGACGCCACATGATTTTTTTTTTTTTTTTTTTTGATAAAAGCTCAGTTTTTAATATTGTTGGTACAAATTCAAGGCAAAATGAGTCCAATCATTCTTTGATGGAGCACAAGATGAGACAGGTGTGTGTGTGTCTGTGTGTTTATTCAAAATAGGAAATGAATTTATTAACATTTTTTGAAGAAGAGTATTTTTTGCAGAATGAATGAAAGCAATTTCAAAAGTGCAGACATTGGGGGTTTCTACAGTGGGAGTGGGAAAGCACAGCTTTTTGGGGATGGCTCGCAAGGCTGAACTTTTTAAAAATTCCCAGACTCCGTCTCCCTGTAAACAAGGGGGGGAAACGCATGTTTTCTGAAATTCTGCTTCTGTGCATGTGCTCCTTGGCTGCAGTGAATAGTTTTTCTGCACATGCTCAGTAGGTGGATCAACAATGGCGGCCTCCAGAGTGCCTTGACTCCCAGTCCAGATTCTCCTGGGATTTGGTAGTTTTAGGGTTGAGTCTCCCTCGCCACCTGCTGCAGGTCCTTCCTCTTTCTCCCCTACTTCCATTTTATTTTGGCAGAAAGACACGAACACAACAGGGGACCCACTTATTTGGTCAATTGAAAGAAGTGAATATTTGTAACATCTCTTGTATGAAACTTGTATAGTGTGTCATTGTTTTAAAAAAAGTCTTTTATCCTTTTCTGGCAGGTCATTCTTCAATCCAGAGATTACAACGCTCTGTCTATGAGTGTCATGGCCTTTGTGGCCATGATCTACCCACTGGAGTACATGTTCCCTGTCATCCCCTTACTACCGACATGTATGGCTTCAGCTGAACAGGTACACACTGACATGATTTTGTGTAAATAGTAGATTTCTTCTGAACTGTCACCTGATTTGTAACCAGCTGATGTTGTTTCTCCTTCCCTCAGCTCCTCCTTGCTCCCACTCCATACATAATCGGTGTGCCAGCCAGCTTCTTCCTCTACAAAGCTGATTTTAAAATGCCAGACGATGTCTGGCTGGTTGACCTTGACAGCAGCAAGGTGTGTACCTGCACGCGGTGTTCTGCGCCCCTGTCCAATCTGCTTGTGTTTAGACTCATCATGCACAGATTAAACCGAATTAATTCGGCCTTAATATTTTATGTTGCGTCTGGATTGAAATGTCGTTTCTGCCCTCAGGTTATTGCACCTACAAATGCAGAAATTCTGCCACCTCTTCCAGAGCCCGAAGCAATCGAGCTTAAGAAACATCTGAAACAGGTAAGGAATTGGATTTTTTTTCTGTATTTTATTACTTTAACATTTTGTAGGTGTAAATCTTCCTGATTCTGCTGCATTACGGCAGCCACTGTTCAGCCCAAAACCACTGGAACTACAGACACTGTGGTTTGAAAACAAAAGTTCTACGACTCCGATACTGCTCTACATCTTTAAAGGTGCAATATGTGATGCTTTCATTTGTTGTGAATCAGTGTAGTCTTCAATAATAAGCAGAATTGGATGAAAACAGCAGTCCTGATGTCACACCAAAGACAGTTTTATTTGGTGAACCTTCCTGAGAAAGGTTTCCCAACTCACTATTTAGTCTTTCAATTCAAGTTTGCACCACTAGGTAGTATATTGAGTCCCTCAAAGAAGCAGAAGAATTTGTATTGCACGGTGATTTATCTTTCTATTAAAAAAGTGTCCACCTTACACCCACTGAACCACAACATCTAGAAACCAAGACGAACCAAAACTAAAAACCAAGAAGGAGGACATTTTACATATTGCTCCTTCAAAGTGTCCATTTTTCCCCAAACATGACTTCAGTTGATCTCTCCCCTGCATAAACAACACCTCTCTTCCAGCAGAGTGAGGAGTAAGGGCTTCCCTCTTCAGCAGAGTTGTATGTATAGTAGACGAGTGTGAGAGCTTTTGAGGTTGGATTTGTAGTGCACTAACATGAACAAATATTTTTTTTTTCCTGTTTTTTTTTTTTTTCCTTGCATGCTCTAGCTCTTGGAGGTAAAATGAAATGCTAGGATCCTGCTACCTGAGTATAATCTGTAGTGTGGCTGGTAGCAGCTAACTGACCCCTCTAACCCGGTTATGTACCGTCACACCCGAATCTGGCTCTGATTCATGGGAGCTCTTTGTTGTTGTACCACCACTGTGCCAAGCAACACAGAGAAAATACACACAGTGTCAGCATGAATGGAATATTGTCAAATCGTTACAAATATTCTCACACAAAACCTGTGATCGCTATGTGGCTGCTAACTTGCTTTGATATGAGTTTGATTTGTCTTCAACATAAGGAAATATACACTTTGAGAATTCACATCCTATCAAATTAGGACAAAAAAAATGAAGAAAAGCGCTCCAATCTGGCCATCAAGCGAATTATATACATTTCAAATCACTGTATTATTATTTATTTTTTTTTTTGTAGTAATTTTTGCAACAATGCAGACATTTTCATCGTTTATACACTGCAACGCAGCACAGAAAAACTTAACAGTTTCAAATTAAAAGTTATTCTGGTGCTACGTTACTGGTCCAACCCACTCAAGATGAAATTAGGCTTTATGTGGCCCCTGATCTAAAACGTATTTGACACATCTGCTTTAAATACTTCACTTATTCCACAGTGATACATGCAAAACAAATAGAATTCTTTATTTTTTTATGAATTTATTTTTCTGATTCTAATGTGGGACTGTGTAAATTCGTTAAATTTTCAATCACACTCACATTATTTCCTTCTCTGCAGTATTTATGGTTTATATGTGGATACTGAATACTGCTAATAGTATGAAGAATATAATTTGAGGTCTTAAACCTGCTCTACATTTTTTTTTTTTTTTTTTTTTAATTTGACTGCTGTCGCACATTTTCTATCCCTGATACTTGAATAGTGGTATCCGCTACAACCTTTCTTAAAATCTACGGCCTCAAAACCTCTCAAGCTATGTAGTCACGGCATAAACTGAAGCAGTAATGATACTGCATTACTTAATCAGACCCAACATTCACCTTTTGTTTTCTAACAAATGCCCAACTGTTCAGTTCCTCGCACACACACTCCTGGTTTAAATACACCTTGAATCAGAGCCAGTTCGTCAGCCGTGTGTGATTAGCAGCTCCCTCCCTGTGTGCGGGTGTGTGACGGAGAGGCTGGTGTGTAGGAGTGTGCAAAGCCTCAGTTTAGCAGTTGTGTATTTGGAAACAAACTCACGATGTTGATATCTGTGAATGAAGAAAGTGTCGGCTGAAGACAGCGATGCCTCAGCGCAACGCTGCGAATGTGAGAGCAGCTGGAAAATACTTGCACCTAACTCTGGATGACCAAAATAAATTGGGCCCTGAAGTGGCCCAATTTATTTATTCATTCTTTTTTCTTTTTTACGACAAGGTTGTTTTGTTTGCTTTTTTAGCTCATCTTGCAGTCATTTTGCAGCGTTAACAGTCCATAAAGGATGTAGTTTAAGTAAAAGTTTTCATTTTTTGTCAACTGCAAGTATTTGAATCTATGTGTCTGAAAAGATCTGCTGTTCTGTGTCTGTCATCCCTTCATCGTGAACACTGGTTCTTCACCGTTATTGGTCTTCATGGCCGGATTCTGTCGGTGAAATCACCGTTTTTGCTTTGTCTCTCACTGTCTTTCATGTTGAACATCAAAAGTGCTTCCTCCTCCTCCTCCTCCTCCTCCTCCTCCTCCTCTGTTTTGCTCTATCAGCTCATGTGCTTCCATACCTTTGCAGCGTTGAGAGCGTTGGTGAGGTGTCATGATCAAGCGAGCAGAAACTTCCATGTTAAATGTCACACACTTCTGACGTGGTTGTCAACTGAACTATTTACGTACTGAAGGTGTTGTAGGTCACGGTGTTGAACCAATAGATGGCACCAGCACCAACTGTTATGTGATTTCCACGTTGAATAAAATGTAAGAGTGAAACAAAAATGATATTATTGTCAGATATTATCTCTCAGCCATAACATTATTATCTGCTAAGATGAGATGAAAGCCTCTTGATGGTAGCAGCTGTGAGTGGGTTGGAATGCATTCACAAGTGAACAGTTTGTCCTCGAAGTTGATGTGTTGGACTCAGATCAGAGCCAGGTTACCACTAGGTAGCATTGATAGCCTTGTTTTTTTATTAGTTGGTGGATTGCTCACCCATTGAACCATCTCAGTTTATATTGTCACGGGATCGTTCATGACATCTAAGAAAGTAGAGTGGAGCTAACCTTATTCATTTGTTACGGTAACCACTCAGAATGAAATGCATGTTCAGTTTTATGTAGATTTTTAGGTTTCTGCTGGGAAATCTTGGGTTCGTCTTTCAAGACCTAGCCAAGAATTATAGAGAGCACGTTGTGCTTTTGATGGAAATGGTATTCTCTCATGGCGTGGCCACTTTCAGATGGATAATGTCACGAAGATATTTGAGCTGAGAATTGGTTTGAAGGACACAAGAACCAGTTTGAGGTGTTCAGGAGTTCTCAGTCCAGTTGTTCGTCTTTGGGATGTGCTTTACAATCTAATGTTCATGTGAGACTGCACTTTTCCAGAAGTCTTTGTGTGCCACAGTCCATCTTTAGATGTCTTGTGAAGTCAGTGCACTGATGGGTCAAAACTGTTTTGACAGAAGAAGCCTCAGGTCCGATCCATGGGTCATAATGTAATGGCTGATAGGTTTACGTGCGCGTGATGGCACCAGAGCTGTCGTTATCAGCAAGTGTTCAGCAAGTGTTTATTTTGAGACCAAACTAACTCATACGCTAATGAAAATACATGATTTGAGACACAGTCCAGATTTCGTTTTCCACAACGTCTCTCGCCTCACGCTCACTGAAATCCTCCTGTTCTCTTGGCTGTCCATCGTCTTCTCAAAACAAACACAAATGATTGTTTTCTTATCTCCTTTCTTCAGAAAATTGCAGAGTTAGAGTCATGTATACATTTAAAAAAGAAACTCCTTTCTCGATTGTGGGTTTGATAGCTTATGCTCATTTTCCAAACAGGCGAATGGGGGAAGAGCTGTTGAAAGGAGACAAAGAAAAAGAAGGGTCGTGGCTGCGACCCTTCCATCATGTGTGCTGTTCCAGTGTCGGTCATAAAGTTGTCATCCCCGGCCCTCATGTGATTCTCCTCGCATCTCTCTTATCCCCTTCCTAGTGTCTGGTTAGGTTGACCGTGATCACCCAAAAGCAGATCTTCTCCTCTGAAAATAAGGTTACTCATTTCTCCTCCTGTGGAATGTGTAATGCCCCTGCACGGATATCTTCTCTCTCACATTGTTTTTTTGCTTGTCAGTACTACTTGTCTCCTAATCTCCAGATTTGACTGAAAATGCATAACAGTGTCACAGAATGCCGCGGACTAGTTTTTTTCCTAAACACTGCTTAGCTCTGGCTTGAGCATGATTGAATGTGCGTGCATCTATCTTGGCATCAGTGAGTGTTCCTGTAACCAAAACAAGATACGATGAAGCTAATCACTCCGATAAGGTTAACAACATTCATCCAGACCCAGCTACTAAATGCTCCATTATGCTAAGCTAAACATCGACCCTCTGCAGTCTGCAGCAGTCCCCCTTTCAAAGCAAAACCATGCATAGTGACTTACTTCCCTCGTGCTCCTCCTCTCCAAACTGACCCGTCCACTGCAGGCATCAACATGCACAAACCTGACTCTGTAGAACAGTAAAGTCAAAGCTGCAACAGTTTGCAGTAACCTGTTATCACGAAGGATTAGGGATGCACCAATACTTTTTATAGTATTAATACCTGCACCAAGTTCTGATGTGAGTCCCTAAATCACAATAACATTTATTCTTTGTGTTTTATTTCAATTAGCTTTTGTTCTTTATGCCTCTGGTGTCTTCAAAGATACAATTCCATATGACATAATGCTTAATCAATGAAGCGAAATAGGATCAGTAGACATAAGATATCTTTAAAATTACCAGCTTTGATTTGGCTTTCTTTTAGAAACCATCTGTTGGGCTAGAGCTCCTCTTCACAGCTTGACATAGCTTCCTCTTTTTATGTTGTAGTGCAACGTAATATCTCAATATTCTTCTTCATCTGCAGTATGTGTGCATAGCCATTGTGTATCATTTACATAAGGAGTTTAACTTAGACATTAACATTCATCTAGCATCCAAAAAAAGATTTTTTTTAATCTTAACATGGTTAACTAGATTTTTTTTTCTGTAGAACTTTAAAAACAACCACAGCAGACACAAGTACTATATATAGTCATCAAAGTCCTGTATATTAAGATCATAAAACACCAAAACAGTCTTATGGGTTCTAAACGAATCAGTCATTCATGTCTTCAGTTATGAATACATAATCATATCACCAATCCTCACAAACTTAGACCGAAATTGATGTTCAGATTTTTTTTTTTATTTTTTTGTTTTTTAGCAAAAAACTTTCCACATTGTAGATATTGCTCCTTCCTCACTGATAAGAGGTTGATGTTCAGTTGTATTCCGTAATCTCAGTTATGATGCATTAAAGCACAATTCCACATGTATGAATGCCCCACACAAGATCAGATCTAATACTAGAAATGTTATCGGTGCATCCCTAGGAAGGAGATCAAGTCAGATCGATTTGCTTATTAATCTAATTTTATCTTGACCCAGACATTTCATTTAAATTTAAATTCTGGCTCTCTGCTGTTTTCCCATAAATGTTTTTCTCCTGAGAGTCCAATTATACAACATTGCATTAAGTGAAGCAAATTATAGTGGCTAAATGTTGGTGCCAATCGTGGGAGTGGTCCATCACAGCGCTGTGTCAACCCGTTTGTCCATCCACCACTCTGTTTGTGATTTTTTTTTTTTTTTTTTTTTAATGTTGCTTGTTCCAGGCCTTGGCTAGTATGAGTTTGAACACTCAACCAATCCTGAACCTGGAGAAGTTCCAGGAAGGTCAGGAGTTGCCCCTGCTCCCACCTGGACGAGATAAAGCCTCGCCGTCGTCAACAGAGTTCAACCCTCTAATTTATGGCAATGATGTGGATTCTGTGGATGTCGCTACCAGGTAATATCTTTAAGGGAAAAAATCTTATTACAGATATAATTTCAGTCACAGACTACCAATGTATTGGGGAAAAGTAAAGCCCTGTTTTCACTGTGGAGTGAAAATTAAAACTTTTCGTTTTTTTTTTTTTTTTTTTTTTTTTTTTTTTTTTTACGGTGTTCTGAGCCACTGAAAACACTCCCATAGTAGAACTTTTTAAAAACGCTCCAACTCCGTCTTAGTGTAGACGGCAGAAAACATTTCTGAATGTGCAACATGGTCATGGTGAATAGTTCTTTTGCACATGACATGAGCAAGTAGGTGGATAATAAAAACAATCCCAGCCTCCAGAGTGTTTTGACTCCCAGTCCATGTTGTCCTGGGACTTGATGGTTTTAGAGTTGAGTCACCAACTTTGAACTATTGTGTACTCATGGTCGTTGTTATTTATAACAAATCCTCCTCTGTTAGTGATTTCATCACAAAACAATCAACAGCAGCCACTAGTGGCCCAACATGAACACTACACCAGTTTTAGTGTTTCTGCCATGGGCTGTATGCACAGCTCCATTACTTCCTGAAGTTCAGACAGCAGCTTTATTTCCTGTGTTTCATGATAGGATGAACTGATTAGTCCAGGTGTGTCTGGCCATTTACTGAGGTCAGACACACCTGGATGCTGTGCATATACCCCATTCCTGTGTAAATGAATATCGCTTTCTAAATGTAGCCATGTGATTGTTAAACCTCAGTAAAACTTTTCTGAAACCATGCTACGATGGAACGTTTCACTTGAAACATGATGTAAACGGGACCTGAGAGGTGTCACTCCTTCTTGGGAAGCTAGTTATTTGACAAAGCTAAATACATGTAATATATGCAAATCAGTGAAAGTTTAAAGATGCTGGGATCCCACAAGGCTCTACTTTGGGACCACTGTTATTCTTCTTATACATTTTCAAAAACGATAAAAATTGAAATTATTTGCTGATGAAAACTTTGTTTTGTCTAAATAAAGTGGTAGAACCAGGAAAAATTGCTACCTTGGCTTATAGAACCATCTCAGATTTTTTATGTTGTCATGTTGTCACCAGGTCTTAACCATGGATGTCATTTTTGATTTTCTAAACCTAAAATCAGCCTCGTCAGTACATGACGTTGCCCTGACACTGAAACCTTCTTGTCTTGCAGGGTGGCCATGGTGCGCTTCTTCAACTCTGCAAATGTTCTCCAGGGGTTCCAGATGCACACTCGCACCTTGCGCCTCTTCCCTCGGCCTGTTGTAGCTTTTCAGTCAACATCTTTTCTGGCGTCCCGGCCGCGACGGTCTGGCTTCGCAGACAAGCTCTCGCACACCCAGGCAGTAGAGTTCTATGGAGAGTGGGCTCTCAATCCCACCAACCTTGCCTTTCAGAGGATACACAACAGTGAGAGCTGTTTATTACTGAAAGTGTGTCAGATGGAAATCACAATTACAATTTAGCATATTTATTACTTTTTTTTTTGTGTTTTAGATGTGTTTGATCCCTCTTTAATTGGAGACAAGCCAAAGTGGTATGCACACCAGCTGCAGCCAGTGGTCTATAGAGTCTATGATGGCAGCTCCCAGCTGGTTGAAGCCATGGCCGGGCCCTTGGAGGATGAGGGGAATGAATCTGACCCCACAGACAGGTAGGCTTGGGTTTTCACTTCTGATTGGTTAGATATTTGAAGTTTTGTCTTGATGTTAATGACCAGTTGAATTGCAGCGGCAGTGACAGCGAGGCTTACGATGACTCCAGCTCATCTTACTCTTCACTCGGAGACCTCGTGAGTGAGATGATCCAAGGCGACATTCAGGGAGACACGCCAAGTAAGATGTCCTTGTCATGAAAGAGTCATATCGAGCACATTCACATCAGTTTCTCTGACGCGAGTTTCAATCTTACAGGTTTGGACCCGCCTACCCATGCGGCTCTGGGAGATGCGAGCGAAGTTGAGTTTCAAGACTTCAACGACCTCAGGGAAGGTCAAAATTCTGAGGGTCCGTCGAGTAGTGACGGGCCCACCGAACAGTCTGATGGACAACCTCTCCGCTCGAGCTCCAGCACGACTGCCAGCTCAAGTCCGAGCACGATCATCCAGGGAGTCAACCATGTATGTGGTGTTTTATTGCTCTTAGAAATAATTATCACTATTACTGCAGTTTGTTTTCTTTCATTTAATGTCTGTAGGAGACATTTTTAAGATGGAAGATGCATTTAAATAGTGTCTTCAAAGTAGAGACTGTTTTACCTCAAATACTTTATACTTTCAGAAAGTCCAGGAACCAGTAATAATCAGCTCTCTGAGAAAGAAATGTCCTGCAGGCTCAATATGGCGCTAAAAGCTCTTTAAGACATGACGGAGCCTGGATGTAAGAAGCTTGTTATACTACATTTTCCAGTGTTCAGTGGCAGCGGTGGCCTGGAAGTAAGAAGAGCAAGCTTGTAACTTGACAGTGGGGGTTTGAATTCCCCTGGAGGTCGTGTCCGGAACGTTATCCGGTGTAACGCTTGTGCCAAGTCAAACATGAGGATCACGATCCGCTATGCCAACCCTGCGAGAAAAAGGGTGAACGACGACCTCGTTTTAGGTTTCACAGGAAGCCACTGAAGAGAAAACTGTGTGGGAGAGATTTGATCATTTCTCAATAAATGAATAGTTACAAATGTTCAATCCAGGAATCACTAATGCGTGGAGTGCTTTTTTTTTTTTCTGCCTCCGCACTCATTTATGTCCATAATTTCTCATTTTTTTCTTGTTTCTGCTCTTCAGGAACAGGGTGATGCACCTGAGATTGAAGCATCAGCAAGTGCTGCTTTACAGAATCCTGTCCCCGGTCTGGGCAGCCAGCCGTTCCTTCGACCTGCTCCCGAAGCCGGTCTGGTGGATTCAGTCAACAAAAAGCAAGAGTATGACAACCCGTACTTTGAGCCTCAGTATGGCTTCCCCTCAGAGGATGACCCTGATGCAGAGGAGCAAGTGGAATCATACACCCCTCGATTCAACCAGAACCTCAATGGCAACAAGTGTGTTAAACTTGTTCATCACTTGAATGAATGCTTCATCTTCATTCAAATGGGCTCTCCGACCACCCATGCAATGCTTTCTCTCGACGACGCAGCATGTCAGACTGTGCTTCCATTCATGGTGGTCTTGAATCTTTGGTGGTGTGATGTTTTTCTGGTGTGAATGCTGTGACTTTCCCCGTGCTGTGTGCAGATTTCTCTGTGTGTGCGGCGCTCTGTAATGTCTTTCGGGCATTTTTCTCATTAGGGCGCCACGTCCTTTACGTCCCAGTAGCTTGAGGCTCCCGGGAGAGTCTGACGGCGAGGGAGACTCCCGGAACAGCTCGCCAAACTCCACCATTTCCAACAGCAGCAATGACGGATTCGGAGGACTCATGTCCTTTGCCAGTAAGCATATTTACATTTTATGTTGTGTTTTTCCCTTTTTTAAGCAATAGAAACATTGAAACTGAACTGACTTTTCAAGAGCTTTAATTAAATAGATAAATGAAACAACATATATTATCGGATGAAGCTGTTCTGAACAGCTTCACACCTAATTAATCACACATTCCTTAAAATACAACTTGGAGTACAGCAAGTGTAACTGCCCACAGGAGAGTTTCTTCCTATTTAATTATATTCCGTTTATTTTTAGACTGGAGGGTTGTTTGTTTTGTATATATTATTTTCTCTGGCAAAGAGCTCCAGTTGACACCATATGCTCTGATTGGGATCAGTGGACAGTGTAATGAAGTGGCTGTTCATGTTATTTGCTCACTCATCCTAATGACAAACCCGCTGAGAGTTGCCACCTGATTCTGCACTCAGGTATTCAGGTATACGACGCCAGCCGAATACTAATGCTGCCCCGCATATTTAGAAAGGCAGCTGCATGCTAACACGGTGAATATTTTAGCATACATTTGCGTCGGGAGCTTGTTCCCATTGCCCCCGGGCGGCCCGAAGAATCAGCGATGGCAGGTGTTCGACACGGTTTCTCCCCTGGACGGTTCTGTTCCAGATGAAGTGTGCTGTAAGGGGGATCCGCTTTGGTGACAAGAGGGAGACGTTTAAAACAAATTCAAACACTGGTTGACTATTTTTAATGAGAGTGAGATCAATTTAATTCAGGAAAGCCTGCATCCACTGATCCATACTGAGAGGGAAAAACCAGAACAGACAAGCTCATCGAGTAGATTTGATAGGAGCTGGATGCACAAATGATGAAAATACAAATCCTGCAAGCAGATACAGAAAGATGGACAAACTGGAGAGATATATCATGTTAATGAAACATGAATGTACATAGAGAGAAGAAAGGAGAGACGCTCGGTGCATCAAAGATCTCCCAGAAATTTAAACGTAATGCAGCTTTATAGAGGAAAAACAAAGAGAACCGCTCATTTTAAAGTTAGTTTAGGATCTAATCAGCCTGTTGTGTAGATAGTGTTTTTAAGCCGAGCTCGGTCTTTGTTTGCCTGACAAGATTAGATTCTGTTATTTTCCTTTAAGTCAGGGGCGTCAAATATAAGGCCAGTGGGCCAGAAACATTGACGTTTCGAATAGAGTATTAAACACAACACAATGCTTAGATTCAAACTAGCATTTCCCTCCAATCCAGCATGCTAAATGCTGCAACATTTGTTAGTTACAGGAGATGCTTTATTGACATTTTTCTATAGGATTGGAGGTGTCATTCAGATTGCCTTCATATTGAGATGTTACCTAATTTTCTCTACTAATTAATTTGGTTTTGAAGAAAAGGCTTATAAAAGAACTGTTTTACCCGTCAAGGTCCTCTCGAGATGAAGTTGAGCTGTATGTGGCCCCTGAA
Source organism: Salarias fasciatus (assembly GCF_902148845.1). Taxonomy (NCBI): domain Eukaryota; kingdom Metazoa; phylum Chordata; class Actinopteri; order Blenniiformes; family Blenniidae; genus Salarias; species Salarias fasciatus. The sequence continues at coordinate 37,015,347 of NC_043745.1, read as the reverse complement.
TTGAAATGTTTAGTGATTAGTGTGCACAAGATTGCTGTAGCTTGAGTTACATTTTCACAAATGGCACAAATTTATTGCTAGAAATGACAGCGGATTTGCAGTAGGTGATCTTTGCAGGCCCAACCATTAAAATTATCTAAATAGGAAAGTTTTGAAGTGGAGATGATGCAGAACCTCCATAACTGCAAGTAAACAAAGCATATTTCCCAAAATTGCTAATTTAACACACTTCAGGATATCACATTTCTTCTGATTACGACTTCCCTTGTATCACAGGTAATCTGTACAAGAATCACGGCACCAGTTTCAGTTTGTCCAATCTCGCCCTTCCCAACAAGGCAGCGAGGGAGAAAGCAACGCCGTTCCCCAGCCTGAAAGGTAGGAGAGCGCTTCGTATCCCCCTCATTAACTCAAGCTGCTTCAAAAATGTGCCGTTTGCTCTATGTTATCGCGGATTCACTGTTGATTGCAGGGTATAGAGAAACATCATTACAGTCTGTTAAATTTAGTGCAGTCATCATCAGTGCTTAGGATATTCTGTCAAACTCATTTAATTTCTTTTGTTTGAATCAATTGCTTCATATTTGCTGTCATTTGCCTTTTGCAATTTTTTTCGGAGTAATATCCTAAAATAGAATATTAACAAGATTTAAACATTTAAATTATCGTACTAAATATCTTATCAATCAAATTAATAACTTTTTTTTTCCTCTTTGCCTTTTCTTCATTGTTATTTTTTGTTGGTTAAAGAATATTTCAGTTTTGATATTGAGGAGGAAATGGAGCAAGCAGGTTTGTAGAAGTATTGTTGTGGCCTGACGTTCCTCCCTCTGGACTGCCAATATGTATATGGCACTATTTGAAGGAGAATATTGAGGATGAAGCAAACAGATTTTTCTCTCAAGAGTCTAAACAGGAAAATCCACTCTAAACACAGACTTCTTTTGTGTGTCAGGTACTTGGTCTTTTTCATTAAAAAAGTACAATAATGTAACTGTCTGCAGATTAAACGAGTTCAGTTTATGAGATCCGTGGGTCTGTACTCAGACATCATTAAATAACTGATTACAGGGTAAAAATACAAAGAGCAGAACTTATGATTCACACTGATCAGCCACAATATTATGACCATAGGTGATGTGAATAACGTTTTTAAACTCTAAAACTTTGTACCATCAATGCTGCAAGTGAACATTTCATTCTCAAAGTCAATGTGCCAAAAGCACAAAAAAGGACGTGCGTGAGGATTTTTAGGGTTTTTTTTTTTCACACCTGCTGTTTTTAGGCTGCCCCAGATAAGCGCGGCGCATCAGGGTCGGTTTGAATGTCACACTGTCACTCTGGAACAGAGCAAAGCAGTGAAGCTGAGACTGTCCTGAAGAGGCAGTCTGAGTCTGGCTCCAGGTCCCAATTCACATGACTACGTTGAGGTGTTGTCTCATTGCATTGCAACATTGCTTTTCTACTGCAGTTGTAAATCATTTTATGTGCTGCACTCCATTGGATGAGCTACTGTAGCTCAAATGTAATGTAATGAAATGAGGGTGTCACAATACAGGGTGTTAAGGTTTGTGTGGCAGATAAAGAGAGACCTTCACAATGGTTATAATTTTATGGCTGATCGGTGTATGATAATGCTTGGATTCAGGGACTTAAGTTGAATTTTTCTTGTTGAGTTTTCAACTATTTTTTTTAAAATTCTGTTTCGGTTGGATTTTCACTTCAACTGAGAGAAAAAGACGACAAACTAACTCAATAGCTCCACTGCGTGTGGAATAGCTGCCATAGAAAACGTTCCGTTCATGATGTGTTCTGTCTTTGTCGTTCAGATTCCCCCGACAGCCCGGGTATGTTAAGTCTGGTGTGGTAGTTTGTTTCAGCCCTCCCCCTCACTACTAGGCCTTCTTGTTTTACCCTTGAAGTGACCTCTACCTATGTTCCACCCTGTTTCCCAGCAGAGGACTGAGATAGACGAAGCACCTCTGTTATCATCCACTGTATATCTCCTCTGGTGTTTCCGCTTTGTGTGACTGTTGGGAGTCTTTCTGATGCCCTGTGATGATGCACACAGTCTTTAGAGATTTCCATGACTACAAGCTGTTTTCAAAGAGGTGCTCTGACACACCAGTGCTAATACAAGAAGGATGCTGTGTCCTTTATAAACTGCATTAGCAACAATATGTTTGCTGTGTAGTCACATAGTAGTATATTTCGATGATGCTGAGAGATAAATCTGTCTTCCCTGAATTGATTTTGCCCATCTTCTTTACCTCCTGGCTCTTCGTGTGTTTTGCCCTGCCTGCTTGTTTGGTGGCTCCCATGGCTCAGTGTTTATTTCCCCTGTTCAAACCGTGCGTCGATTTAAGTGCAGCGGCGGCAAAAATTCGAAAATCAAAGGTTCTCTTATTGTACTGCTTTAAATCTTGTAGCTTTATGTCCCAGAACAAGATGTTTTCCCAGTGATGACAGTACATTGTGCACAACATTTAAAAGAAGAGACTTTATCTGTTGTTGTAAATTGGTGGTTTTCAAAGTGTGGAATGGGGATGAGCTTCAGGGATAACTTTATTATAATTTTTTTTTGTGTACAGGAAAAATCATAAAGAGGAGGTTAAAACTATAATTATTTTTGAAGACTAATGTTTAGAACTGCATTTGCTGTAGTAGTCATGAAGAAGAATGAAGTCTGGATGCAGGAGTCATCAGGAGGACCTTTGCCGATGACATTGTGATCTATATGAATCGGTAAGTGTGCAGAGAGTGCAGGTAATAATGAAACGGGAGCTGAAGTGCCTTGGGTAATTTGTCTGAAGGCGTGAAAGAGAGGTGAAGAGAAGTGTACAGGCATGGAGACGAGAATCAGAAATGATCAGCATTCTCAGGAGAAGGTCAGTGGAAGCGGCCAGACGACAGGCTGAGCTGGAAATGGCAGAGCTGAAGATGCTGCAAACACGTTCAACAAGGCCCCAATACTGGAAAAATAACAAACAGCAAAGCTCCTGCAAGTACATCACTGAGGATTTCAACGCTCACTTCCTGTCTTGTTTGTTTGGTTTTTTTTTTTGGGTTATTTTTGGTTCTCAGAAAGCAACATTTTTCTGTGGCGAGCTTCACTTTGTTGAAACAACCGTGTTAAAAAACTCCACCTAGTGTTAAAACTCCTCAGTAAAATATAGTCAAGTGTTAATGTTCATGTGTTAATTGTAACCAGCCAAAACTTTCCGAGGTTGATTTTTTTCAAATCAGGCGTGAGTACATTGTTTGCTAGTTTGGTGGGAAGTTGAGAGAGACGAGGTTGAGGTGGTTTAGTCATGTATGTTGGAGGAAAAAGATGCTGAGGATGAAGAAGAGGAAGGCCTGTGAAGAGATTCAGGGATGAAGGAAAATATGGCAGAGAAGATTGGGAGAAGTGGCACGCTTTATGTAAAGACTTGACAGTAAAGGAATGTATCTGGCAAATGGATGAAATTCTCCTTTTTGTTGGAAGTTGGAAGTGATCCTAAACTTAAGATTTTATTTTGCCTTTTGGGGATGCTCTCCCGCTCTCTCTCTCTCTGCTGTCGGCCATAGTACACATTTTCTCTCTCTCTGAGTCTCGTGCGTCACTGTTTACAGTTTTATTACTAATTTAACCCAACATAGAAAACGTTTGACATCCCATCAATAAAGCCTGGTAGAAATTCAGAAACTGTGGTTGTACAATAAGATCCAAACACTATGAAGAAGAAGAGCTCCTCCTGCCACACTTTGAAAACCCCTGTTTTAAGAATGTGTTGTCTTTGTTGAGCGGTCAACAATACTCAGAGTCCGTGCTGCTGATGTGTTTACAACAAAGTATGAGCCAGACACTGCTCCTACTTGGGTACTGTAAATGTTGACTTTTTCCATCATATCCAACACTTCAGAGGTCTGTGCCATCATCAACACATGCTGTCGATTTCTCTTTTCTGTCTCCACCTTTTATTTAGTTTTCTTTTTCTCTGTTTTGACGCCATGTTGAGTGTGCATGCCCGCCGTGTTCCGGGGTTGATGTTCAGACGACTGGTTGTGGTCTGGGCCGGTGTCCCCTCTCTCTGTTCCACCTTTTCGCGGCACTAATTCTGGGTTTTGTGTGCAGTATTTGGCCTAAATTCTCTAATGGAGATAATTACAGAGGCCGGCCCGGGGAGCGGAGAAGGTGGGTTCTGCCCTTTTTATCGAGTGAGCTGCATGCTTCTCCAAGCCAGTCAACTACATCTCCCACCATCCCCCCTGTCGTCTCTCTCTCTCTCTCTCCCCCCATCTCAGTCACCGTGTGTGCCGTCACAGGTCCAGTGGGACGTGAAGTGTGTCGTCTTGTCACAGCACCATTCATATTGACCGTTCAACCTCCTCAAACTGACTGTTGCTCCACGCCACAGTTTGTTTACCCAACGACGAATAACCTGGCCTTATCACAAACAAGATAAGAAAGATCAAACACTAGAATATTATCAGCCAGCTGGGGAATAAAGAGGGCCGATACGATACGCAGCAGCACGAAGCTGATGTAAAACCATGTACAGAACAGGAAGGTAAAATCCAGAGTGAGAATAGAAATCACTAAACTAATGGAGCGTCATTGCCTTTTTTTTTTTTTCTTTTTGTCCTTCATACTCCCACAGAGTACAAAATGGACTGAATCATGTTGCATTTGTGTTTTAAAAAAATGAGGACAGAACAAACTTAAATTATGAAGCTTCCTATCTTAAGTCATTAAAGAAAAGGTTTTTTTGATAAGAGCCAAAGTTGTTATTTCTCCAGCCAGGATGCTACTATTTTCAACAGTGAATATTTCAGACACAATGTTTGGGGTTGCAGCACTTTTTAGTGTAATGTTGGAGGTTTTTGAGTTTGTTTATTGGAGAATTGGTCAACTCTTTGTTGTGTTGTGTGCAGCAGCTGCTATTATGCATTCAGTGGGACTCAAATACAACTGGGTTCTGACAGTACTTATTGAGAATCATAATAATCTCTGTTTCATTACAAGAATCCTGTTAATTTCCTGTTGTTGTTTATGTTTTGTCAGACAGCTTTTATTACCATCAATTTTATCCTACAAGATAATGCATTTCACTCCGATGACAGATAGATAATCTGATTCATTCCCAGGTAGTTAAACTACTGCAGCTCATGGCTCACATATGAATTAGTTCAGCTTTCAGTGATCAACATGGAAATACTTAAGCAGTAAAATCAACACACAATCAAATACTTTAAAAAAGACATTGGGGACAATATTGCACCGATTTAGGATTGCTAGAATCAAGCTAGTGACATTAATAAAACTAGCAAAATTCTCAAGGCTGAGATGAATACCACCATGCCAAACAAAATAATGACCCAATTTTTACATGAACATCTAAAAGCAGGAATAATAGTCTATGGATGTAAAGAAGCCTCTGAATGTGATATCACAGTCTTCTGAAACACGTGAAAAATCCTGTGTTGTGAGTCTCAATGGTGAATTTTTTTTTCCTCTTTTCTGTACACCAGTTGTTTATTAGTCTCATTTTAATAGTGTCTCCTGCTGTTTGCTTCCTAACTGGTGGTAATTGCCATTTATATGTACATCTGAATCATTTTGTAATCGGGCACTTCATCGTCTATCAAATAGATTTTGCTTTCCGATTTTAAGCCTGGACTGGTCAGTGTGGCATCTTGATCTGACTTTATTCAGTGGGAAAAAAAATGCCAGTTTTTATGCTATTATAATCTTTGATATTGAGTTTTGGGAGGAAGGTGCCTTTGAAGTGAAAAGGGGAGGCGTACAGGACGGAAGTGAAAATGTGTCCACAAAGGAGGCCGAACTGGAGCTGAGGATGTGCATGTTTTTACTGGAATTTAGCAGAATGGAGACGATGAAGTTGTGATGGTCATTTATGCAAACTGGCATAAAAAGATGTTTTTGGCTGACTGGATAGGAAGCTTCAGCAACTTGTGAGACCTTCACAATGCGAAGGAAGCTTCTGTCACATTCTGTGACGCTATTCTCCGTCCCCTGCTTTGACCAGAGTTTTCATCGACAGTCGTTTTCGGTGACTTGTAGCTTCATTTATGTGTAGACAAAAAGTCCACTTGATTTACACTTGATTCAGTTGTGTAAAAGGAGCCTGAGACTCACGAGGCACGTTTACATGGACCACGTATAATCCGCTTATATGGTGGAGCGGATTGTAAATGCGTATTGTAAACGCCCGAGTGGATCTGCTTCACTCAGAGCGGACTGTATTTCGGAGCCGATTGTACGAGGTGGTCTACATCGATCGACAATCCGCTCCATGTCCCCTATAAACGCTGCCTGACAGCGGAGCGGGTTAAACGGGGGATTATTTGTTCCGCGCATGCGCGCCCCTGTAATGATGTGCGCAGTAAACGGGAAGCAGGACGGTCAAAAACAAGCAGAAAAACACGGCGGTGGTTGAATAACACTTTAATAAAAACCCCAAGAGAACAAACACTGGAGAGGCGAGATGGAAGCAAACTGTGAAACAGCGAGTTGTATAAAGAGCTCCGTGGCGGAATACGAGCGATCGTCCGGCTGGTGTTATGGATTAACTGGTTCTCGTGTTAACGAATGACGGCGGAGGTCTGTGTAGACACATACTGATAACAACAGTTGTTAAAGTCAGACTCACAAAAGACTTTAAACGTATACATTCACTGTAACTGTCGATAGCCGACGTTCGCCAGAACGACTACATGTTTCAGTCATCTATTGGTCACAAGTTAACACGGGCACCAGTTAATTCGAAACATCGGCATGCGGAGCAGAGCTCACACCGAGACGTGCTGCTCGGCACGGCGGTGCTGCGGCCAGGGAAGCAGCCGCTCCTTCAGCAGCGTATCATGGAGATGTTGGGACATTATTTGAGCAGATATCAGCCGATAAAAACACTCTGCTCGGCGCCGAGGACTGCTGCTGCAGAGAGGAAGAACTGGAAGTTCCTCGTGAGAGACTTTGTGCGCATGTCACAGGACACTGTATAATCCGCTTCACCCAGGGTCCTTGTAAACGAGGATTCATCGTGGATCGCTTTGTATGCTGTACATGAATACACTCGCGTTTAATACGATTGTTTACAATTGGATTGAAAAAACACCCATGTAAACTGGGCCAGTGTCCACATGGACTGTACTTCCTTCATCTCCTCATGACTCAACTCCAGCAAGCGTTTGACTCCCAAGGTTAAGGGCGGCTCTCAAGCCTCTGTTAATCCCACGGGGGTCCGTCTCATACCTGCAACAAAATGATGAAGAAAACCTCCTGACAGACACCCCACAGGAGCTCTCTCTGTTTCTTACCAACCAACTTTTCCATTCCCGCTCTGCCTGCCTGATGGATGTAAAATCAGGGACATCTTTTCCGTCGCTCTTGTACCATTTCAGAGGAGGTTAAATCATGCTATTTTTTTTCTTTTTCAGGTAAATGTTTAGCTATTGGTACCTTCTTCCTTTTTAAATGGTATTGATAAACTGTTTGCTGTAAGATCATATCATCATGGCATAGATAATCATGATCCACACGGTCTCTGCTGTAATCTTTGATGTTTAGTTTCAAGAACAGTTTCACTTTCTGAACAATCCGCCATGCACATGCTTGAACATCTGAAAATGTGTCCCATTGAACGTAAATTCTTCTATAACAAGTTTGATTAACACGAAGATGCAGATTCCACAGAGAAAACCATGGGTCCTCTCACCACGACACCACTGTGTCACCCAACGCCTGAGGTGCATTTGATGCCATTTTAATGATGTGCAAGCTCTGCTTCACGGTTCAGGAGGGTCACTCTTTGTCTTTGAATTTTTCAGAAGTGATTTATTTATTTGATGTTTTGCTCCCAACGCTGTGTCACAGCGTTAAAGCGCCGAGATGTGCCGACAACCTCGGCGATTCTAATGAAGGCGGCTCAAACGAGCGGCGGTGAGAGTCGCAGTTGGAGCTCTGATCTGACTTCAGCCTCTGCGTAACAAACTGACAGCGTGACAGCGCAGCAGCCTGGGTTTTTAAAAAAGAAAGAGTCGACGGTATCCTGTGCTGTCAGCTGCTGACAGGTCCTGTCTTTATGTGGGGGGATGGATAAATGATGACATTACCTGCTGTCACATGCACGAACGCACACACTGCCTCACTGCTGGGGAAATGAGGAGACATCCTGCAGAAGGTATTTCAGAAACCGTAAAAAGTTTCCTTCAAACAGCACACACTACCTGCTGTTAGAGTCATTCCAAAGAGAATCCATTAAAGGAACTTAATAAAGTCAAAACTGCAGTCGTTGAATGCATGTTAGCATGATAACTAGCTAGTTCCTGCCAGTGAAGTCTTATGAATACAGATTCTAGTTTATTATTGCACCTCTTTGTGTGTATGTGCAATCCAACTAGTGGATATTTTGTATCTGGTTTATGTTTTTGAATGTGTCAGTGGTTATTTGAGGTTGTCAGGTCAGAACATCTCACACTCCAGTGGTCAGTAGCTTGTGAATTTGGCTTAAGGAGAGTTGAGCAGCGACTCGAGGCTCGTTGGTGCATGGGAGGGTGAAGGCTGGTCAGGCTGGTTCTCATGAAAAGGTGTCAGCGTTTTAGCAGCCAGTTAATAGCCAATGGTATAATAATGGACATTAATGTGATAATTTAGGCCATTTTAAATAAAATAAATCTAAAAAGTACACATTTTTCCAATAGTGCCAATAAATGCCAGAATACCATTCTGCCAATATTTGATTAGGTGATTACCTTAGAAGCTGGTAAATACATATCATTATTGATTTATTCCATTCAGAAAAAGACTTATGTACTCTCATATGAATTTTAACTACACCCAAATCGCTTGTATATAAAGCCATACTAATATATTACATGTGCATAATAAATAAATGTTCACCCAATGTGCGCGCGCGCCTCGCACACACACACACACACACACACACACACACACACACACACACACACACACACACATATTTTTTTCTTCATCCCGATTATTCGCATAATTTTTCTGCAATTAATCACTATTAATCCTATTATGCGCAAAATACAATAATGAATTCAAAAGTACTCTGTAATGATCATCCTGCCCCCAGCAGGGGACAGGGAATTTTTTTTTTTTTTTGGAAGAATTTTGCAAGAAGCATAAATTTACAATAATAATTTTACAATTCATCAAATATGCTTTACAATAGCTTCAAATACCAAGTCTTTACCAAGATTGCCACCCCCGACCCCCCAACACACAACGCCTGATGAAAATATTTGTCGGCGTTAAGGAAGCAGTGCGTTAACATGTTAACGCGTTAACGTGCCCAACCCTATACATATATATATATATATATATATATATATATATATATATATATATATATACATACATACATACTTGCATACACAAAAGTACACAAAGAAATTTGCATTTAACACTTGAGTGGAAGAAGTAAAACTTACATTACTGAAGTAGAATCAATAAAAACTTTGAAAATGTAATCATGGCTACCAAAAACAAATATTATATCTAAATGAAGCTTTTAACCTGGTTAAATAAAGGATATAATAATAATATTTCATCATGTGTACAAGGTTGTCATAATGTTTTGCAGGCTGGTTTCTGTGTTGAAATGAATGCTTGCTCTGTGCATGTTATGGTCTGCAGCCTCTATTACCATAGGCTTTCTTCAGGTTTTGTATTTAGAGTTAATAGTTCAATAAAAAGAAGTTTTTTTTTCTCTGCATTAATTCATCGTATTTATTTGAACTAAGCTGTAATTGCTAGTGGACAATACACCGAAAACCTTAATGCAATGTGTGTCGTATAAATCACAGTTTGAATCACGAAAACCTGATTAAAACAGTTTTAAAAAAAAAAACGTAGGCAAATTCATTCAGTGTTAAGATGCCTTAACGATATTGTGATGAATAGACGTGTGCGCTGGAGTGTGAGGTTAATTGAAGAGCTTTATTAACAAACGGACCCACTAATGACCAGCTTCATTTGCTAATGCAGTGCTTTGAACTCTGGCAGTCTGGGTCACGTCTCACATGAATCCGCCATGAAACAAAGGGAATAAATGTTTAGAAACTCCTAATGAGGGTTTTTAAAACAGGGATTGAAGCAACACAAGCCAGCGGTTCACGAGTGACCGGCTCCCTTCCATCCGCTTGTCTCTTCAGTTTCTCTCATGCATGTCGTCACAAATGTGCCTGATGTCCTTCATCTGACCTCTCACGTCTCTGTGCTGTGTCGCCATCACCAAGAGCACCATTTGGACTCCTGCGTGCGTGTGTGTGTGTGTGTGTGTTTGAATTGTCCTTCACGTCTCTTTGCTGTAATTATAGACTGCAGCAGCAGCTTCTGTAATTTGTCTGTTCAGCAGTAGATAACCTTCACCAGATTCCAAAAGAGTCTGTCCTCTCCTCAAAGTGGTGTAAACTGCTTTGTTTTCTATTTGATGTTGTAGATTAACAAAAAAAAAAAAAAAAAAAAGAAACAGTAGTAGCTTGAAGTGGTTTCCCGTCCTGGTTCTCAGTTCCTGGTGGCTTCGTGAGTCCAGTCCACCTCTGCTGAGAGCCTTCCTCTGTAGTATGCTCACACTCAACAGTTTATTGTTTTTTTTAGTTTTATCACTCGCTGTTGTCCACAAACTTTCATTCTTTCGGTTTTTTCCCCTCCAGGCACTCGTGCACCTCGAGCACTCGTAGATCAGAAGTCGTCGGTGATCAAACACAGTCCAACAGTGAAGAGAGAGTCTCCCTCTCCTCAGGGCCGCGTCAACAACACCAGGTACCACGTTTAATTTGAAGTTTTCACCTCTCGGAGATCATGTTTGTGTTTAGAAAAGGTTGTTGAACCTGTAAAGCACACGGACAACACCCTGTGTTTTGGGGGTCCACTTGGACAAAACAGAGTCAAGAGTTGTTCTGCATATGTGTGTGTAGATGGGCAACAACAACAATGCTTTCCTGACTCCCAGTCCCTACTCTGAATTGAGTTACCCAGAGTAGCGATCCAACTTCCTCACCTTTCCATTCGATTGTCGATGAACCCGTGACCTTTCCTGAAATGAAAACATAGAAAATTTGCGCTTTTATTTGAAACGTGTATATGGGGCCTGAATTGAACCTGACACCACTGAGAACTGAGCTGATTACCTCAGTGAACGCTGTTTCACTTCACACTGTGGAAGAGAATTTGTAAAAACCTGAAGGCAAAGGCTGCACAGTGTGGTATTTCTGCACCACGAGACGTTGTTCACATTTCCTTCAACTTGTTCAACAAATGTTGTCATAATAAATTTATACCACTTTGCTCTGAAGCAAATCGAAGCATTGGGACTCTATCTTCCCCAGATCTAAATGTTCAGTTAATTTGAAATAAAATGTCATCATGAAATAAATAAAGTAGGGACAGTGTGCTAAGTGAAAAGCAAACACAATGTTGTGGAAAATCTATAAATCCATATTCACCCCAAAGAGTAACATAAAGAACATATCCAATCTTGAAACTGAGACATTTTATCATTCATCTATATTTATTTTATTTTAAATTAGTAAAAGCTTTTCACAAATGGAGACAATTTGTTGCGTCATGCAATGAAAAAACATGGAAACCACCACCGAGCTGAAACTCTGCTTGAGACGAGAATTCCACAACTTTTCTCTCCGAAAACGAGTCTCACTTGAAACAGTTTTTGCTGACGTCAACTTCAAAATGAGCTCAAACTTAATTGCACAATGTTAAATGCTTGTTTTTTTTGTTTGTTTTTTTTTTAATTTGGATGAAATAAGGTGGTATTCTGTTGTTGTTGCTGCTTTGGGGACCTTGGTGTTTGTGCCGGGCTGCAGCTGACACCCTGCTCTGTGTTGATCCAGTGAGAACCAGCAGTTCTTGAAGGAGGTGGTGCAGAGCGTGCTGGACGGCCAGGGCGTCGGCTGGCTCAACATGAAGAAAGTGCGCCGCCTGTTGGAGAACGAGCAGCTGCGCGTGTTCGTGCTGAGCAAACTGAACCGAGCCGTCCAGTCGGAGGAGGACGCCCGGCAGGAGATCATACGAGACGTGGTGAGAGGCTGCTGGTGGAGCTTTTCCCAAAACGCACAAACACTTGTGAACGTGGCCTTTAGATTTTTGGATCACGATCCATGTGGCTGCTGTTGCAGGAGGTGAGCAGAAAGGTGTACAAAGGCATGCTGGACATCTTGAAGTGCACGGTTTCCAGCCTGGAGCACTCGTACACCAACGCCGGCCTCGGAGGCATGGCCAGCGTCTTCAGCTTGCTGGAGATCGCACGCACACACTATCAAACCAAAGGTATGGGTCCTCCCCTGAATGCACCAGTGGAATGCACATTTTTCGTGATTTATTTGACATTTCTTCTAAAGAATTTTTTAGAATTTTGTCAGCTCATTTAAGACTTTCTGTGCAGAGCAGCTTAACATCAATGGGCCTGTGCTACTAACACTTGTCCATGTCTTTGCATTGTGTTTAGCTTAATGCTGCATGTTGGGACGCTGTCTGTTTAAAAGCTGCCTGGAAATGCTACTTTATAACTGACTCCCAGTTCCAGGCCGTATTGTTTATCTATTTCTTTCCTTCCTGTATTGTTAATGATTTCTGTCTTTGGCCGCCTGATTTTGAAAACTTGGTAGACCCAGAAAAGCGCAAGCGAAGCCCCACAGACAGTGCTGGCAGCCCGGGGAGTAAAGAGAGTCCTTCTGGTCGTTTGGAGACCGCCCGGCCTCAGGGGCTTCTGAATATTCCCCACCTGCAGCTGCCACATCACACAACGGGCAAAGGAGCCCGCCATTATGATACCCGGAGTCTGAACGAGGAGAACTTTATTGCCTCGATTGGTGTGTACACCACTCCAGCCCGGTTGCATGTGCAATGTAAAACCCTGCCCCCCCCCCTCCCCTCCCCTAAAGCTCATCAACCCTGAAACCAGCCCCCCCTCCCACCCACCCACCCACCCACCACCTCCTCCTCCTCCTCACTTGTCCCAGGCTGATTCCTACTGGGGCAGTAATATTCCACACACTGACACTGGAAATGCGAGTGATGATGTGACAGTTATTTCTTGAAAACGTCTTCCTCTGTCTGGGATTACCGACCAAAACCCAAAACTCAGGATTCCAGCTTCCAGCAGTGAAAGCTGTGTGGAATATTCCCCTGTTTCCCAGCCTGGCCTGCGTGTGTTCGTCTCTCTCTCCCTGTTTGCCCCCCCTCTCCGGACCTCTGTTGTCAGCCTGTTAGCGCCTTGAATTGCATGTGTTTGTTTGTTTTGTTTGTTTGTTTGTTTTTTTTTGGTCCTCCAAACAATGTAAATCTGCAGTAGTGGACGAGGGGAAACCAGAGGTAAAACGCATTGATAGTCCAATCGGCGCTGGCCTGTGCCTTTACTGCAGGTTTCTGCAAGGCGCGCTGTAGATAACGGCGGCTCCCGTTTGCTCTCAGCATGGAGGGTGGAAGCATCACTCCCCGGTAAACAGTCCCAGGAGGACCAGTAGATCTCGCCTCAGAAATGTGCTCCATTGGTTGATAAAGAACTTATCGACTTGAACAGCAAAAAAAAAAAAAAAAAAAAAAAAAAAGCCTCAAGGAATCTGTTTGGCACTTAGCTTTCTGAGATTGATTCTGGGTCTGTATACGGGGGACTGGGTCGGTCCAGCCACCCCGGCACCTCTCCCACCTGCACCCCTTCTCTTCTTCTTCTTCTTCCTCCTCTTCTTCTTAGAAGTTGCACCTTCAATTCTACAGAATGCCGTGAGACTTTCTGCATCCCGAGCTTCTGCAACTGCTCCATTTCACCAGCTGGCTAGTCGGCATCTCAACCCTCATCCCACGCTCTTTTCCAGACCAGCCATCTCTGCCCTCCCCCCCCCCCCCCCCCCCCCCCCCCCCCCCCCCCTCACTCACTCTCACTCTCTCTCTGTCTCTCTCTCTCTCTCTTGCTCTCTCGCACCTCCGCCCCGGAGAGCCACGCAGAAGCGATGGGTGAAAACCAGGAAGTCACTGTGTGGCTCTCCGGGACCTCGAGCCGGGAGCTCCGGGTGTCTTGTAATGTTCCCTTCGTAGCTGATACCTCACAGTAAATGCGTCGTAATTATGAAGCCCTCTTTCTGTTTGTCCAATTTCTTCTGAGATTCACCCTCAGCTACATGCAAACATTACAAAACACCCCCCTCCCCTCAGCGATGACGGATCCTCAGTGCTTACTTTGTTTTAGTTTCAGTTTCAATGCTCATCCACCATACATGCCTTTTCAACCAGCTCTCTGACTCTCTCTCTGTCTTTCTCTCCTTGCTTGCAATGCATCTTGGGTAGAATTGTGGAGCAAGCACCAGGATAAGCAAAAAGCTTTGGAAAAACCACAGAGTAAGAGACTTTTCACACACCAAAGAAAATTTAAAAAAAAAAAAAGAACAACGGAAAAATGATCGGGGTGTTGAGCCGATGATCTTTTTTCAGCCCCTTTCTTCTCTTCCTACCTTTGAACCTCACCTGTTTTCATACCTGATCAATAGAAATGAGTGCTTGAATACACAGATTGAAAGATCTGTTTCTACTGGTAATGTTCAGAGTATGACATTTTTATAATTCCCCCTTTGATGTACGACCAAAATTCCAAAAAAGTTGGGACTCTGTGTTAAATGTTTTAATAAATCAGATTGCAATGATTTGCAAGCCTCATCGACCCACATATGGCTTCCGATAAAGAACATATCCCATTTTTAAAGTTCCCTCTTACCAGTTAAATTTTCTCTCCTTGTATTTTTTTCATTCACGCTACTTCTCCAACCTTTTTGTTGCCCCTGTCCCAACTTTTTTGAGATCTGTCGCTCCCGTTGAATTCCAGATGGGCTAAAAAAACTTCACTGAAGTGTAGAATTGTCTCGGATTGAACATCTGATGTGTTGTTAATGTTCTCATGGGGATAAAATGTGGATTTATGAGCTCTGACAATCTTTATACTCTGTTTTTATTTACATTTAACGCAGTGTCCCAAGTTTTTTGTGAATGGGAGAATAACACATGCCAGTGTTTTTTTATTTTTTTAATGTTATGCTGCCACTACTGTATAAGAAATAGGATCACGAAACTGATTAGAAAGTGTAGTTTTTTTTCATAGATTTAAACGTGATGTTTATGTTTAATGAGAGCACACTTGTTTATTGATGTGTTTATCTGGCACACACACACACACACACACACACACACACACACACACACACACACACACACACACACACACACACACACACGTTTGTATTTCTATCCTTGTGGGGACCTTCCATTGACTCCCATTCATGTCTAACTCCTAACCCTGACCCTTATCCTCACCCTAACCCACACCAAAACAAGGCGTAGCCCTAAAGAAATGTTTTTGCACTTTTACTTTTTTCCGTAACAACAACATGGTCAAGAAAACACTGTTTCCCCTCATGGGGACCCAAGAAATGTCCCCACGATTCACATCGTGCCAGGTTTTCCTATCCTTGTGGGGACATTTGGTCCCCACAAGCATAGAAAAACCTGTACACACACACACACACACACATACACACACAGAGAGTTATTTCATGTTACAGTCACTGGCTTAAAGCTCATGCGAGTTTATTTCCCAGTGTTACTTTTCCCCCCCTCCTCTTGCAAACCATGCATCTTGATGCCTCTTTTTAACCCCCTTATTTTGTTGTTTCTGTTTCAACTTGCTTGCTTTGAATACTGTATTGCAGTTGTCGGTACATTAGAGGCCCCATTTAAAAAATAAATAAGTGAAATAGAGCGGTTTGCAAAGGTCAGAAGTCGCATCAGATGAGCCCAGTCCAGAAGGTTCCTGAACAACCAGCCTCACTTGAAGTCGACAGCGTCTCCTGTTACCGTCCATCAGTCCGTCTGCATGCCTAACTGCCTGTGTCTGTCTGTCCTCTCTGGTCAAACCCTGAGGCCACATTTTGCAGCCTTGATTGACAAATAATGTCGCACCCTTGCAATTTTTTGCTTTTAATTTCTAACTCTCCCCCCAGTTTTACTGCACTCTTCTGCCTGCCCCTGTGTCTTCTCTCTGTCTGGTCTTTCAAACTTGTATCTGTAATCAGAACTGTTTCTCTGTAAGTTTTCATGGATCATAGACACTGTTGTTGGAACTTTTTAGCTACGGGTGAACATATTTTGATTTCCAAAAGAAAAAAAAGAGGAATTTTGGCCCCCAGCCGCTGTATCTTTTAATGATACTGTATGGATAGAAAATGAAACAACATAACCAAAGATTCTTAAAATAATCTCTCTTAACAGTCAATAATAAACTAACTTTAAATAAATCTTGATCAACTTCAATATGTCTGGAGTGAAATAATAATAATAAATTTAAATCCAATCATAGAATACAACAAAATTGTAATTGTAGTGCTGTCGCAGTGCCACAGTGAGAGCTATAATGCGCACTTTCTAAAGAAACTCTGCATGTGCCACAGTTTAAATCTTCAAAAGGAGGTTTCAAAAACTGTAGAATGTGTGAAACATTTTTTGCACTTTTCATTTCAGGTGTAATAGCTCTCTTTCTTGTTTTACTGGACCAACAAGGTTTGTTTTTATAAAATCCAACTTCAATTATCTATTTCAGATCATTTATGATGTAATATCTAAGAAATGTTTTATGTACAGTTTAGCGACGGTCTGCTCTGACAGCGACTCCGTCAGAAACATTGAATGACCTAAAATCCTCTTCCGCCTGTTCATCCAGAGGTGTTTTATAACTACATGAAAATCAGCTTCTGCTTGTTTTTCCAGCCATGTATTGACTGATACTTCTGCTGTACTTTCTGAAGTGTGATATAATCCCCAAGAGGCCGATTTGTGCGATTCTGCTGTAGTCACAGCAGACGTCAGAGCAGCAGCGCTTCTCTTCTGCCCACAAAATACAGAGAAAAGCTGAAGAATGCGTCCAGTGAGACTTGAAAAGAAATCTGTTGTTTTATTGTTGTGCATTGATCGTCAGAGAGACATACTTTCAGGCACAATGTGTAGGAATTTTCTTAGGTCATAAGCAGATAACGTTTTTTTTTTTTTTAAATCATTGATTATTTTAATCCATACAGAAGATGCATAGGTATCATTTCAGTATGTAGAGCCCTGGTCCAGTTATTCTATTTTCTTTGTAAATGAAAATATGTTGCCCTGACCGTACGCTTCGCTGAGCGCCAGCCTGGTTTCCAGTGTTGAGTGGAGGCTTCGGCCTCCAGGCGGGCGTAGTGTGAGTGTCGCTTTGACCCAGGCTCCTCTGCGTAAACAGGTAAGACGATGGCGAAGCAGAAATCAGGGAAACGCGCTCACAGTCCCGTGTGCCCTGCAGGGTCTGAAGGAGCCAAGCAGCAGCGCCCCCAGGTGGCCGACGCAGAGGAGAAGAAGTCACAGATCAGTGCCGACAGCGGCCTCAGTGTCACGTCTGGATCTCAGGTTTGTTCTTGTTGTAAACCTCTGAGGGTTCGACGGGTAACTTTACAGGACCTTTGGCTCTGTCTTGAGTTTGCTTTGGTTTCATGCAGAGCAGCACACAGCTCTGAAATGTGTCCCAGAATCCTCTCTGTTTGGGTTTCTGCAGAAGAGCGACAGCGAGTCGGTAACGAGTTCAGAGCCGCCGATCCTGACGAGGAGCACCAGCCAGGACTCGGAGGCCAGCACAGTGGTAGGGCACGGCCAGCTCGGACGCCACGCCGCCTGATTCTCTTCCCTCCGAACAGCCAGTTCACCGGAGCGGCAGGAGATTCACGGCCCTGCTTTCTGTTCTGAAAATATGATGAATTTAAAAAAGGACGTTAAGAAACACGGTCTTTAAGGTTATGTAGAAATGACTAAGTTTGAAGTTTTAGTTCTAACAGCAATGTTCTTGGATTGCACCAAACAAAGAAAGTCAATCTATTATCTGATTTAAGTTTTGAAGCCTTCACCTTCAGAGTATCTTGTTCTCCAGGCGTCAGTCAAAAACGTGTCATGAAGACAAAAGCAGCAGTGGTGGTTGAAACATGTTTATTTTCCACGTTCGGTTAGAGCTGCTCTTTTGATCAGCTGCTGTTTCAGAACCTTCTGTGAATTTCTTCCTTGAGATTTTAGGCCATAATTCTTGGCTTTCTTCATCTCATCAACAGTTTCTCTGCTTTTCTTCAGTCCAGCACAAGTTTCTCACTCAATCTAAACTCTTTCTGTTTTTTCTGTTTACTGATGCACATTTTGTCATTTCTACTTAAAATTCTGCTGCATAGCTTTATATTTTTCTTGCTTTGTCAGTTAAACACAGTAATGGTGAAGGCTTTCTGGCTCTGCTGTGGCAGCGTTCTGTTGTCATACAGTGACATCTAGTGGGCCAACATTGTATCTGTACATTTAGACAGTCTGGCAGACATGGTAGCCAGGCTTTGCAGCTGCTTGTGTGAAAATAGAAGAGTTTTTCAAAAAGCTCATAAGTAACCAAACCAGGTGAATCAAGGTGAAAGAAGTGATGATTGTGTTAGTACATTATGGAAATTCATGTGTTCATGATGAATCTCACATATCCTCTAAATGTGACACTTGAACATACAGTCTTGATCTCTGTTTCAGTCCATCGTGACGACAGTGAAAGATTTTCCTTTGTTCAACCCGACCTTCACTTCCATCTCCTTTACTCACCAGATTTGCTTTCTTGTGTTTTTTTTTTCCCTCCAGAAAATAAAATTCCCAACTTAAATCGGTGCAGTCCCAGAACTTTTTAATTTCCACGTTTTTGTGGGTGTCTCCATTAAGTTTTGGGTT
The DNA here is from genome assembly GCF_902148845.1 of Salarias fasciatus. Taxonomy (NCBI): domain Eukaryota; kingdom Metazoa; phylum Chordata; class Actinopteri; order Blenniiformes; family Blenniidae; genus Salarias; species Salarias fasciatus. Next base: position 36,996,551 of record NC_043745.1, on the reverse strand, counting down.
AGAATTAGAACACATAACTGTATGAATTCAATTGGAGACTGAAAGATTTTTAAGGCATAATGTGACATCCTGTGTGCTGCAAAGCAAAAAAAATTCCCCGAATTCTCTGCAGGTAAAACTCCAGCATGTTTTTCTTACGTCTGGATTTTTGAATTGTAGATCAGCAACAGCTCTGGAGAGACTCTGGGAGCCGACAGCGATCTGAGCAGCACGGCGGGCGACGGCCTGGGCGGGAGAACCGCTCCTCATTTGACTCAGTCCAGAGGGACTCTGTCTGACAGCGAGATCGAAACCAACCCGGCCACCAGCTCAGTGTTTGTAAGTCAAACGGTAGATGCCACTCTTTCTTTGTTAGGTTTTTTTTTCTGAATATGCCTGTTTACTCCCAGTGTTTGAAAGTTAACAGTCATATAAACAAGATGAGTGAAGGCTGAGCTTCCTGCGAAAAGGTTTCTGAAGTTTTCTCTCTAATTCAGAGTTTTTGTTGTGTGAGGGCTTAAAGAGCGGGTAACGGCTGAGAGCACTTAAACCTCCCGTTATAAAAACAGCGCAGAGGAAGAGCTTTCCACAGCGCTGTGTTTACGGCTTTAATACTGCGGGAGCATCAGAAAGCCTGGTCGACAGACACGGATGCAGCATCAGTATGGATTCATTTTGGATATGTGTGACCTTGTAGTGTCACAATAAAAGACTGAGATGTCTGAATCCACAGTCCATCCAGTCTTATGTATCGATGGAGACTTTGATTCAAGCGCAGTTATTTCAGTTTTATATCTCCATCAGACAGAATAAATGCACTCAGAAAGGTTCATGAATACCCATAAATGCTTGACTTGACATCGAGATGAATTCATAAACAAATGTATGATCATAAAAAAGTCAACAGCATTGTCCACAAATGTTCTTGTTTTTGCTGTAACGTCAGCTTTTATGGAAGAAATAATTTGCGACCTTATTGTAATGGGAGGTCTAGCTGGTAAGAGATGCACAGAAAAAGAAAACTGATTTCTGTTCATTTCATTTCTTAAGAGAAATGGACAAAACGCTGAGAACAAGCCGAGATATCAGTAATGTTAACATGTGAGCTAGCTCCCTCATGGCTATCAGGACCAGCCTCAAAGCCACGCTGTCAGGGGGAGTTGGTAAAATAACAAACCATAATGCATAATGAAGTAGTTTTTTTTAAGCTTTCACTGTATTTTGCACCAGAAGGTTTCATTAAAAGTAGCTTTGTGTTGAGATTAGAATGAGCTTCTGACATTTAAACCACTGGAGGAGCCGCTCTGCGTGAACCTCTCTGATCGCACCGGTTCTGTTCTGTCGCTGTGAACGGAGAGGGTCCCGTCTCCGGAATGATTAAATGATTCGTGGCTGTTATTTCCTGTTTTCATCACGTATACTTTGAGTTCTCTGTGCGTTCTGCCCGAGCTAACCATCTCTTTTCCTCAGGGGAAGACGCACACTCTGAAGCCAGGCGTTAAAGATCACGTTCCCGCCATGGCGAAGGGCCCGCCTGCTCAGCCCATGGAGGACATCAGCATGAGGATCTATCTCTGCGAAGGCCTGCTGGGTATGATCCGCTCTCCACTTCAAAAAAACAAATTTCTGTTCGGCTTTCTATGGAATGCCTTCCTCTGTCTCTGTAGTTTGATCTGTTTTGCTTTACTAACATAAATGTCGCCTGTCTAACAAGCTAACAGCCGTCTTAAACCTAGTGTGTGTCACCTTTGCTTTGAGCGAACTTTCACTCCTCTCGTTATTTTTAAGAAAGGAAAGCAGAAGTCAGACATGTGACGATCGTGTTAAAGAGCAATCAGTGAAGGGTTAAATGTTTATGTCGAAATCGGGGGTTTTTGAAGTGTCGCACGGTGACACCCTTCCTCATAGAGCTTTAACCTCAGTATCTGACTTCCTCATGATTTTCATATTACAGTGAGTTAAAAAAAAAAAATCTTTTTCAACGGTCTGGATATCCTTTTTTCACAAAGTTCCTTATTTTTTCTGAGTCATGATGAGAGTTGGTGACAAAATAAACAGAAAACATTAAAATGACTCAGCATATTCAGAGCTGCTCTTCAGTATTTAACATGTAGGAACAGATTAAAGTTAAAAATGTATTTTATTTGAAACTTTCCATTGCAGTAAGTTAGTTAAATTTTGTGATACCTGAGCATGCGCCGTGGTTTTTGTTCCTTTGGCATGAGTCTCGACTCGCTCTGCTCTGGATTTTTTTTTTTTCTTTTTTTCTTTATTTATTTTCCATTAAACCGACTCACCTGTGGGCCTAACCCCCTCCTGCTCTCGCTGCTTCTCCTCCCCCCTGCTGCTGCTCTCGGGAAATCCTTCCAGGCCGCGATAAGAGCTCCGTTTGGGATCAACTAGAGGATGCTGCCATGGAAACCTTTTCTCTAAGTAGGGCTGATCTCCTGCCTTTGCCTTTTTTTTCCTCTGTGTGTATTTGTCTGTGTTTGTGCGTATGTATGTGTGTGTGTGTGTGGGGGGGGGGTGTGCATCCACTTGGCTCTGTGTTTCATCTTTGATGTGATGCGAGTTCTTCACAGAAACTGGTGGGAAATATTAACGCTCCTGCAGAATCAGGTCACATTTTACCTTATTGTTGGGTTCAGACTGTGTGTGTGTTTGTGTGTGTGTGTGTGTGTGATTTCCATTAACTTTTAGTATTTTTCAATTTCTGCTCTCTTAAATGTTTTTCACTAACACGCCCTCACGTCGCCCTAAATGTGAAGAAGAAGTTGATGGGTTTTACATATTGGACGAGTGTGTGTTACCTTCAAGTGCCGTTGGAAAAGCAATTATAACCTGAGCACACTCAATCGAGCGAGAAGCCAGTAAATAAGATTTTCGGAAAAATTTCCAATGATTAGCTTCAGTGTGATGAGAGTTGGAAAAAAGAAGTCACTTACATCCAATTAAATGTATTTTTTTCCCCCATTCCTGAGGTTATGTCTTACTAATTTTAAGTTTTATGACTTTTTGTAATATTTAGTTCGAGTCAGACTCAGAACTAAGTTCATACTCAGGCCTCGTTTACTTGCAGCGTTTTGAAGCCATGTTCAGAAAAGGCAGAAATGCTAAAAGCGATGTGGTTAGCATGGTGAACCACTAGTGGGTGCTGTCGGTAGTTGCAGCGTTTCAGAAAGGTTATGTTTTCAAAAACACAAAGTGATTTCTAAAAGGTGCGTTTTCAGCGCCTCCGGGCACCGTTGTCGTCTAAACAGACGGCAAAAACACAAATAACGTTTTCTGTTTTCACTTCAAAACGTTGTCATGTAGACGGGGCACAAAGTTGTGATTATAGAAATTGTATAAACAATTTCAGTGTGACATTACAAAAAAAGAAAAAAACTCATTCTCTTCTTCTTCTTCTTCTTCTTCTTATCATTATTACCATTATTATTATTATTATTGTTATTGTTATTATTATTATTATTGTTATTATTATTATTAAAAAGTTGAGTATTTTAAAAAGACAGAATGATACCGATGCTTTCTCAGGACATCAGGACAAATGTACATTTTGTAGACAGAGGAATGATAAAAACAGGGAGGTTTTTTGGACATTTCTCTGTGTTTTATAAGGTTTTTATGGCACTGCTTGACCGATTCAGATGAAACTGGCCTGTTTGTGGCTCCGGAGCTGAAACGTCTCGGTGTAGCTGGACCTTTGTGGAGCTCCAGGTCTGTCTCCCTGTCTCCAGGTAAGGAGCGCTCCACGCTGTGGGACCAGGTCCAGTTCTGGGAAGACGCCTTCCTGGACGCCGTGATGCTGGAGCGGGAGGGCATGGGCATGGACCAGGGGCCTCAGGAGATGATCGAAAGGTGCTGCTCAGTCTTCACTCTGCTCTCACGTTTAATTAACCTCCTGGGTCGTTCTGAGTTCTCACTTCATAACTATTCATACTTTTTTTTTTTTTTTTTGTCTTCTTTGCTCTCTGTGGATGCAGATACTTGTCACTTGGCGATCACGACCGCAAGCGTCTGGAGGACGACGAAGACCGACTGCTGGCCACCCTGCTGCACAACATGATAGCATACATGCTAATGATGAAAGTACGGACGCTAATCACTTCAATGAACCTGGACTGGAGGGCAGGTTCCTCTTGGGGGGCGTGACGCTGTTTTCCCTTCTTGAAGAAGTCCGAATAAAAACCGAGTGCTAATCATTCAGTAAAATTTAATCCATCAGTTTATTTTGTTTTGTTCCAAACTGTGTAACGGCTACAACTCCCCCTCGTTTTATGGATCATAGAAGCTGTTAGAAATAAAATGTATTTTTGTATTTTTTGTGCAGGTGAACAAAAATGACATCAGGAAGAAAGTGAGGCGCCTGATGGGAAAGTCCCACATCGGCCTCACGTACAGCCAAGAGATCAATGAGATTCTGGACAAACTGGCTCACATGGTGATGATCTGGAGATCCTTTTGAAACTCTGTTAAGACAGCCGTCGGCCGGCGTCTCGCTAATAACCTGGCGTTTGTTCGCAGAGCGGCCGGGAGCTGTCCATCCGGCCCAGCGGTAGCCGACACATCAAGAAGCAAACGTTTGTAGTTCACGCTGGGACCGACACCACGGGAGACATCTTCTTCATGGAGGTAACGAGGGAGAGCGGCCTCTACGCACACGTCAGAGCGAACACGTATTTACCATCTGGTCTTTGTCCCGGTCGTCTCAGGTTTGCGACGACTGCATCGTCCTGCGCAGCAACATCGGTACGGTGTACGAGCGCTGGTGGTACGAGAAGCTCATCAACATGACTTACTGCCCCAAGACCAAGGTGCTGTGTCTGTGGAGACGCAACGGCCAGGAGACGCAGCTCAACAAGTTCTACACCAAGAAGGTCCAGGGCTACGTCTGTCTGGCGCCCCCTGCTGGAATCCAGCAGGAAGGGAGTCCATCCAGTGGAGTAACGCTTCCTCTCTGCTTTCCAGTGTCGGGAACTCTACTACTGTGTCAAGGACAGCATGGAACGAGCTGCAGCCCGACAGCAGAGCATTAAACCAGGTACGGGTGGAAAGTAGGTTCACATGCAGAATAATGTAGCGTTCGCTCATCCGCTCGTGGAGCCGTGAGCCTGATGTACGGCGTCCGGCAGCTTTGCGTCAGCTTCATTTAACCTTCTTCTCGTAACTCACTTGTGGTCCATCACGAAAACTACCAATGCAAAGCTTTTCTGAAATGAAAACAATGTTTTCCCCTTGAAATATAACATGTTGAGCTGAGGCGACCCTCCCCTCCTCCCCCCTCTCCCTCCAGGTCCGGAGCTGGGCGGGGAGTTCCCGGTCCAGGACATGAAGACGGGCGAGGGCGGACTGCTGCAGGTCACCCTGGAGGGGATCAACCTGAAGTTCATGCACAGCCAGGTAAGAGTCCAGTACCAGCCGCTTCTCATCTCACACAGGGCATGAGAGCCAAACACTCCATCCCGTCCTCCTGTCCACCTCTCTGCTCATCTCCCGTTTGCCCCCCCCCCCCCTCCTCCTCCCACAGTTTCATTTCCTCTCATCCCGTCAAGTCTTCCTCTATCGTCCCTGAAATCTGTCCAAACCTGACGGACCGGTGAACTCCTCCGATTGGCTCGTAGTCATTGCTGATGTTTTGTCTCATAGAGGAAGAACCCCGCCCCCCTCCTTCTTTGTGCTTTTGCTTTTTTGGATTTGCTTTTCTTTTTGTTCCGTTTCATTTTGTATTGTTAGTGTGTGTGTGTGTTTGTGTGTGTGTGGTGTGTTTGTGTGCATGCTTTTAACTGAAACAAATATTAACACGTCCTTCCACACAACTCTTTGTTTTTGACATCCATGGTGCTCAAACCTCATGTTCATGTACTGTGTGGGAGACGAGGTGTTAATCTGTGTGTGTGTGTGTGTGTGTGTGTGTGTGTGTGTGTGTGTGTGTGTGTGTGTGTGTGTGTGAGACAGTGGTAAGACGGTTGACCTTGAGCAAAGACTTTTCATTAATAATTGGCTATTTTAATAGCAACTTTTGGTTGAAGTTTGGACCCTTGAGCATCGTCATGTGTTGTCTTCACAGCTGCGTGACAGATCGGCTTCGTTTCGCCTCCTCAGAGCGTGAAGCTAACCGCATTTATTAGCATGAAGCAGTGTGCTAGCGGTGTTTATTAGAATGAAGTGGCACGCTAGCAACCTTTATTAGCGTGAAGCGGCACGCTAACAGCATTTATTAGCATGAAGCGGCACGCTAACGGCGTTTATTAGCATGAAGCGACACACTAACGTTTTTTAGCGTAAAGCGGTGTGCTGACTGTGTTTATTAGCATTAACTAGCACACTAACGGCGTTTATTAGCATGAAGTGGCATGCTAATGGCGTTTATTAGCGTGGAGTAGCACACTAAGGTTTTTTAGCGTGAAGCAGTGTGCTAACGGTCTTTACTGGCGTGAAGTGGTGCGCTAACGGTGTTTATTAGCATGAGCTGTTCCCGAGCTTAGCGGTCAAGAACTAAGTGCAGCTAACAGTCTGTAAACCCACTTGGTGTTTTAAAAAGTGTAGCTTTGTTTTGTTTGACTCGACTTGGGTAAATTCAGTTTAATTCCCTCTAGCCTAACTTTAGATTATCCTAAATTTGTTTAAGTTTGTTCATCCTGACTTACGTTGGCTTAAATTAGCTTAGCTTAATATAGCTAGTGTCGATTTTACATGCATTGGCAAAGGAAAAAAAAATAGAGACTCCCTGATGCTAACTGATGATTTACATTCACTGGCTTAGCTTAGCTTCAGCCCTGTTTAAACAATATTTTTAAGTGAAAATATGAAAATGTAGTTATTATCCATTTTCACTTGAAACATTTTCATGTAAACAGGTTTTAGTAGAACGTGTCTTAATTTAGTTCAGCTTGGATTCGTTCTTGTCCTAACATCAGAAGTACAGAGCATCCTTAAAAAGATTAGCTTATTTTAACTGAGCATAATTTAGCATATTTAAATTCCTCATGTTTGAAAAGTTCCCAAAAGGAAATTATTGACAAAGTATTTTATTACATGAAGTTTTCATTTCTCATTACAGATTTTCTGCAGACTGATTTGTTACTTGCCAGACCTTAAATATCCAAATATGCTTCAAACACAAACTAACTGGTTCATTTAATATATGTTTTTTATTTTATATTATATTTATTAGTTTTAGATTATCTGAACGTAGCATAGGCTAAATTAAGTTAGCTTGACTTAATTTGCTCAAGTCTGCAGTTTGGATGAATTGTGTTTATTTTTTTATTTTTTTTTTGCAAATTGAGAAACATTAGCATTGCAGTAGTATCACAGATATGATCTTACATCAAGGCTTTACGGCGCGTTAACTCAGCTGAGTTCATCCTGCACACAGAACGTTCTGGAGAAACCGCCCGGCGGTCTTTCTCCTCCTTCACATCGGGAACCGTTTATTAAAAGATGTTGGACCCGGGCAGCTGGAGCTGCTTTAAACATCCGTTTACTTGCGACAGTCAGAGTTTAGAGTCCAGTCCGGATGTGGTGTATTTTTGTAATTTCGCTCTCGCTGCTCCGGTGAGTCACGGTTATGTTCTCCTCGCCACGGCTGCTCTTTCAGCCCCGGGCTCTCTGGCTCCAGTTGTGCGGGAGCACCGATCGACGGTTTCCTCCGTTTCCACACGTTCTGAATGTGATTAAGATCAGAAATGAGGTGCTCGGTGTCGAGCTGCGGCCTCTTGAACAGATTTCACTGCTGTCGTGAGTATTGGAAGCAGCTCGCCGACCGTTTCGTGGTTTTTGCATCAGACGCTTCAGGTTCTCAGAGGGAGCTTTACTCAGCACCGCATGTGGTTTGAAAGGCGAACTGAAGCCGCGCCGACTGACAGCCTGCATCAAACTGCCATTTAGGAATCAGTCTGGCCTGCGGGTAAAAGAACAAATCAACCACTACTTTACATAAAGATAGCTACGGTCCCTGATTCATCCACCGGAGGCGCAGAATGCTCGACACTCAGTAGACCTCATTGTGAGCGAAGCCGTTTCAACGTTTCTACCGATTCCATGTAGCTGGACATTATTTTCAAAATGTTGCCGCGTAAGTACAAAACCTTCTGAAACCAAAACAAAAAATCGATGTGTTTTCACTTGAAACGTCATGTGAATGGGGCCTTAAAGGGACACCTTCTGGTTGGCCAGCAGATTGGCGACCGTTGGGAAATGTTACATAGAGCAGAATGGAGCCTTAAGATCAGTTAGAAGTTCCAGAAGTCAAGGTACGGCCTTGTCTGAGTCCCGATCTGAGAACCATGGAGTCGGTTTGGTTTACCTGACAGGAAGGGAGAATTAGAGTGAGTTCTGACAACTTTCCAACAAAAATAGTATTTAGTGTTCAGAATCTGGTTTCTCCACTGTCTTTTGCATCCATTTGCATCGGCTTGATTTTGGCGAGTGTTTGCCCAGTGCTGTTGTGAGCCAGGGAAGTGAGGAGTCCCTGGTGTTTGTGGGTTTGGGCCTGTCTTCTGAATGAGCTGGGCTGTGTGTGACGCCCCTGTCCTGCATGGCGCTGGGATCCCTCTGTGCTACTGTGTGAGTTGGTGCCAGCCCTTGTTTGCTGGAGGAGGAGGCATGGAGGGCTCTGGGGGACTGAGGTCTTTTTTAAAAGTCCAGGAACACTGCGGTGAATCCAGCCCTGGTCAGACCTCGAGTCCTCTTCTTATTCTCTTCTTCTTCTTCTTGCTATCTCCACGTTGGTGGGCTCATGGCTTCTTCTCATTGGCTCATAGCGGTAACCTGCTAGCGTTAGCGTCCTGATCCGAGTGGGTACGAGGCTCCGGTCGCTCAGCGCCCTTCTCGGAGTGTCGTCGAGTGTTTGTGCTCTTCTGTCCGATAATAATCCAAACCATTTCTCTCCCATGCTCTCTCCCCCTGCAAGGAGCGGAAGGTACACAACCTCTGCTGTGTTTGCTTTCTAGCAGTTCACATCTTCTTGGGTTTCTTTCTTCTTTTCTCCTCTTCCTTCCTTTTTTTCTTTTCTTTTTTCGTATTGTCGTAGCTGTATGGCAAATCTAATTTTGTGTCCTTGTCCACATTTTAAATGGAACTTCCATGTCTGCATCATATGGGCCCATTTTGCATCTGTGAAAAATGACGCTGTGTTGATCTATCTACCTCTTGCTGTTTACGCCCAAGTGGATCAGTTAGCTCTGAGCATCTCTCCTCATTGCCCATGTATGCGTTTGATCATGGAAACTTCTCATAGTGTGCTTTTCTTTTTTTTTCCTTCTTTCCCTTGGTTAGCTGGTTAAAGCTTGCATTCCATGTGTAGCTGTTTTATTTTCGACCTTTCATACTGAATAAAACACGTTAAACATGGCTACTCTGTAAATATGAAGTGTTCACTCTTCATCCAGTGTTGTTGAGTTAATAATGTTCTGTCTTGTTTTGTTTGTGTTTTCGTTTGTTTTTTAGGTTTTCATAGAGCTGAGTCACATTAAAAAGTGCAATACAGTGAAGGGAGTCTTTGTCCTGGAGGAATTTGGTAATTACACCATCTATTGATTCTAGGCCTGTACTCGGCACGGCAGTAACTCGGCTTCACGGCAGACCTGTTGACCACAGCTAATCCAGGCTCAATTGGACACTAAACCATCAAACGATTCCTCTGGAAAGAGGAGATGGAGGGGAAATTCTAGAAAAACATCTACGTTCACGTAGCCACAGTTAGAGTTTCATGCTATACGGACCTAATTCCTCTTTAGTGCAGAAGTGGCAGAAGAGAGTCAGTGGAACGACCACAAAGTTACCTCAATCTGGATACAATTAACTTAGATTGTCTAATTGATTTTTATCTAATCATATAGTATTAAGTGATAATTTTAAAAAATCCAGCCTAATTTTTTTATTATTATTTCAGTTTAATTTTATATTATGATTTCTTAAAATGAACAAAGGAAAAATTAAATTGAATAAAAGTTGTTTTACTCGTGATCAATACAAGTAACGGTTAAAAACATTTGATCACATTTCTGAGTTTGATTTAGTTAAAATAACAAGTAAAATATAGAATTTCCATGTTTACTTTTGGTACAAACTCGTCTAAAACTGCTTTTGAAGTAGGATTAATTACCTGAGCTTCTTTCATTCATTGTGTCATTTCTTACAATACTCGCTTGAGCATCAAGCATGAACACATGTACATATTGTGAAGGTGTTTTTGGTCCAGTGGTATTAAAAAGCAGAATTTCTACAATATTAATCTCAGATATGAATTATTTTTATATAACCTGCTACCTTTGGAACTAATAACAGTCTAGCACAAAATAGGAGAAATGTGTGATTTGATTATATATTTTAATTATTAGGGTTTATAACAGGGGTGTCAAACAAATTTTAATTTACAGGAAGTAAACAGTCAAATTTCAACTTCTGGTCTTTCGGTTAAAATTTTTCTTTGTTGTGCAGTGTTCATGATGAAAACATCTATATTCACCAAATCAAACAATTACTACTGAAAATAAGTACAGTCTTAGCAAAAAGGCAGTTTCAATTGAAGTTTCCGGTGCAAAATACAGTGGTGTCAGAAAAATAAATAAATAATAAAACCATCAAAATCCAAGTCCAAAGTTAGTACGTTTGAATTTTTCACAATTTCCTTGGTGGTTTGTCCAGATTGGAGAGCTTTGCGGCCCAGTTTTGGCCCACAGGGAATGTTTGACACCCCTGGTTTATGAGTGGAAATTATAAATAATATTTTGGGGAGAAAAGTGAAGTTTTACACTTTGAATCTATTCATGGCAATAAATAAATAAAAATTAAACGTTAAAATAAAAAGTAAATAAGTAAAATAAAATAAAAGTAAAATTAGTTTCTGTCCTACAAAAATCTTGTTAGTTCAAGTGAGAAATTTCTATTATAGTTTTAAATCAGCCGATACGAGTCTTTTCTCCTATCTTTGCTAATCCCAGTGAGTTAATGAAGTGTAGCTGTTAATCAGATTGAGAATAAAACCCCGTGAGGAGTGTGTAGGGGAGTGTGTAGGGCAGTGAGGGCTCGGCGTCGGGAATCAGTGGGCTTTAGCGAGCGCCTGGCTGGGTTACTGCCGTGTCTCTGTGCTGCTTTTGTAATGTTGCCCTCATCTTTGCCACTATGAAAACCTTCATTCTCCAGCAGGTAAAGTGTTGTCACCTTTCTCTCTTATTCAAAGTGAATCCGTGCTGAATATTTCCTCACTCATCCGTCCATCCATCCATCCATCCATCCATTCTACATTTTCTTTACCCCTCCGCCCCCCACCTCCACCTTCACCTCTACCCCCCTGCTTCCTTCATCCCTGGCTCCATCACCTCATGTGTGGGTATCTCAGCGAGCTGAGATCTCCGGTGTGAGAGGAGGAGTAGTCTGGGTTTCCTCTCCATCTGTCCAGATCTCTCCAGCTCTGCTTCGGGTTCACAGTTACTAATGAAAAGTCCGTCTGTCCTGCGGGCAGTGACGCGGTCCTGACTCTCCCTCTCTCAGTTCACTGGGCTGGAAGAGGAGTTTGTCCTCCTTTAATGTCTGTTGTTTCAGTGTTTTGTCTTCTTAAAGGACATTTCTGGTTTTAATTTGTCCATTTTTAGTGGGCCGTGAACGTCTCACCAGCAGCTCACCTCATCAGGCTCCTCAGACTCTCCGCTACCTCCAGTTTCCTCTAAATTACATGGGAATTAACACGTTTTAAAGACGGGATGCACTGATACCTGCGCTCTGTATCTGGTAATCTGTAAAACCGCAAACATCTGAAAAGTTGAGCATCATCGGCGTATATGGATTTTTTTTTTTTTTTAATTATACAATACAAGAATAGTAGGAATGATATGGACTCAAAGAAATGAAATTCAGGTTTTCTCTCTTGATCTCACGAGTTTAGATTTTTTTATTTATTTATTTATTTTTTTAATTTTCATTGGAAGCCCCAGTGGACATCTGGAAAAGATGCTGACTGGATGCTACATGGTGCATTTTCCCCCGTAAAAAGTTGAACTGAGTTAACAGAAGAAACAGGAAGTAACAATATGACACACTAAATATCTGGAGACAACAGAGGAAAACGCAATGGCATAAAGTCACATTTTGATTGTGTGTATCGACTTAGAATGTAATAACTGGAACATAAAGAACTAGTGGCAATAAAAACCAGAACGGAAGGTTCTGAACAGAATAAAATATGATAACCATCCACTAAACCTGCGTTTAATTAGCATAAAACAGCCCAAAATAGTGTTTTATTTACAAGATATGCATCTTCATTAATGCTTTATTAGAATATTTCATTGTAAAGTAAGTTTTGCTATTTAAAGATGGTATTATGATTTCATTGCGAAAATGTATTTTTTTGTTTGAAGTAATCAGCCGTCCCGCTGAGAACTGTGAAGCTCATGGTATCAGTGCCTCCTGGCTCTGTATCTCAATCTGACCTGGTCTGGCGCTCTGGTGGTCTTTCTCCGGCCCGCATCTCATCCCACACCTGGTTGAAACCCCCTGAATCCCCGAAGCTCTCAGACATGAACTCATTAAAGTTCCTGCTGCCTTTGAATTCTCTGTTTTGTCTCTTGCACCGGCATAGTTCCTGAAACTAAAGAAGTGGTGATCCACAAGTACAAGACCCCCATGGTGAGTCTCGCTTCCGTCTCGGCTCATTCCAATCAGCATTCTCAGCCGTCCCCCTCCTCCTTCAGTTGAGTTTTAGTTTCTTTATTATTCGCCCTGCGTGCAGCATTGAGGATGTTTCCTGTGATTCAGTTTCTCCCAAGAGACTGGAAACGTTGGCAGAGACACTTTGACCCCCCGCCGTTATTAAACCTCCTTCAGAGTTTGGACTTCTTTCATCAGCTCACTACAACTGATGAACTCCAAAACTTTGACTTCCTGTCACGCTGAGAACCGCCCGAGCTCTGATTAACAACCAATCCCCACTTCAAAGATTCACATAGTTTTTTTTTTTTTTTTTTTTTTTTTTTAACGGTGGTCTTCAAAGCGTGGGAGGATGAAACCTCCAGAGACCAAACTTTATTCTGCTCGTTTTATCCTCAAACTGTCATTCCTCCACCCGCCACCAGGCTTCAAAAGATCATTAGCTTCTCCCGTGAGCCACATTCAGGCTAGTTTACCGCAGTTTACCCAGAGACGCTGTAATCCCGCCCAGTCTGAGATACCAGGCCTTCAGGAGACGAAGAGGCCAGACTGGAGCCGAGTCTCTGCTGTCCTTTCATCTGAGGATGCTCCTGCAGGATAACCTGGGTTGTTTCTCCTGGTCTGATTTGTGGCGTTTGTCCCTCTGCAGGCACATCAGATCTGTTACTCGGTCCTCTGCCTTTTCTCGTACGTGGCTGCAGTGAAGGGGAAGGAGGCGGAAGGAAAACCCAAGATCCTGTCGCCGAGACCCCTCCCCAGCTAGTCCCCCCCCCCCCCCCCCCCCCCCCCCCCCGTCTCGTCCCTCTCCCCCTTCAGTGTGCCTCTCCTCTTGAAATGGCATCAAACCACAGACTCGACAATCCCAAACTTTACTCTAAGCACACGCCCCCCTCCCCGCTGTCTCTCCCCTCCTGTATATATGAGCCTGAGCCCCGCCCCTTAGATCCAGTGGTGTACACGTGTGGTCTGTGATGTCGTGTAAATACACCCCCCACCCCCCCTCTGAACTAGCTCAATGTTTGCCTGCTCCTCTGCCCCCCTCCCCCTCTGGCCCCCCAGTGGGAAGTCTTGGATTGTTCGGCCCCCGAGGCGCAGCGTGCATGCGGGTCCCGTGCACAGCCTTCCTCCACATTGTAGCTACAAGCCCCGCCCCCCCAGTCAGTGTGAGTTATCCTGTGATATGTGGTTATTGTAAAAGTCCGTCCAAGTTTAAGCTGGGGAAAACACCCAGAGCCCCCACCCTTTGCCCCCCCCCCCCCCCCCCACCGCTGAGAAACGCTGCTGTACACTGCAAACAGAGCAACGCATGCAAACGCTTCGTAAACGGTGTTCCAGCCCCCCCCCCCCCCTTACTTCCTCCATGAGTGTTCTCCGATGTGTCCCCCCTTCCCCCACCCGTCCCCGTCCCCCCCAGGCTGAATTACTGTTCTAGTTCTGCTGTTCTGTGGTCTGCTGTTACCAGTTGCATGTTATTATGACAACCACAAATAAATATTATATATATTTCTATATATAGTATTTATTTAATATATACATATATTGACTGTACATTTTTCTGGTGAAAGAAGAAAAAAAAAAAAGAAGAAACTGTCGATTTGCTAGATGTGCAATACGTGAGGAGTAGTTTCATTTCCAGTCGCCTCCGGTTTTCGCACTTCCACACGCCGAGGAACGCTCGCAGCTTTTTTTATATATGAGTCAAGTTTAAGTGAAGCCATGTGATGAACGTCTTCACGCCGCCGCGGGTCAGTCACATGACCGGAGGCGAGGCCACGCCCCCAAGTATGCTAACGATGTTTCAAAGGACGGCTGTCTGAAGATGAAACTCAGACCGTTGGCTGGAGTTTAGTTGTTAAAACAGGGTTTATGTCTTCAATCAAAACACTTGTTGGCTCCAAAAATATAGAGATCAAAATGTGGAATTATAGTTGTGACAATATTCAGTATTTTTAAATAGTTGTAGATTAAATTATGTAACTTTCACTGAAGTGTCAACGAGATGAAATAAATAAAAAATGATGAGAAATACAGTAGTGATGTGTGTGTCAAAGGTCAGGTTATTAAGCTTAAAGATTTTCATACAATTTCCATGAATGTTATGATTTGATAAAAAAAAAAAATCAATGAAATGTTAAAATTTACTTTGCTGAAACAGAATAATTAGTTTGAACTGAAAGAAAACAAACTTTTTTTTCCCTTAATTTTTTGAGTTGCTGTTCCGAATTTGTCCACCAGGAAGGCAGCTCAGAAACACACTTTCAGGAAGTTAAATTCCAGAATTTGACCCAAAAAAAAGCAATAAATTGATTGAAGTGACGATTGTTGGCTCAGAAATGGAAAGAAGACTTTGCGTTGCGTTGAAGAGCCGTGAATCCGTAACTCCTCCCGTCATGTGACCGACCCGTGAGGCGGGCGGCGGCCTTCAGGCTTCATGTTCCCGCTTTGTGCCCCTACAGCAAGAATCCGGTCCCACGGCCGGGCCCGCTCACTTTCGCCGTGTGTGTGTGTGTGTGTGTGTGTGTATGTGCACGCATGCGTGCGTGCCTGTCTGTGTGTGTGGTGAAACAGTTTCTCCAGATCAGCAATATATGGGTACAGTTCTATCACTGGAAGATGTTTTATTTTTAGTAGTCTGAACTGTGTAGGGAGGGAAGAAGACGACGGCGTCCCGTGAATAAAAACTGATCCGAGACGTTTCTGCTAAACGGACTCCTTTCTTTCTTTTGTTTTTAAACTGGATTATTACAACTCATCTCTTATCACTGTTTGGCCGACTGCTGTAAAGAGAGGAGGAAAAAAATAAATGAATAAATAAATGAGGTGTAAGTATTCCAGTCTTTGAGGAAGTATTTATAGATTATGTACAGCTTTGGCAATATAATAAAGTCGTCCCAAATGAAGTTTGTTAGTTTTTGTCTTTGTGTGAAAGAAAAAGTGTGAAATCTGTTGTACAATAAAAACACAAATGCAACTCTTTTCAACTTTTTTATTTGCACAGTTGAAGCTTCTTTCTTTGCAGAAAGAAAGTCTACATTCAGCCATTGAGGCAAATATTAAAGACTGATTAATAATGTGCTACATGAATTAAAAAAAACCACAAGTGTCTACAGAAAAGGTTACGTATGGCAAGTTTCATATATGAGCTTATTTGTAGTTTTTTTTTCTTTTACTTGAGACAATAAAATAAATTGTCTTGGTTTTTTTGTAACTACAATAAAAGTGAGGCTGTATACATATTTAATATGTTTAGTCCAAAAACATTTGACATTCAAGCTGCAGCACAAAATGTTGCAATTCCATTTTAAACCAGCAGGTGGTGCATTGAGTCACTTCACTGGTTTCAGTCCAGAAACTGAATCAAGTCATTCTGAACTAAAACCTGGAGCCGCGACTCTCTACTGCCACCTGGTGCTCACCATGAAATTACTTAAATAAGACTTCAACGCAATATGCTTTGGTCTTTAATATTTAATCTCTGGAGAATAGAGTTAAATATAGTTTTAAGATTTTACACTTCTGGATTATCTTAAACTTTTTCTTCCTCTTCAGTGTGAATTGACAGTTTAGAAAAATTCTTCCACACTGAATTATCTGATGTGATTTGTCTTCTAAAAACTTGGAAGTGGTGTTTGTTGGAGTTTCATGAAAGAATAAAAAAGTTCTGTAAATGTGATTTTTCTTTTTTCCCCCAACTGATGCATAAAGTTTGACTAAATAAGTAAAACAGTGTTTCTGGGCTGTTTGGCACCAATTTGAAGCAACTGGAAAGAATTGTGCTGAAGCCTGAAGCTTTGAATTTAGTTTTTTTTCTTCTTCTTTTTCTGTCAAATTTACAGATGCTACTGAGATGGTTTCCAGTGAAACACACTAAATACGATTCACTGCACTTGTGGCTTTTTTAGTTAAGTGCTTAAGTTTAACAACATTTCATATCAGCATCAACAAAGCAGCAAAGCATCAACACCAAATCGTCTCCTATTCCTTTTTCTGTGCCTGATTCATTCATATACAAGAACGATGATAAAAATGAAAACATATCCCTTTAATGAGGAGCTATATTCTCCCCAATGTTTGAATATTTTCCTCAATTTACTGAAAAAGTTAAAAGAAATCATCAAGGTATCGAACATGGTCTGATAAAGGAGTCAAAAAAGTTCATTTTGTCAAACTTCACTGGAACCAAACAATTCAAAAATCATCCGATCAACATGTTTACAGTTTTATTTTCATATGTGTATTTACATGTTTTCCTTAAAATACTTTGTTCAATAAGAAATGCCAAGTTCAGAATTTGAAAATACAAGATTAAGATTATACAAGTTTTTTTCTTTTCTTAAATAACAATTTTCTACTAAACTGAGTTTTTAAAACTCAGTTTAGGAGAAGAGACGTTTGGCCATTTGTCCAGCGTGGACAGTTCAAAGGTCAAATCGTGTTGGTTGAAGTTTGAGAGTTCCTGGTTTCTTCACTCGCCTGCAGGCCCAGCGGCCTGTTTACTGTCAAGATCCAGACTAAAACTGACTATCACCCTTTTCTACACATGCAGAAAGAAGCATTTTCTAACAAATCATTAAAAAAAACAAAAAGTCAAGCATAAATTCCTTTCAGCAAACAAAACGGTAAATTCCTCTTTCAGCAAACAAAACGGTAAACTGTACATTATTTCTAAGTGGCGTACCAAGACTAAATAAAGTTTTCAAATAAAATCCATTCAAATCCTGAATGTGATTCTCTTTCAAGTTGTTGCATTGTTGTGTTGCATTAGAGTGTTTTTCCTATGATAGTTAACGCCAGAGAAACACTTTTCTCTGTGTATTTCAGTTTTTTAAAGGCCTCTTTAGATTTAAAAAAAAAAAAAAAAATCCACTGGGAATCATCTCTCAGCTCAATGCTGATTTGTCCCCTGAAATGTTTATAAAAAGCAGATTTTCCACTTCAAATCATTTCATTAAAGCTCTGATGCTGCATCAGCAGGCGTGTCCTCAAGCTGCAGCCAATAGAATCGTTTGAGTGACACTGGTGTGGGCGGGGCTTACAAAGTCAAATTAACTGTGTAAATTGTGGAATATTTCTCAGGTGTAAATTCAGGGTCAGTGGCTGCTGAAGAAATTAATCAAATTTGATGAAATGCTTTCAAATGTAGAAACAGAAAAGCTCCTGGACATTTATCTTCATAGAGAAAATAAAACTAATGATTTGAAGGAGACCAGCTGAGTTTTAGTTCATTTAGCCGCTCAAAGCAAATAAAGAATCGTCAAAATCTAACAGTTATCTGGACTTTAAGTACATTATTGAAGGAGTAAAAGGCACATTTTATGTGATCCGTGGGACTTCAGCCATCAGCGGATTTAGTTCCTTTTAAAATTTTCACACAGAACAAATGTTTGATATATAAATTCTAACAAAAAAAACCTGTTTATGTGTGATTCTGTGAAACATGGAAAGGCTGAAGAAGCAGAACATCACTGTGATTGGCTGTTTTACTGAGATTTGGTCTAGTTTTTTTTTTTGTTTTTGTTTTTTTTCAGCTAAAATACAAAACTAATATGCATTAAATACACTTAAAAAAAAAACACCCTTCAGTCTCCATGTTGACTAAAGGTTCTGGTTTTGCTTTGACCGGTCTGGAGCGGCGTCCGGCGCTCACAGGGCCTCGCCGACCGCCTTGCGGAGGATCCGGAGACGCGACATGACCTCGTCCCAGTCCAGGTAGGCGCCCTCCAGGTGGCGCAGTCTGTCCGGCCGGCTGACGTAGCTCCTCCGCCCGTGCAGCAGGCGCCAGTTGTCGAAGGTCACGATGTCGCCTGAGGAAGAGGAAGACACCATCAGGACGCACGTGTGTGTGTGTGTGTGTGTGTGTGTGTGTGCGTGCGTGTGTGTGTGTGTGCGCGTCTTTGTGCAGCTGCCCTTCTGGTCAGTCAAGAGACTAATTGTCCCCACGAGACACATGGACCAGTATGTGTGTTCTGCTGATTTCATTGATCCTCAAATGATCTCTGAGGAATTTAATTTACTCTGAGCACCGCCTCCCTCACAGAGAGGTCAGAGGTCACGGCAGTCTGCCGAGCGGCCATCAAAAGCTTCATTGTGCTTCAAACTGAACGTCTCTCCGCAGCTTCTTTGATCCTGCAGGACGTCGAAACTCATTTTCCAAACCCGGCGATCACTTCAGCGAGCGTCAAAGTTTAAATAAAAAAGATGAAAAGACCCGAAACGCACTTCAAAAAGACACTAAACTGCTCCGAGTGTCATTTTTATGTTTGGTATAGGAACCACCGGTTCTGAAAAATGAGAAAAACTTTTCACAGCATATAAAATGTGTAATTCTCTGAGTATAACCACTATTAGCAGCTCTGGACTCTTACTATGACAAGATTTACTAAATAGAGTCACACAAAACAGAAGGTCAACAGAAACTAAAAACCAGAACAATAAGATGAACTACTGATATTTTAATCAAATCAAGGTAAAAAAAAAAAAAAAAAAACACAGATCAAAATGTATTATGGGAGTTTTTCCCCTCAGTTTTGAATTTTGGGTTATTTTCTTTGAATTGACCTTCTGTAGCCTTCAGTGAGTAGTAATTAAAACGAACAGCAGCACCCCTAGTGGCCCGACATGGAAACTACATGAACCGAGTACAGCAAAAAAACAAAACAAAAAAAAATCCTTCAGGACCAACAGGAAGTCTGAAGATCTGCAAAGAAAAACCTCCGGGCCAAGCTTCGACCCTTGACCCCGCTTCAGCGATCCCTGAAGACCCACCAAGAGGCCGCGGACCTCATGCAGAGAAGCAGCGTCGGCTGCTAAGCGGCCGCCGGTCGGAGTTCGGCGCTCTTCTCCTGATCCCTCTCTGACCGCGGGCTCCTTCCCTCACATCGCGCCGCCGGTTTAAAGCCTGTTGCCTCCAGGCGTGGTTGGAGGACACACACAAATAGGTCTCTTTTTCTTTTTTCCTTCTTTCCGACCGAAGTTAGTGAGCGGCTGAAGGACGGGTCGTTGGGACGGAGGAGACGACGCGGGGTGCCTGCTAATGGCGTCCCACGCCCACGTCCTCCATCTCTCATTCGGCCGCGTCACTTTATCTCCGACGCGCCGTCACGCCGCCTCCTCCTCGACCTTCCTGTCGTCTATCTCGCTGAATCTTTATTTCCAGAGGTAGGAAAGCGACGGACCTGGCTCCATCCTGTAGGTGACCACGTTCTCCGGCCGGTTCATGATGTCCACGTACGCCCGCAGCGCCCGGTAGAAGGGCTGCACCTGGTGCAGCGGGGCGTCCAGCACCGAGTCCCGGGTGGCGTTGTTGTAGTTGACCCTCACGACGCGGCCCTCCGAGTCCACGCTGCAAGCAGGAAACACAACTCACCTTCAGAAACTAAACGCCACCAATCAGCCGCTTATCTTGAAAATAAGTTTCCTGAATCAACATCGGTTCCCTGGGTTTGAGATTTAAATATGCAGTAAAATATTGAGTTTTTAACAAATTTCTAAAGACAAGTGGACACAAACAAAACCCATGATGCAACAGGAGGCTTTTTCTTTTCCACTGTATTTTGAACCTGAAGGTTTTGGCTTTATGTTGGGACTGAGGTCACTTTTGGTAGTAATTATGAAAATATAGATATTTTCATCACGTATACTCAGCACCACAACAAAGAAAAACTTTAAAGTTGAAATTTAAAGGTTATTATGGCACCGTCTTCATAGTCCAAGGTTAAACTGGGTTGCATGTGCAGTTCTTCAAATGAAAAAAATTTACAGCCTCGAGGGTTTCCAAATATTTCATAAAGTTTAATGCAGCTTTAATCCAAATTATACTCATATTCTCATATTAGGAGCCTGTAATCAGACTCATCAACAGTCTGAAGGTGTAAAACTGCTGGCCTGTGGTCCAATTCCAACCCATGTCCACCATTACTACCAAATTCTCTCTATTCAACCAAAAATAATCAAAAAACTAGACTTGTCACATAGTAGTGATTAAATTTCCCATCCTCCAGTGAACACATCAGATTTGACGGGCTGTAGGCTGTAATAACCTCCCCGGCCAGCAGATGGCAGTGTTTCCTTTCATATCCCAGACCCCGAGGAGCAGCTGGGAGCAGAGCTCCTCCTGCATCCTGCTCTGATGTTGACGCCGTGCGACAGTTTCGCCCCGGACTCACTCGATGATGCTCTTCTTGGACTGCAGCATGAAGTCGCAGTAGTCCGTCCCCGTGTCGGTGAAATCCACGTGCAGCTGGCTGAGCAGCCGGAAGGCCTCGGGCTCTTCCCTCTGCAGCAGCCCGGCCATGTGGAAGCCGTCCACCACCTCGCTCTCCCCGCCCTGCGCCGCCTGGTTGATGCAGTGCAGGAACTGGACCTACACACACACACACACACACACACACTCCTTTTACATCTGTTCAGAGCAGTCAGATCCTGCAAATAAAAGAAGTGTGTGTGTGTGTGTGTGTGTGTGTGTGTGTGTGTGTGTGTGTGTGTGTGTGTGTGTGTGTGTGTGTGTGCGCGCTCACTCCGGGTGCAAAGTGCAGAGCGGGGTAGTCCGTGTGCTGACTCAGCTTTCCTGACGTGTACGCCACGTTGTTGGCGTCAGGTTTGTCCTGGACCTGCCATGTGGGCCTGAGGACAGAAACAAGGACATCTTCTTGAAAAAAAGAACCAAAACAGAATGTAGCATGTCTGAAATCATACTTTTTCACATTTGTCAGTAACAGTCATACTGTCTTCCTGTGTTGAGGTGCAGACACTGAAATTAGCTAAGTACAGGTACAAAAAGATCATGTGTAAACAATGAAACTTTTATGAAACAAAAAAAAAAACACAAAACCAACACCAAGTTTAATTTCTCTACTTTCTGACAGTTCTTGAATTTTCTGAATCGATGGAATGTTATTTAAATAAACTGCAGTTTCATATTCATCCACTAGGTGTCGCGTTGTATTTGTCAAATCAGCAGGTATTCTTCAGCACTGAGCACGACCGCAGTGTGAAGGTGAAACTTGCAGCTTTGTTTACAAGTTAAATCTCATTAACTAATTAAACATGAGGCTGAGGCGTCTGAACACTGACAGATATTCTTCATACGACTCTTTCCTGGTGACCTAAAGCAGGACCTGGATTTGTGGAGATGTTTAAAGGTTGTTCTGCCGCGTCTGAACTTCACGGCTCCATTTAGAGCCTGGAGTCGAGCGGTAATGAGGTGAAGTTCTCACACACGTTCTGTCTGCACGGCTCGTTTGGAAGCCGTGGTGTTGGCGTGTGGGCGGCGGCGGCGGCCCCTCGGCTGCAGTCCGTGAGCTCATCCGCTGGCGGCGGCGGCGGCGCAGCTCCACACTCCAGACCTCGGTTCTGACTGAGTGCACCAGGTAATTCCTCCGGCTTAAAAAAAGCTGGACGGCTTTTCGCTTGTTTTCTTGGTCTCTGTCCTCCAGTAATCAGCGCCGCAGTAAGTCAGAGTGATCAACGGCGGCGCGAGGGAGCCAGCAGACGCTCGCCACGCTTCACCGTCACACCAAAATGAACCTTGCGCTCAGATAATTGACTGGTGGACTGTTTTTTTTTTCTCTCTCCCCACAAACACTCATGTTGTAGAGCCAGGATCGGAACACGCCGCTCATCAAAATACCCATAGTCCTTTTGGCTTACTCAGGAAAGACCCCTACTGTAAATAAAAGCTCCTTTGTACTTGATTTTTCAGTCATGGGAGCGCCGGGCTGCGCTCCAGCTTCCATCCTATCGGTGGAGAATCCTGGAGATTGAGTGTGGAGTGGGATTATTGAGCGGCGGACGAGGGGCGAGCCGTCAAGGTCGTACCCGTAGAAGGTCAGCCGCAGGTAGCCGATCCTCTCCGCCAGTCTGGCCACCTGGCCCTGCTCTGCCGGCGCGCCCTTCAGGTACACGATGCCGACCCGACGCAGGGCCAGCAGCCAGGCCAGCGCCGCCTTGTCGTCCTGCAGCACTTCCTGGTAGTCGGCGGTGGGGATGCGCAGTGTGGAGTCCCAGTAATACCGCTCTGAGAGGAGGGAAGAAGAAGGGAAAAAAAAAAAGGGAGTCGTCAATTCATCTGGGAGGAGATTTACATACATACAGCTGTCGCTTTCTGGTTTGTGTTTGTCAGAGGAGGAATAATCTGTTTGTGCGATGTGCCGTCATGAAGCAACACGGCGCCCCGGCATTTTATCAGGACTTATGTTCATCTTCTTCTTCTTCTTCTTCTCTCCTTCTATTCAACGTCTGTTACAAACCTGGGATTTCTTCTTGTTGACTGAGAGCCAGAATTTCCCCCCCCCTATTATTTTTATTGCACATTCATTCCACCTCACATAAATACATCTCAGGAACATTTTTATATAGCAGCTGTAAACTATAGCCGGCCACATTATCCATGTACGCCGTGTTCCCAGCAGAAGACACCGGGAGGCTTCATCCAGCTGTGCTTATTCAGCTCGTAAAAATGAAGCAGCCAGGTGTACAGCGGCGTGGCAAGAGCACCCCCAGTGGTCGTCTGGAGTATCGCAGGACATTTTTTGCACGACACCGATTTGAAAATTCGATTAAAAGTTCCTGGATTTCACTGCCACAGGCACTTTTAGCAGCATTAATTTTTTTGCTGCTACACTGTGAAATGTGGATGTGGATCATATGTAAAAGTTTGATGGCACAACATCACTTCATTGCTCAAGAATAACAACATTATCCGGTACACAGCAGTGCTTGTGCCTTCAGGAAGTGAATAAATGAAGCTGACAGAATGGAGTAGGTGTTGTAGGAGCATTAATAAGGAGGAAAAAGTTCAGTGCAGAAGTTGGAAGATGATCTGGATGTGTTACAGAATTTCACTTATTGGGGAATGCAGTGCTGGTGTCGCTCTCATCGTCATTTTATGCTACATTTGCTAGATGCTAGCAGCTGTAGCTCGTAGCAGCAGTCTGAATGACCGGCTATTGTCTGTGATCCCCTCCTACTGTACAACAAAAGACCAAACATTTTCAGCTGCAATCGAAGAACTGATCACAGTCACTCGTTTTTCTTGTGGGACGGTGAAAATCACTTCAAGACCTCAACGGGGCCAGTATAGTCAAATCTCCCTTTAATTTTACACAACATTTCACTTTGCACAATGTTGCTCAGTCACTGAAAATGCAATGATTTTTGAAAACCACTTCCAAAGTGGAACTTTTCAAATCCGTGTCAATGGAAACGAGGTAAAACGCAATCCAACTTCGTGATTTGTCCGTATGCATGTCCATGTTTAGAGTGTGTTTATTGCTCTCTGCATATGTGTGTGGTGCCATTAAAACAGACAACAGCACCCACTAGTGGCCCAACATGCTAGCTACATAATTTTCAGTGTTTCTGGAGGACATTGCTGTGATAACGTGAAACTTAGGTGAAACAAAAATGGCAAAAACATGCGTGGAGTTTCTGCTTTCACACAGCTTGTTTGATATTTCTGGAAAAAAAAAACCCAAAATAAAGGAACTAAAGAAAAAGACATTTCAGCACTTTTGTGATGACAAACAACTGATTGGTCATGAACTTACTGATGACTCTAAACCATGAGTCAGACGCTTCTATTACTGGGTTTTAAAAGTGGGAAAAAACAGGATGATTTTCAGAGGATATCATGAAGTTTTTTTTTATGATATCTGAGATCATTTCCTCATGTTTTCTTTTTCAGGTTCATGGTTCAGGGCTGGATGGTGAAGCGGATTAGCTGAATTATTAATACTGTGCTCGCTGTTACGTTATCAGTCTAGGAGTTTTTTTTTTTTTAATCCCAGTCTAAAGTGTTTTGCACTGGTCAGGGAGGTTATTGGGCTGAGAAAGTACTTTGAAACGGATAGGTGAAAACAGTTGGAGAGCCACTTCAACAGAGCGTGCCCGTTCTTTCATACTTTCCATCAAAACACATCCCGAATGTCAGGGGTTTTATTTCCATCCTCAGAAAACCAAGAGTGCACACGCGAAAACACAGTACTTCCAGTCATTAAACATATATTACCATTGGCTCGCAGTACCAGAGAATTTATGTTCGTCTCGTTACAATAAAGGAAACAATTAATCCTCAGTTTGTTTATTGCCCCCCATGAATATTTGTGCCTGTAACCATCACAGCTTTCCTCTCTGTGTGATAGTTTGCGCTCCCGAAGATAAATAGCTCCCTGAGAAAAAAAAAAAAATATATATAGAAAAATAAAGGATCAGCATGTCTCCATCAGACAGACAGAAGTGGAAAAAAAAAATCCGCCCACTGCTCTCCACCCAGCTGGCTCTCTTCCTTTTTCCATGCAGCCTCTCTCCTGCGACTTCCCAAGAAGCAGCTGCTAAGTACATTTGTGTGGGAGGAGGAAGCTTTAGCCGAGGAGATTGTGTACCTGTCTGATGTTCCAGGCTCCTCCTCGTGTCTCTTTTTGGTGTCCGCCGGCTCTCCGACCGGCTGCATCACAAGGCCAAAGCTCGCAGGAGACGGGACGCGCTGGGCCGCTTTACTGAACTTCCTTCATAATTCATCATCTCCAGTGTCGAAAGCTATGAAAGGCAATGCGACGGCTTCACTCTGAAGGCCGTAAAAATTTAGGAAACGCCATGAATAGACTTTAAAAGAGCCTCTCTATAGAAAGGCGGAGGGCGTACGGAGCGCGGCGAGAAGTAACATCAGTCAGAAATAGGAGTGGCGGACCTCCCTCCAGGCTGTTGTCACAAACAATCAGTTTCCGGATCCACAACTCAAAAGGGTCAAGAGCGCAACGCTTGTTCAAACTTGTCAAGAGGGCAGAGGGGCAAACGAATCAGGGGAATGAGAAAGTGGGGCAGAGGCCAACGCCTGAATGTTACAATCAGCCTGTGAAACTGGACCTGGGAGTCGTAAACGGGCGTGTTGCGGTTCGAGAGGCCGCGGCGTGTTCCAGCGTCAGCTGTGCAGTCCTGGCTGCGGTTCAGCCAGACGCCTCCTTATGAACGCTCATCACGCAGAGCTGCTATCAAGAGAGTTCGCGGCGCGGCTGGAGGGTCGAACAAAAGACGAAAACTTTGGATGAATATCTGCCTCCCAATCCTGTAATCAGTGCCTCGCGTTAGCCTGCTTCTAACTGCAAAGTCTGACCACAAATCTCGGGTTCAGACGACTTACGGAGGTTCTTCAGTCTATCAGATCATCACTTTTTTAGAATCACACAAATAGACTTTTCACCTCGACTGATGTGGAAATAAAGCGAATCGAGATGAAAAAGAAAACAGAGTCTCAGCTATTCAAGTGTTGAACTGGTGGGTTACTTGTACCAGTTCAACATGGATTGACTACATACACTATTACTACATTATTTCTGGGTCAGGAGGATTTTTTTTGCTCAAATTTCTTGATAAGAAATCATGATAAAAAGAAATGAGTGGGGAGAAAGGTACAACATATTCTTTTAAAAGACATTTGCTGAATAGCCGAGGTGGGATGGGTGCATGGAAATGATAAAACTGTCTACACAAGGTCAAGAGACTTGAGGAAGCTCGGTGAGGAAAAACATGAGCAAACATCATCCAGGGAAAGGATGAAGGCTCTGCTTGCACGAGAACAACCAACTGGAAAAGGGGGTTTCTTAAACTAATTTTGAAAAAGTTCTGGATAGTGATCGTCACCCACAGAGATGATGCTATATGCTGATAATGCGCTACTTTCACTAACCGGCCAGTTGGATGCCACATAGAAGGACTTCCTAGATATTTCCAATGGGAAGTATTAATTTTTTTTAAAGAGTAATAATTTTTCATTGCCCACGGGACCAGCAGCCACTAACAATCATGGTTTATAATGTAAAAAACATTTGGAAAGTCCTGCATTCAATCAAAACTTACAACCTGATGCGAGACCAATCCCATGTAGCGTGACAGTTGGGCCGATGGGATCCAGCTCTGTGAGGGGGAGAACTCATTCACAGAGGATTTAAATTCCCTCTGAAACTCAGTAAAACTGAAATTTCCAATTGAATAATAAAGACAGATGCATTTACTTTCTGAAATCACATTACAGTTGAAAATAAGTAATTTTTTAGGCTGCTCTGCTTATTTCCATATTGACTTTGAATTAAATCAGGATACTTGATGTATAAGCCGATTTATTTAGATTTTATAAAGTGTTTATTTCACCTTCGCGGAACCTTTAAGCATTTTCCAGCTCATGTTTGCTCAAGCTTAATGCTAATTACAGCTAGCTTTGTTCTTGGATGCTGTTTTCAGTAGCAGAGAGAGCTTGCTATATTAAAAAAGCTGCAGGCTCCAAACAGCTGACAGACACATTTAGTAACTAGCTGGTGAACATTGTGCAGCTCAGCTTCAGCAGCTCAGAGGCACATGTGTTTCTGGAGGAGCTGGATTAGACCAAAAACAGAAGCAAGACTCTCTTCACGTTGGTGTGGCAGATGTCTGGACAGGGGCGGCTGTGGATAAGTGGCTCATCTTCCAGTGTCCGGTTCGATGATTCGATGCCCATTGGTGAAAGTACTGAAGTGTTCTCGGTCTAGAATTAACAAGAATGTTCTCCCAGCGTCATGTGAATATCTTGGAACGAAAGCAAGAGCAAGTTTGCATTTTTTTTTTTAAATGGTCTGTTTCTAATCGCATAACCAAGCTCATTTTTAAAAGTTTAACTTCTGCAACACTGAGAACAAAGGTTAATAAAAGCACGTGTGGGATAAACGTGATTTATTTTTACTAGCTGAACGCTCGAGATGACTTTAAAATGAGTTCACTGTTGCTGAAGCCAATAAATTCATGCTGCTAAGGAGGTTATCACGTGTCACATCTGGTGATTAGTTTGTTTAGGCATGTTTTTATTTAAAACACCTCAAACTTTGCTCATGCGTTTAAAATCTGCCTGTCAATGGATCCTGATTGCTTTCCTCGAGTTAAAGTGGATTAAAATGTGTTTGCTGTCTGGTATGAACACCGCCGCGCTCTGAAAAAAGATTCAGAGCCATAGATTACATTTCTGACACCTTGCCTTTGTCATTTAATAGCTTGCCGTAATAAAGACAAGCACTGAGGCTGGAGAGCTTCAGATTTATGTGAGTCCTTAATATCAGGCCCGGCAGAAACCGGACTTTCTCAGGAAGATGAAACCATCTCGTCACGCTCTGTGGCTCCTTACTGTTTATTTACTACAATGGATATTTCTATAAACAAATGTAAGCAAGTAATACAAATAAAATGCATTTCAGTGTAAAGTGAAAATGAAGTAGTGACAGTGGCGTTGCAGTGGTTTTGACGGAGCAGCGAATATTCAGACATAAAAATTAATAACTGGACATCACCACAATGACTTAATGATCAGGTCCAGCTCTAGTATGAAATAAACTTATTATTGGTTGTTGTTGTTTTTTTGAAATTGGTTTGTTTAAAGAATTTCAAGAGTTATTCTTCTCCACTTCTACAAATTTCCAACTTAATTTCTAGCTTTTCATTTTCTGTCATTCCAGTCTTGTATTCACCGTTTCTTTATTTCACTAGCTTCATGTTATCTTATTTATTGATTCAATGCAGCTGGACCTGCTTCAAGCTTTTAAAACTGGCTTCACCTGGATGAGTGTGAAGCTTCAAACAAACTTTCCCACGTTAATAAACGAAGGCTTTCGGGCTCAGATGGAACTGAGCCCCCTAAACTCTGGTCTCTCCGGTGGGCGCTGCCTCATGCACCAGAAAATCCAAACTGGCCCCTTCCTCTGCAAAAAGCCCGTCCGTCCATATGACCCCTGAGAAAGCAAACTGTTGCATAGTTTCCAGTTGTGGTGAGCAGAGATATGACATCAGGATTCAGAAATCGTGTTGGTTTTTTTAAAAATATCTGCATGAAAAGAGCCGCGAGCGACGACTTTCTGCTGTGTGCTGGTTTGTGTGAAATCTCTGGTTTTCAGTGCGGGCATGTGCTTGAAGGGACACATCTGACAAGCCTGACAAGATAGTATATGTGCATAATCCCCTCCCCCCTCCCGCTCGCTACAGTGGCTTTTCCAGATGAGGAAACCTGAAGCCGTGGCTCCCGTGGCTGTCAGGCAGCTCATGGCAGTTTGGCTTTGCTCTGCCCTGTTCGGGGCCGGGAGGCCTGGGAGCCCCTTCAAAAGCTGCGCTCCAATCACCGCGGTTATCCGGAGAGCTTTTGTTTTGACTTGGTTAAGTTTTATCACAGAGCTCGGATCAGCTCACTTCAATGATCCTGCTGTGGAATGCACAGCGGAGAGTTCACAGCCAGATGGGCATAAACAAGCTCCTTTTTTCCAAGAAAGAACCGACTTTCTAAATTACACTCAAGCTGCAGTTTACAGTGGAGGCACAATTTAGAGGTGCTGCTGAAATGTAATCTAATATGATTGCCTACTTTAGCTGTAATCTGACACCAAACTGGAGTTTTTTTTTTTTGTTTGTTTTTAGATGACACACTTTAGTGTTTGTTCCAGGTTGTTTTACATTTGTACTCAAGTAGATTAGTAAGAAATACTCAGTTATAAGTTATGACAAATGTTATTCAGAATTGTGGTAACAATATGGATTACAACAGACTTAAGTAGGCAATTTATTTGTGCCTTGAGATTTGTGTTCTTTCTCTGTAAGCTGATTAAAATCATGTTAATCAGCATGTCAATCACAATTCTTTGGTGAATTAAATGCACGTGTCTTCTATATATGAAAACTAGTCATTCTGAAATCTGAAAGTTCCGATTTTATGTATAAAATAGACGATCTGAAAAGATTACCATGTTCATTTAAACCGATACTACCTCCAACAAATCTTCAACTTCACCAAATTACCTCAAAAGGGGGCAGATCCCAGGTGACTGAGGGAGAATGCAGGATCGACAGTCACATTCACAACGATAGTGAACATGTGGCGGTGGGAGGAAAAAAAACAAAACAGAAAATCCCCACACATAGGAAGAACATCAAACGCCACACAGAAAGGCTCCAAAACAGACTCAAGCTGGAGATTTAACAAAGTGGGGCAGTATTTTTAACCACTACACCACCTGACCTCAACCAACAAACCTGCTACTTACTGAATCATCCTTTCATTCCAAGTTCCGAAAACTTTGAAATACTGGTTGTTATAACCATATTTCCAAGTCACGTTAATTCTCAGAACGGGAGATGATGCCTTCATATAACCCTTAAAACTACTTAAATTTATCAATGAAACTAAATGAATTTTTACTGCATGTAAATTTCATGAGCTTAAAAAACCAAATTCCACATTTTAAAAAGAACATAGCACCACATCTTCATTTTTCTGACACGAAGATATGAAAAACATGTTATAATCAAGAGAAAATATAAAGCTTTTGCAAATACACAAAACTGAGCAAAGGTAATACCACCGTTAGTATAATCCTACTTCCCCATCATGTAATAGCTGCGAGTATTCTTTGTATTGAAAACCACCCCAAACACACAGCTTCAAGAAGAACGAGGGATCCTGGAAGTAACGGTTTGCCTTCCACAACCATAATCAAATTTGTGTATGTTTACATGAGGAGAGAGAACGATCTGAACCAGATTACATGCATGGAAAATCTGAGCTTAGTGAAAACCTTCCATGTAAGTTGCAGAGAAAAGATGGATGCAGCGTTTATAAGCGGTGCCATCTTCTCAGGAAAGAATCCCAGTGTCTCTGGGTAAACGATGTCCAGTTGTCCTGAGTTTCCACATGCAGGAGGGTGATTACATGCATTTTTCTTTCATGCCGTTTTCATATTAAGGGACCGCTGACGGCTCTGTAGCCCCGACCAGAGGCGAGCAGCTGCATGACAATTCGGCTAAAAACCAGCTCATATTTGAGCGACCGACTGGAGATGGGGTGCTGCACGATCCATTCTTTATCCAACGCACTGTGCCCATTGCTGTTGGGAATGCTACAGATGCTTTTTTACACAAAGGAACCGCTTAAAACAGTAAAGTCGGGCTTGCCAGGTTTCAAACTAAGAACAAATTCAATATAATCCTATTTGTGCCGACCCAGTGACTCCAGACACTTGTGGAAATGCAATTAAATGTGCTTTCAGTTATATTCCAGTTGGTAATTAGTATGTACGCTGGGGTTTTCAGTGTGTGCGTGTGTGTGTGTGTGTGTGTGTGTGTGTGTGTGTGTGTGTGTGTGTGTGTGTGATGTATCAGTAGAGCTGCATGAAAGTCACTCCACCCTCGAGTAATTCAACAAACACACCTTTATTTGGGAAACAGACCAGGATGACAGAGCAGCCAGAGTCTGCATTCCTAGAATGAAGGAGACAGTGTGAGCAGTGTGTTCTCACAGAGGAGCTGGAAGCCCCTTCAACACGCACACACACACACACACACACACACACACACACACACACACACACACACACCTTAACTCCTTCTCCATCTGTAGAAAAAACTCCCAGCAAGTCTACTGGTGGCCAGTCGAACTAAAAGCCTTGTGCCAAGTTATAATAGGTGCTTTCAGTATTATTTCAAATGCCAAGCGGGGCGTCTGGCTCCTTGAATAAAATGAAAACTCTAATGATTGCAATCGTTAAGCTTCCTGTGCAGTCTGACGTAAAGGTGGTGAAATTTCCAAAGCCGATGACAAAAGGAAAAGGATTTTACCAAACAGAGGTGATCCGTGATGGTATAAGAGGAAAACACGTGTGTGTGTGTGTGTGTGTGGGGGGGGGGGGGGAATCCAAAAGAACATGGAGAAAAAGCACCAATTTTCTAGATAGTTGGAAAGAGACACTCGATAAGTGGGAGGTTTGGCTGACCACCACCATTTCTGACAGGTCTGAGCTGCTGAAGCCCTTCAGGAGCCCATCACAGCTCTCTGCACAGTGTGAAAAAGCTAATTACAAAACCAGCAAAAACACCCAAGTTGTACGAATTCCTGGCGTTCCGTTCAGGTTGATAACGCAGCGTGCGAGTGCACGTGTTTGGAAAAGTTTCTCGCCGACGGCACGAACGCCACGTGAAGGCGGCGGGTCATGGTTCGGAGGGGCGTGCGAGTTTTTCCACTGATCCACCTCCGCAGAAATGTTTCCAGGAGCCTTTCCTGTCGATTGACGAGTGGCGACACGGGACGATAAATTCAGACCAGATGGCAACGGGGAAAGCACCGTCCAGACGGGGAATTGACAAATCAGCTGCTGCTTGGCCGAGTAATGGAATCAGTCAACAGAGCTAATAGAGAGGAGGCCCTTCGAGAGCGTCCTGACCCCATCAGTCAGTGAGTTTACGGACTAAATGGAATATCAACCCAGGTACGATACAGGAAATCAACTCAATTCAACAAAGACTCAACCGCTGTTGAGAGATGTTTGCAGGAAAACTCATATAACTATTCAACATTACCTTATAATATCTAAAAGAAGCCAATTCAAACTCAGAACTGAGGTGATTCCCAATTGGGAAACTCTAATTTTCCCATTCACATGGCAAAAACAAAACAAGCGTCGTGGCCATGTCCAGCTGTGTTACTTAAAAGTTGTTGAAAGAGAAGTTCATCATCGCACACGTCAAACACAGGAGATAAGATTTGTGAATACACACACTCGTGCAGCTGTTACTTTGTAATGTACTCTTTACATATCGAACAATCAATTTAAATAGCTCCAAACTCATCAGAGGAGGTGGGAAGGAGTGTTGTAATGCATGACTATGAGTACAAGCAAATAAACTTGTGCACTAAGTAAGTACATGTTTTAAATTTCCCCGAGATACTTGTTGAATGCCTGACATACTTCTGGGAGCTCTCCACAAATATTTTCCTTGTGGGAAGCTCCCAGTTCGGCCACATTTGGATCATATATAATTATATATTTCCCACCAGGAAGTTTGATCTTCACCACTTCCTAGACACTCGTGAATATGTGACTCTGTGACTACGCTCCTCCATCAAACACATTAAAAGCAGCCAAGGTCAGGTTGACCGAATATCTGAAGGCGTCAGACATTCCACCAGACTTCACAGGAAGGAGAAAGATTATTTAATGAACGTTAAAAAGTCGTGCTTGAGAATAATCAGAAATCAAACAAATGTATAATAGTTGTTCCTTAAAGAAAAGGATATTTGATATTTTTATTTTCCTTTCCGAAAAGCTTTGTAATTTAACACCATTTTGAAAATGATGTCCATTTACATGTCAGAAACGTTGAAAATTATGTATTTAACATGCCAGACCACAAGATTTCTTTTTTTCCGTTTTTGTCATGAAACCACACCTGCGTGCAGAGAACTATAAGCTATAAACATCAATAATGGTGAGAACGTGGATATGCATATGGACAGATGACCACTATTTACTATTTCCGCCGCTTCCATGGAAATAGAGCGTATTTGAAAACTTGACTGTTGCCCCATTTCCACTGGGACGGGGTTAAAGTGTTTTTCAAAAGTTGCTTTTTTTCCCCATTTATACAGAGGTGGACTGGAGCGAGTTTCATTTTCAGTGGCTCCCAACACCGGGAGTCATGAAGGTCATTTATTTTCCATATAACTTCTTCTATTATTGTTTAATTTGTATTTCATTTTGTAATTTGACTCTTCTTTTTGACAAATAATTTGTATCATAGACTTCGTTGTGGTTTTACCGTTTCAGTATATCATTCGTCATTTTCATTGTTTTTAATAGTTTCCTTGTTGTATTACCAATTATTACATATAGTTTACTAGTTTAATCAACTTATTTTCTCTTATTAGGCCATTTATTTTTTGATTGATTTCATGGGGACTATAAATGTGAATCAAAGCATATAGTAAGAACATTAAAAAGTTGCATGGAAACAGTAAAATTAAAGTTTTTCCTGCCGGTTCTCACAGCTGTGTCCGGTAACGAGACACGGCTCTGTTTGGACAACCCGTCCAGCCCGGGTGGGACAGATGTGTCCACACGCGAGCGAAGTCCACCACTCGGTGGTAAAGCTTATACGTCTGCAGCCATGAAGGGTCCACGTGGTGCAGACGACGTAGCGAGAGCTGCACGTCTGCCGCAGATCAAAACAACACGGGAGGGAACGCCGCAGCGTCCGCTCTCCCTGCTGGTCTGAGTCGGGGCTCGGGCAGCGCCGCTCCACATCAACTTCAGCTCATTTATGACTTTTTGGGTAGCCAAGACAGAAAAGCATTATGCTTGTCAAGAGCGCTACAGATCATCTGCGTCCGCTGCTATCAAAGCGCATTAACGAGCACCGCAGATAGCTTGGCAGCCTGCTCGGGCACGCACTGCAGCGAAGGAAAGATTTTCCACTTTGTGTTTGGGGCATGTATGGCCTTCATCAGACTTCTGACAGTCGAGACGCGTCATGTTTTTGGCTGCAACCAACAACTAAACAGGGAATTTTTTTTTTTGGCAGTCCAAATGAGAATACGATACGGACATCTGCTACAGTGTGAAGAATCTCATTGCACCTTAAGTGTCGTCACTGTTCTCTGTCAATCAGTTCTCTGAAAACACAAAATGTACCCAGGAAAGTCTTGAGTTTTCATATTTTATTCGCTGCATAACTTGAACAGTGCCGCGCCGTCTGGTTATTATTTACAGTTCCAGTTTCACGGTCGATGTTTCTGCTTCATGTCATCCTCATGTTTTCACGCTTCTGCTCTTTCTCCTGTGTCTGGCTGTGTTTCCACATTCAGGACAGGTTTGCATGATTTCAACTGAAAAGGGAAAAGTTCAGATGCATTACTGGCATCTATTTACATGCTGACAGTGCCTGGAATAAATGAAAACACAGCTTTTTTCTTTCTTTTTTTTAAACAGTTCCCAAGGTGGGACTTGTCGAAAATGCTCTGACTCCATGTAAACGGGGTAAAACGCAACTTTTCGAGAATGCTCGAAAAAAAAAAACTTCTCTGAAACGCAGCTACTGTGCATGCACATTGTTCCGATTACTACCCTTGACTGCTTTTGGATAATCTCTTTTCGCTTTAGATTCTTAAAATGATTTTTTGTGAATCAAACCTTGCTTCCCTTGCATTTGGTGTAAGTTGTTTGATTTGAC
Organism: Salarias fasciatus; assembly: GCF_902148845.1. NCBI lineage: Eukaryota > Metazoa > Chordata > Actinopteri > Blenniiformes > Blenniidae > Salarias > Salarias fasciatus. The sequence continues at coordinate 36,961,919 of NC_043745.1, read as the reverse complement.
TCATGCCGTCTTGGAGCCGTCGATCAGCTCATTTTCACTTATTCACCAAACTATAGCAGCCTCCAAATTCTTGAAAGGGCTTTTATCACATTGAGATTCCTCTTTTTAATTTCCTGTGAATCAGTGTGAATTGTCTGATCTTTCTGGAAGAAGCTGCCGGAAAAAAATTAGGCCTTGTACCTCGTTTATATCAGAAAAGAATGTGAAAATTGAGTGTGGATTTAGGTTTGAATTAAAAAATATCATCAGCTTTTGAAGAAATATTGTATTCAGTTTTTCCAGGACCTTTTTAAAGTCATACATTATGAAACGAAGAAGCTAGAAACATGTCAGCTTTAGGTGTAATAAAGAAAATATGAGGAATTGTTGGCAGTTTCAATTAAATCGCAGGATATTTATCTTCTCAGTGTTATTTTAATTATTGTAAACTTGAAATGTTGAAGGATTCAATATGTATTGCTTTTTTTTTACATCATGAACCAAAAATCCTGCCAAACAGGAAATTTTGATTCTTTAAAAATGATAATTATGGAAATACAGAATAGAAGAATTAAAATCATACTAAACGAAACCAACAGCTTAAAATTGCCTCACTATCAGTTGAATTGATTCATTTTTCTTCCTAAATATGAAGCATCTGTAACTTTGCATTGAACATTTTTAAATAATTACAGATTTTTACTCCTCATGTATCCAATAGAAATTTTAATGCTGCTTCAAGAGGTCTTAACATGGAAAATGCGTCAATCACAAAATCAAGACATGAAAATATATTGATTATTTACTTAATACTCGTCCAAACAAAAATGCTCTTTGTTGGTTGAGTCAAATCTTTCTGGTAGTTTTTCATGCATTTTTGAGGAATTCATTACTAACAAAAGCACTTCTCTTTAAGATTTATTCTCCCGTCATCTTTAGTTTGCGGGGCATGAATGCACAATGCATGAAAATGCAATTTGACTTTCACATAACGTAAATTCCACATGCTGATATTGTGATCATGATGAATTGGAAGTACATTGTGCAGCTTTAGACGCAAGCTCTTCCACTTCGAGGCAGTTTCAACAAATATGTGAATCAACCATCACCCGGAAATCATTTCAGCATTTCCTAAAAAGGCACGAAATACAAAGATTGTGAAAAACGGGCAGAGAAAGCTCCTATAAACATTAAAGAATCTAACTGATGAGGAAAAATCTTTATTTACTCTAGATCCTGGAGGCAGTAATGGAAGTTTGATTATTAAAACAGAACATGGCTAATCAACTGAAAAAACAAGGAGGAGAAACACGACTTGAAACAGGACTGTGGCAAACAGATTGGACGGACTTTAGGTTTCCTCTCTTGACTCCATATGACCAAATTGTGTGTGAGAGCAGCAGGAAAGGAGGCAGAGCAGCAGCACTTACCTCCGTCGGTGCAGCTCAATGCGGTTATTCAGAGCCATCACAGCCGATCACTCAGCTGCTCACAAAAAATGACATGTCATTACGCCTTTTCCAGCGTGAGTAATTCAAACAGCTAACTGAATTAGGGAACGGTTGTAATGGCGTCTTGGAACGAGGGATGTGGAGGAGGGAGGAGGGGAGGTTCACTGACACAATAAAGTCAGAAGGAACATCTCTGGGCTTTTTTTTTTTTTTTTTGTACTTTCTGAAACATCCACTTAACCTGTTTTATATCTGCCTTTTAAGTACCGGTGACATGAAATTAGTCACGATTCCCACTCTGACTAAATAAACATGACAAGCAAAGAATGTGAGGCCCGAGACGATGACAGGGTTCAAAAACGGAAAGCATCTGGCAGACGTCGAGCAAAGCGCCGACAGATTCACCGGTGAGAAGAGGAGTCGACGCAGATAAGGCTGTAAATGAAACACGAGGCCTTTCGGCGCTCTTGAGAGGGAAACGACCAAATCGGAGTGCGAGCAAGAGAAGAGAACAGGTGCGTCGCCGACGTCCTGAACACTCGGGTTCAATGCTGGAGTAGTGGAGTGAAGCGTGTTTGTTATGTAGCATGTGACTGACACTCAACCAAAGGGGCCAAACACTGAGGAACTGAAGGCCAGGAAACAAACAACATGCTCAGAGGCATTTCTGAGATTTTATAAAAACACCAAGGTTTTTTTCCAAATATAATCCCACTCACGGTGTTGTTAATATCCTGTCGCTTCAGCCAGCAGACTGTAGTGTTGAGCTACAAGCTTTCCCCACCATATTAAGGGAGCGGTGCGAATCACATCAATCCCCGTGAAGTGTCAGTTTTGAGCTTTTTTGAAGGGATTGAGAAAGATTCTGCCAATTGGTAATCCATTCATGTAATTTGTGATATTTATGGTTCAATCACATTTCTTTAAAGATAACTGAGCTTGTGCTGAGAGGCTCCACTGGTTCCACTGGAGAAAGGTTAGCAATAGGAGGTCCCTGTGCCTTACGAGGGCCCATTACTCAAATGATGTTTGGATAAGTTTCACCATGAATAAGACTGGTTAAACGCAGAGGAATAATTTCCCCAAGGGGATCAATAAAGTGTACTTTCCTGCTCTCTTTTCTTACTCAATGCTCTTCCTGTTGCAACAGTGATTTGAACCTGGGTCCCCCACACTGCAGGTCAAGTCTTAACCCCTCTGTGCTACCAGGGGGACGCTCATTAATCTGCGTAGTGTGAGCACAAAGAACCCTAACAGTACAAACTGGGATCTATCAGTCAAACAAACACGACTGAAATGTAACAAAGAGGCAAAGTTTCTGTCACAGAACTAAAAAAGTAACTATCTCAACACTATAAACATTGTAACTGGTCATTAGAGATCTCATAAGAAAGTGTCTTTAAGAACACTCCAGTCTAGGGTTGAATTCCTGCGTAGGTCATCTGGAGGTTCGGGGATTTGTTCGTTCCCCGGGAAGGAAACTGACAACAGCCAGTTTGTATTTGGTAAGAACATGCAGCTATTTGCTTGACCCTCACTCTAAACCGGTTTTCCATATGGCGGAGACAGACGGGGGTCTGTGAGAGTTTCGCAGTTCTACAGACGTCAGCCTTTTTCGATGGTCTGCTGCCTCACGCTGTCTCACGTGCTGGGTTCAGGTCTGTGTGGCGCCGACGTGCAAGGACAACAAAGTGGAGAAATCACACACACACACACACACACACACGCAGCCAATTCTGCAGCAACAGCAATTTGGAATATTAAGATCGACTTTCCAAACTGACAGAAGATTTATTTGTTTAAAAGATGGCACGTGCTGGAAATTCACAACTCATTCGTCAGTCAAACGCATGATTCTTATTCCAGGAAGTGTCCTTGAACAGTGCTGCTTTTTGCATGTCTCACTCCAGTAAGCGGTGGCTAGACTACACTGTGGTTTAAAAACGCACCGCTCCTTAGAAACAGCCCAAGCAGAGGAGAATAACATTACTTCAGAGCAGGTTGAATAATAAGCCCAAAGCTCCCATTATCATGTTGACCTGTCGGCGTCTCCAGTGTGCCACACTTTGACTACAGAGAACATTTTAACAGGCTGACCCGGGCCCGTAAAGAGAAGGAGAACCGCATGAGAAAGAAAACAAGGAACTTCGAGTGAGGGCTTCACTTCAGCGCGTTCACGTCACCAATGTGAGGAAAAACCCTCGGAGGCGAACCGACGCCGCGCACCATCCATCTTTCTGCAACCTTTCCTGGTATTTTTCGGTGCGAGGAATTCCACGCTGGCGCTCAGAAGGAAATAATTAAACCCAGAAAGTGTGTGTGTCATTTTTTTTATTGTGATTTGGTGTGTGAGCTTAAGCTTTGTCTTCCAGGAGCACTCCTGGCTCCGAGCTGAGGGGAGGACACAAAGTATTAAATGACTGTCTGAACTGCGAGGAGGGGGATCTTTTTACACTCCCAGCATGAAACAGAGCACTCCTAAAACACACAGTCACACACACACACACACACACCCTTAATCAGTCTGGAGCAGAGCAGGAGCCACTCAGCCCTGTGGGTCCTTCAGGACCTCGTGTAAGAGAATGTGTGTGCGTGTGTGTGTGTGTGTGTGTGTGTGTGTGTGTGTGTCTGCACGCACACACACGCACAGTCCATCCCCCGCTCCACTGAAACGCTTCTACCTTGTTCCACAGCTGAACTCTCTCCTCCGCTGTCTGGCAGTCTGTAAAACGTATTGGTCCATTGTAAATGTACTGTAAAACGAGTTCTCCTCCAAGTCTTTAGAAAAACCTCCTTTACAGCCCTGTAATGTTCACGAGAAAAAGACTTTTGATCAGGGCCATCATTTTTACCCGGGAAGGTTAATGGGAAAAACACACTTACCGGTACTCTCATTGTATCGGCTCCATACGACGCACACGAGTACAGTACACACTCACACTGCCTTGACTTCAGGGGACAGAATGACTGAATCATTTTCTCTGATCTGAACCCAGGCAATTACTTGGCAACCCCTAATCCTAACCCGTATGGAACCTCAAAACACTTCCTCGCCCTTCAGGGACCCGGCGTCTGACCACATGAAGAAGACACACCCTGTGGAAACGGCTGTAGATCCATAAATTAACACAAACACACAACACTGCTACTCAATGAAAGATCATTTAGAAGAAAGGCAGCACTAAGGCCCCTTTTATTTGACGTTTCAAGTCGAAAACAAATCGTTTTCAGTATCGCAACAACATGGTAATGTTTTGGAAATTATGCCGGTTTCCATGGAGACTGCAATAACGTTGAAAACGATGTACTTAGCGTGGCAGGCCACAAGTTGGTGTCAATAGTGGAAAAAAAAAAATCAATAGCCAATTATTTTGGAAATTTTTCAGACATTATCGTCAGTTCAACATGCGAGTGGATCATCCTCCAGTGTTAAAATCTTCAGTACAATAGGATTAGAGTATGACAAAATGGGGGAAACAGTACTATTTTCTAGGTGAAGTGAAATCTTTGGTGGTATGCTGAACTCTTTGGTGTTATGTCGTACAGTGGGAGGAGAGCAGAGTCTGCCGTCACACAGACCAACAGAAATACAGCACAGAATGAAACCGCAATCAAAACGGGCTCACGTCTGCACATACTGTTAATGTGTGTGGGATTGATCTTTTCAATGCACTGATCACCAGGAAAGTACAGGAGTATAGATTAGGCGTAATGGCATTCAATAAGTAATCATATCGGTGCTCAGTAACAGCAAGTAAAGGTGAGTACTTGTACTTGTACTTTGAAAAAGTGGTATCACTGCATCCCTAAGCAAAACGATACCAGTGCTGTAGGAAAGATTTAACAGATTCCCACCGAGGCAGAATGTTGGACCACTTATTCTTGCACACTGAAGTACCTCCGCTTCATTGTGCAGGCAAATTTACTTTCTTATCCAAGTTCATTAAACCTTCATGGCTCAGTGTAGTAATAAAATCATCAGACAGCTGAAATCACACCCTTCCCTGAACTAATATCGATGGATATGCCGACTAAACTGTTCTATGTTCAAAAAGTAACATCAATCAGGCAGCATCTAAATATGCTGGCTGCTTTTAATACATTCCTTTTTTACCATTTTTGGCTGATAGCTTACTTTTTCACATCTAAGGTGTTTATCCAATATGAAAAATGATGTTTGTAATGGCATTTGGTCACAGTACAGAAAGAGTCGGCCGTGACACACTTCATCGGATTTGCGTCTCGGCTGTTCGTGTAAAAACGGGTCCCACCTGCAGCTTGGCACGCTGACAAATTGCCGTTCTCAGAAGCAGCTTTGAAACCGCAGTAATTCATGACAGTGTTTGTTCATCCTGTTAATTGTACGACAGCTGCGCTGTGATTTATGGCCTCCTTTAAAAATAATCTCTTTTACCATTACATCAACAGCAATTAGAAACTAATCACTAGTTTTAGACCAGAGCTGCTCAATCACTGCGGGAGTCTTTTATCAGCAGCGTATCGGAGTGTGTGTGACTTTATAACATGCTTGTGAGGAAATGAGCTCCTTCGACTTCATCACAAATAGAACGAATTTGTAATTTCAAGTAAATATATATATACATGTGATTTGCTTGTAAGCCTGGGTATAGCTCACTTTGAAACCCTCAGCAGTGGCTCCCCTGAAAATTTGAGAAAACTATGACGCAAATAAACTTTTTCCCACACATCTTATTTCTATTTTATTCACATCCCAAACTCATTTTCAAAAGCTATGCTGATAAGATAAGTAAGACCCACAACAGCCAGATTAGATAAAAGGCTTTTTTTTCCCTTCAAACTGCCAAATTTTCGAATTAAAAAAAGGTTATGAAGGGAAACAGGGAAACAAAATGTGCATGAAACATTTAAAAGGGCTAAAGCAGCTGAAATGTCTTCCTGCATTTTGAAGTTTATTTTTAAGATTGATACTTGGGCTCAGGACACTGACATTATGCAATCAAACATCACATGGTAACATGCAGCAAACATAAGATTAGACTGTTTGAGGCTGTAATGAGGAACTTTTCCTCTCTCCGCTACCACTAATGTGCATTTTCTTCAATTCTAGTTATTTTGGCCTTTCGTGTTTTAAACTGGTGATGAAAAACTGGAGAGGTATTGAATTGACTTTGCTAACACAGTCTCCATGATTATGTCTTGATAACAACTCAGATTGTAAAACACAAGCCTATAAATCAAAGCCGATCCATGGTTTTCACCTGCTACGGGGTGTCTGGGATATTCAGGAGGGGTGCATTAATGGAGACAATCTGCAGGCCTTTTCCTACAATTCAGTCCTAATTCACCCTAAAAAGAACGAAGTGGGAGAGAAAACACTTTATAGATCAGGGGTGTCCAACTCGTTTTAGTTCAGAGGCCACATACAACCCAATTTAATTTTGAGTTGGCCATAAAATGGTAAAATAGTGCCAAATAACATTCAAATTTTAACTTTTCTTTGTTGTAGTGCACAGTATCCATGATGAAAAAGTCTAGATTTTTCTAAATTTGAACAAATTACTGGACTGGAGCCTCTTGTGAGCCAGTTTTGGCCCGTGGGCCTTATGTTTGACACCCCTGTTATAGATGAAGCCCGGGGTGAAATGGGGGCAGCGTGCTCCACGCTCAGGCGGTGAAATCCGGACTCACCGTTGAGGAAGAGCTCCTCCTGCATTGCTTGTCTGGCGGCAGGAGAGAAGCAGCGTTTCTTCAGCCACTCTGTGTCAAACACGCTGACGTGCTGGTCGGGCCACACAATGGAAACCTGCAGACAGATAAAAGCTTATTGATCCCTGCGGGGCAAAAACTTTTTCTTTTTTCTATTCCAAACTCTTTTTCACCTCCTAATATTTTGTTGCTGCACATCTCTCACCACAAGCTTTCTTTTTTTTTCTTTTCATAACGTGCCTGACAATTTACTGCGTGTGCTGTTTAGTTTTAATGACACTACACGGATATTGGCAGGAGAGAGTCTAGTCCAGACCTCACTTATTAACTCCTTTTCATGATGTGATTCACTAAACTAGGCTTTGGAGCTAATCTTGATGCAGAAAATGCAAAGTGAGCCGGCGAACACGCCGTGCTGGATTTCAGTCAACGGGAGTAAATGTCACACGGCGGCCCTGTCATGTGAAGCAGCAGTCTGTTTATAGCGGCCGAATCTGGTGAAGGACAGAGCTCAGAGGGGTGATTCCTTTGGAGAACTTAAAGGTCAGGCTCAACGTGTGCTTCCGCTAAAATTAGATCATCTGACCTCGCCGACCTCTGCGCTCCCATCACTCACTTTCAAACACTTCTCAAGATGTAGCCCAAAAACTAAAGGCCAGAGCTGCTGGACACAGTTTTCCACAAGGAAGGCAACATTTACACAGAGTATGAAAGCAATCTGAGATATCCAAGTTTTTTTGTTTTTTTTTTTACTTGTTAATTTAACAGTAAATTAACCTGTCATGAAAGAAAAGTCAAAACAAGCAGATCTGGCCTTTGTCAAACACAGGACACATTATGAGATGTGTTTATGGCAAATGAGTGAAATCAGACCCTGGAACTCATTTTATTTCTACATAAACGCCAAACATGAGGTCATGTGAGACAGATCAAAAAAAAAAAAAAAAAAAATAGCATGACAATCCAGAATATTTCCTCCAGGACAGTGAAAGTATGAGTATATCCCAAAAAAAAGTTCACATTTAATGAAAAGAAAGGTGAATTTCATCTACCAGTGTTTCTCTCTAGTGCAGGGGTGACAAACACATCGGTTTACTATAGTTCAATAAATCTATTTCTAAAGTAGAATTTGGCACTCAGAGAGCGCAGACCTCCGCCACAGCTCAAATCAGTCACCAACAACCATAAGAACACCATATATAATCAAACAACATTGTGATCGGGGGTGTGATCAGAGCGGAGCGCTGCGGCGTGCTGTGCCTCTGTCTGTCACCCTGTCACCCTGTCGCCCTCTCTCCCTGTGTGTGTGTGTTTATCTGAAAAGGAAAACCAAAAAGCAACATAATTTATGTTATTTTACTTGATTTTAATTTGAAAATGGACCGGATTCTCTCGTATTTTGCGTTCCCGACTTCCGGTCTGGTGCGATCTGCTCTGTCCAGCTTTATAACTGGCGGTGCACGGCGCGCGGCTCGTGGAGAAAATAGAGAGGAGCAGAGCGGCCGCGGTCCATGGCGCGAGCCGCTACGCACGCGGCGCTGCGCCGCGACTCCTGTATGAACCGTCAGATAGGTTAACAGGGACGCCGATCTGAAAGTCGGTGCGCAGCGCTTCCACTTCCGCGTCGGAAGCGGCACGTCCTGTGTGAACCAGGCATTTGTCGCCCCCTGTCGGCGGGCCTGCCCAACTATGTGAAAGACTCCCTGTCTCTCAATGATAAAGAATCCTTTAAAAAATTCCCGGATCCAGACAGTGACCCGGATCATCACCAAAATTTAATGGATTCTAGGTTAGCCCAAGACCCACCTTTCCACAAAGTTTCATTGCAATCCGTCCATTACTTTTTCCGGAATCTTGCTAACAAACCAACCAACAAAACAACCAACCAACCAACAAACCGACATAATTACAAAATCTCCTGGCGGAGGTAAAAAAGACGATTTCTTTGAAATTTTGACAATTTGCTCAGTGGTTTGGAGGGTTGGACTGGCACCTCTTGCGGTTTGACCTGAGGTTTGACCCCCTTCTGTAGACCAGTATGAAGGAAAGGCTCCTCAGAGCACAGGATTTCCTGTAGGCTATCATCCTCTCCTGCCAGTTATTGATAGATATCTTCTTCTGTTATTGATCCCTCGGCTGTGAGCATCTCTGCTGTTCAGATGTGGGTCTCAGTGTCTCTCTTATGTCTTAAACGTTCACATATTACACAAAATATCTTCATATTTGGGCTCACAGGCTGCATGTGTGACACTTAAAGCAAGAATTCAAATAGGGAGCCTTTTTTTAAATGAATAACAAAGGGTTATAAGAACACATGATGAGAAAACAGAGTTAAACACTGAGCTCACAAAACTTCATTTGCTTATAACTTGATTATAAATACCAAAATGGATTTCAAATGAGATTGTCAAGATGTGCAGTAAGTGCAGCTTTAATTTATGGTTAATCATATCAAAATTGTGTGGGGAATTACAGCTCATCTTATGTGTGAAAGTCTTGTTCCTCTCATTTCGAGTGGTGCGGTTCTGAGCTGAAATGCTGAAATCTGTGCAAATGGCTGAACATTTATGGTCTTAACTATACATTATCATTTCCAAGCTTATTTCACAGGAGTGTAAAGCATCCAGAGCAGTAGTTTGGCCAGACAGGCTAAGTGTTTTTGGATGATAATCCAGAGACCGACATGGTTTTCTAACTTCTTTCAGCATTTTCTCGTTATAAGCTACCAGAGCAGATCATCCTCCTCTAATACAACTTTATCTCCTCTATGCATTAACTGGTAAAGTGAAAACAAATGCTTCCCAAATACTCAATATGGCCATTCAGCGGAGCTGTAAAACTATGCACAGCACAGCAAAGCATAATTACAATGCTTGAGGGAAGTTAATGTTTAACATTAGCGGAGTCTAAAAACAGGTAGTGTGAAATGCACACAGCCTGCTGGAGCCATAATGTAAACATTAATGTTATGCGTTCACCAATTAGCCATAATGTTATGATCCGCTGCCTGATAATTGGGTGGATTCCTCTTCGGCTGCATACTGGATGCACCGTGGACTCCGATATCTTCCTTTTCGAACTTCTGCAGCAGTTTGATTTATGGCACTTTGTTGGATCAGACCACACAAGTCAGGCCCGGGCCACCGGTTCACAGAACTTCCTTCCTTGGATGAATTTTGATAGATATTGACCACTGCAGAGGCAGGATGAGTTTGTAAAAAACATGCATAATGTAACAGCCATAGGAGAAGTTTTTTAGACATTTCCCTGCGCTTTGCACCAGATGGTTTCATTAAAATTGTCTTGACGATAAGATTGTAGCAATTTTCTATCGCAGTTAAATAAAATATAGACATTTTCACACTTAAAAACAAATTCTCTGCAACGAAACAAAAGGGGAAAAAAAACTTCAAAGTTTAAATTTAAAGGTTATTAAGACACCATTTTACCAGTCTGGCCCACTCAAGATTCAGTTCTGGCTGTATGTCTTGACACCCCTGCTCTGTATTGATCGACAGCAGAGATCGTTACCATTTTTGAAGCATACCAGGCCGTATCAAGACCTACTTCATCAACCACATCGGTTCTCACTCAGTTACAGTATTTGAATATGCCATTCATCTGCCAGTGTTCATAATGTTCTGGCCGATGGGTGTTGAAACATTCATATCGTGTGTATGAATGTGTCAGAGTCTGATCACATCAGCAGCCTACCTTGTTGTCATTGGTGACCTCCACAGCATCCACCCCGGTGTGAATATCCAGATCAGTGAGCAGCAGCATGCGGGCCTGGGCGGACTGCAGTGTGCAGCGCGGACACTGGCAGTTGTCTCTGAGCCAGGTGAACGGGTACAGACTGTGGCCTCCGTCCTCCCACTCCACTTCTATTAGCCTCTCTTCATCCAGAGCGCGAGCGTGCCTCACCGAGTGATGGGCCACGGGGAGGGAGGCTGACCCCAGCGTCTGCTGCCCGCGAGCGTGCGCCGCGGTCGGGCACGCGGGTAGCGGAGCGGCAGCCGGGCCGGGCCGGCGACAGGCCCTCAGAGCCCGGCAGGCCGTGGCAGAGGTGCCTCTCTGAAGGGCGGGCAGGGCAAACCGTGCAAATGTGCTCATCCACATTTCTGAACAGGTCCCTCTGGGCGACTTTTATCTCCGGATCAGAAAGGGGGAACAACTCTGCAAGGAGAGAGGCAGGGGGAAAAAAAAGGGGACTTTTAAAGGGTCTTGCACATCAACGTTTCTGTTTATGTGCTTGAAAATGTGCGCAGAATAATAATAACCAGCGTCAAGAGTCTCCTAGTACCAGCCTACGAGGAGTTAAAACCTGTCAATCAATAAATCTACTGAATGAGAAACACAATATGACACTCATTCACTTATTTCAGTCAATTGTTCAATCAATACCAACAAATCAGGTGATCCACATGTTTGATGTGGCACGACTTTGACACAAACTACTTCTCTAACTTCTAGGCCACTACCCCCTAAATCAAAACTTTTATTATCTCTTTTATGATCTAAGTAAAAACTCACTTGAATTAAAAATCTCTTTATAAGTGGTTTGACCAAGACAGCAGAAAAAAAACTTCCTAAACATGGCTCCTCGTGTTTCCACGGCAACACGAGGCTTCCTATGTTGACATGTTTAGTCAAGGAACCATGATACTTTGCAGCCTAATCATGAAGGCGTTATGCTTCCCATGTCAACATGGATAAGGCATTTCCCATGTTGTCACGGATACATTATACTTCCCATGCTCATCAATCACGGGAACATGAAGCGCTAAATATCATCGCCCATTGCACTTTTCATGTTGTCATGGAAACGGGATGCTTCCCCTTTCATTTTGCTCAGTATTCATGGGAATATGGTGGCCTGCCAGCTGACGTGGCCTTTAAACCTGAGCTAAAAAAAATCATAATAACATCCACCTGACATTTTGGTCGACATGCACATTCTTCTCTGCAGCAACAGGTGTGAACGCATCCTTCCTTCATGTACCCACTCTGGGATAATTAGATGCTCTCCCCTGATTCATCAGCCTTACAGCTTCAGAAGGGGCGGAGGGCACCCCGGGGCACCCCTTAGAATCACCCATGTTGATAAGTGCAGTTAAAATCTCATTATGAGCCGAGCGGAGTGTGATTGACCTCATTAGGCGGTGGATGAGCTGGATGTACCGGGAGCCGGGTCTCCTCAGGCTGCGGAGCTCTCAGGAAGAAGCATCCCTCAGCCGGTGGCTCCATTTAGCTCACATCATGCTCCCCCGCCGAACAAAGCCAAGCGTGTGTAAACAAACTAGAGAAAGCGGCCGTGAACTGCAGCCGGCTCCGTGTTGTTCAGTCGCGCTTTAATCTTCCCCCGTGAACTGTGTGTTTACCCCGCTGGAAGCCGCGGCGGCTAGCCGGCGCTAGCGCGCTGCACAGCGGAAACAGCCACCGGCGTGTTGATACTTCCGAACCCGGCTTCAACAACAAAAACACACACATGACCCCTTTCCAGCAGCTCGGTGCCGGGCGGGTCGGTTTGCTCTCGGGCGGGTGTGAAACACCTCCACAAAAAAAATAAGACAGAGAGTGCAGAGAAGTGTCGCGGGGACGCCGTTACCTGTGTTTGTCTTTTCGAACCGGCGCCTCGTCCGCTGCTGTCAGCCTGAAGGGAAAGTAGGTGAAAGGTCGGCGGCACCCGGCGCCGCGTGACATAATCAGCGCGAGCGCGTCAACTTTACTCCACTTTCTACAATCTCAGCTATGAAACTGCCGCCAAATCTCCCAAACTGTCTCGGTGGATGTGTTTACATTGTTCATAGCGACCCCGTCACACAGACCCCTCATGAAACACTCAGCGGTTTGTTTAGGTGCTTTGACCATTATGGTAAGTAGGTCACAGCCTGGCAGGCACAAGCTGTTCTTAAATTTAGATATTATATTTATATACAGGCAAATATTAATAATGGCTAAAGCTATTAAAAATATAAAAGACAAACAAAATAATAATAATAATAATAATAATAATAATAATAATAATAATAATAGAAAAAAATGAACAATCTAACTTAAATAACATCAGAAAAATCATCAAAACCATTGCAAATTATTAAGATATTGAATTTTTCTGTAGTTCAACTGACCTTTTTTGTGAAAGCTACAAGACAGGAGGCTATTTGACATGTTAAGTACAGTTTTAAGACTGGAATCCCATCCTGAAAAGCAGCTGTATTAGATTAGACATGCATTTGGGATCAGATGTATTTCTACTGTTGTCACTGCTTTGGTCAATTTCTCAGAAATGCTACAGTCCTGTTTACTTTATGCTAACAAATTGAGTTAAAGGTACTATTTTCACCAGCGAATAATTTTTCAGTCATGTAATGTAATTTATTCCCATAAATGGTCTATTTTTTTGATTGTTAAAAAAGGACTTAGTTATAAACCTCCCCAGGCTTTCACAAAAAACATAGAATAACTTTGTATTATTATTTGAGGATTTTTCAATTGTATCTTCACCTATAATAAAGCAAAATGTAAGAAATCTAACCACACATAATTAATAATTAGCAATAACAACCAGTATAATATTAAAAATGAGGTTAGGTGGAAAAAATGTGCAAATATCAATCAAAGGAGTGTATTATGAGTAAAAATTATTGGTATCCCAACCAATTACCACTAAACACAGGATGCAGCTGTACTGTGTCTAATGTTAACCAACCAGCTTGACCTGCTTGTGGCCCTGCATGGATAAAACATCATCCAGGAATATTTTGGGGATTTTTCCATCTTTCATTTCTTTCCCCACCCGTTGTAATATTCACACCTTATTGGATAAATGGTGGGAAAGAGTCCCATGTTAGCAACTTGCAAGTGTTTCCTGTATCAGGTTGCAGACAGCTGCAGACAGCTGTGTGATTACAGAGTATGTCGTCTGAGGCTGAAGCTCCACATCCATTAGTTTTCAGTGTAATTACACTGATCACAGACTTCAGCTGACCTCATTTGTTCAATTTTTTTTGTTATTTTTTGCAGTCTTGTGGCGCTTTAGCCTGTTTAGCTCAAAAATTCATACTTTTACTGACTTTTTTGGTGAATAAAATGGAACAAAATGTTCTGACTTCTGTCTGCGAGGTGTCAGGATATTTCTTTCTGCACAATGTCAATCTCACAGAGGGAGACTGGAAGCAAATCAAAATATTCCCAAAGCCCAGAGGATTCACAGGTGGAACAGTGAATGTCAGTGCATGATTTGGTGGAAACCCAGCCAATATCTTTTCAGTATTTTTTGTTTTAGAGTATAAAAAAAAGGAATAATTTGACATATCAGCACTGGTTAGTCTGTTAGAATACACATGCATATATTTCACAAGGAGTCAGACACACTGTATTTCTCCAGATACAAGGGAACAACAAAAGTCTAGAGTTCAAATGACTCCTCAGTGAATTAAAAGTTGAAAAAGCCAGACATTGTTATTATGTTGGAACAGATATTTGGCTAAAATGTGGAACATTTGATGGTTTTGGCTTCTTGTTTTCCTGCATTTCTTTGTATGACTTCAGAGTAAAGTGAATCTCTTGGGGATAAAAGACTGAATTCCTCAACTTCCACCCTGAAAGTGATGCATTCAAAGGAAATGTGTGTTCAGTCATACCTCTTCTGCTCGTCCTCTGCAGACTCAGGAAAGCAGAGCGATAGCGATCTTCAGCGCCAGCTGTGACACCTGCAGACGTCTGACTCCCCCATTTTAAAGCATCATCATGTAATCATTAACACACCCAATTTATATAGCAGAGCACACCTGAGTCTCAAAGGGTAATCTGTGGTTACAACTCAGTCACCTTTGCTACTAGTGGTGGTTCAGTATTTCACAACGACCCATGAAATGACCTCTGGGTTATGTTTCTCAGTGCCGCGATGCAAAACGGGCTCACTGGAGAGGACTGATAAAATGCACATGTGGAACGTCGTAACCAGGTGGAACGTATGCGTGGAGCTATACCATGAAAGCCACATCATAAACCTTGATAGATGACAGAACAGCACAGCACTTTTTTTATTATTATGACTGGAGACGGCTGACGTTGGATAAGATTTGTACAGGTTGCTTGTTTGAAGCCTGTTACAATTTCATGTTTTCACCCCACATAAAGCAAATCATTTGTCCTAACAGGTCGATTTGTACCCAGGTCGCTTTGTATCTGCTGATCAGAGTCATCGATGTGGGTCAGTTTGTGTCTGACACTGTCTGTGGAGACCCACAACGTTTATGCCTGCCGACTGAACCATGCAAACCGCAGGTAAACGTAAATTTCATCATATTGAGGGAAGAAACAGGACACCGCGTTTCTGCCTTGTGGTTCTGGAATGTGAGAGAATGAAGCTGTCAACAACTGAAGTGGAGTTTTGAAACTTCACCTTAGTAAAGATCATTTTTATTTCATATGCATTAAAAAAGTCAAGCTTAAGAAGTGAAGAGTTTTGGTTTTAATTAAAATGCTAAACTAAATTAACTGAGCCTAAAAGGCAAAATATCCCTATTTATACTTAAACTTCAAGGTCATTTTCTTGTTTGTCATGAAACTGTTATGTGCTGGCAGACTCCTTTTAACTACTTTGGGTGAAACCATTTCCACTAATTTGATATGGCAAGTTGATTCTTCTCCTTTTTTTGTCATCAAGGTCTGACGATGGGTCCAGAAACCAGACCAGTTGAGAACTAGTGTTTTAAAATGTGCCTGAATCACATGTGGCAGTGTTAAATTGTGTTTTTAAAACATCCTGTATTTTTAATATATCATAAACATATCTATCAATCTTCTATCCTGCTTGCAGGGTGCAGGACCCAATAACCAGGTAAACACAGAGATGAGGGGATGAAGAAAATTCATAAGAAAATTCTACAAACCTGACTGAAGCAGCTGTTTTTTCTATGAGGCAAGAGTGCTAAGATCCTTTCATAACCTCAAGACCAGAAATAGCCGGTCCTATAAATTATTTAGAAATTGATCTTCCTAAATTAGTCTGAACAGGCGAGAGTTTTGACATCAGATGTCCTTCCTGCTGCAAGCAGGAAACAAAGTCCTACCGAAGAGTCAAGACTGTGCAAAAAGTGTTGTTCAAGGCTGTGCACTTCACTAAATTCTTTGCAATTAAGCAAATTTTAGTTGGGGGGTGGGGGTGGGTGCTTATGAAAGTAAAGGGCAGGGAAGTCAAGCATTTTAATTGAGGGGCCACATTTTAAATGGCAGAGTATCCTTAAATTTTAAAGTTTTCTTTACGATGACTACACTAAATGACTACAATTCCAACCTGAAGTCAATTTTACTAAAAACTTCTGGTGCAAAACACGGTATAATGTCCAGAAACTTCTCCTCTGTATTATGCTTTTTTTTTTTTTTTTTTACAAACTCACCCTGACAGCATGGCAGAAGCCGAGCTTCTTATGTTTGACATCCCCGATGTAGGGCAAAGGTATCAGACGTGTTTATTTAGCCGTATACTATGTGCCCTCTGCATTACATCAGCCCGGGTGTAATCAGCCAGCTCAAAGTATCCACTGTTACATAATTTACGAGTGTGGGAAGTTTTCAATGCGGCGTGGACTTTTGATTCACATAACTCAAAATGCTTCCTCAGCCTAGTGCTTGGTCATTAAAATAGGCCAAAAAACAAACAAACAAGGAGGTATTTAAAAAAAAAAAAAAAAAAAAAAAAAAAAAACACTGGAGCCAAACGCAGGAAATAACAAGCTGTTTGCAAGGCCCACCGCTCCACTTAAATTACCATCTACACAACATCCTCACATCTCTGGCCCTCATAAATACCGAGGAGCTGCTTCTGCCTTCAAGACATGTCTAATTAGCGGGGGCCGGTGTCTGTGTGGTTAATTCACAGCAGACCTCAGAGCCCCGTAAAGCAAACGCGGAGGGGAGCGTTGTAATTTGGGAGCACGTGGCACGGCGTTACGCAGCAGCCATTGTTGTGGCGCTACTGTAACATTGTGAGGTCTCTTAAATACCTAAAAGTCCAGGGAGCCCCTGAATGCATCTCCATGGGGATCCCGAGCGAAACAAGAGGATTCAGTTACCGCAAACTTACCTTAAGTTATGAACAGAAGAAGAAGACAGAGTTCATAGCTCCATCTGTAACTTAACTTTACACACAACCTCTTTATTTGAGAAGACACAACCCAACTCATTAGGCACGTTGTTATACAGTATAATGTGTGAAACAGAGTGCTGCCCGCAGTCTTAATCCATCAAAGTATTACATCTGCAATAGATAAATGTTGCTCTATTTCAAAACTTCATATAAACAAGGAATACAGATTAACCTCTTCAGTAACAAACATACTGGCACTCACAGTATTTACTTTTCAGAAACACACACGTGATAGGATTGCACGACCTACAGTGAAGGCTTTCCCATTAGAGTCCCAACCTTCAGCGGAGAGTTGTGCAAAAAAGTCTGCAGGTCTCCAGAATAAACTGTACGACAGAAAGGTGTCCGCATGTAAACATTTGTGGAAACACATTCATCCGAAGTGAGAGAGAAGAGTCTGAAGCTCTCAGCCACGGTTACATAATCCTCTCAAAGGCTTCATGGATGCATAGAAAAGGTTTTATAAAAATTCATTCATTTAAATGTTTGCATCATGCTCGCAGCACTCGCACAGAATTCAACCGAAAATAAGGATACCGGTGCATAAACACTTTTGTTTTGGCTTCGCATGAATCTTTCTGAAGAAGAACTGAAGAAAGATTGAGTTTTAGAAAAGTTTTTTTCTGGTTCTTGCTTCTTACATGAACTCATATTCAAAACCACACACACACACACACACACACACACACACACACACACACACACACACACACACGCACACAGACACACACACACACATAGAAATCTCTGATGTTAAAACCCACTGCACAAACCCAAAATGACCAGAAGGCATTATTACTATTGAAAAACAATAGTCGTCTTTAAATACTATGATGTGACTATTGTTTCATAACATCTCACAGAGTTCTTAAGGAGCAAGCAGGATTAAATTTTAATCAGTCAGATGATGTACGTGACATTTTTCTCATAATATTTTCCGATTCAACAGTTTTGGGTGCATTACAAATCATAGAGCAGGACTATTTTATGACACTGTTTTTTTTTTTAAATATATATATGATCCTTTGCATCAATGTGATGAAGTACTTTGCTTTTTTAGCATTTAGTTTGGAGGACAAGCCAAAAGAGGCTGGCTTTTCTACTTACTTTATGCTTTAACATTGATTCTTCTGGCTTGTTCCCAGTATTGCGATGCTGTTATTTAAAATGACATCTACTAATGGAGACGGAACACTGAATTTGTGCAGGTTGATATGTTACTGGATAAGCTTGCAGAATATGATGCATTATATTGAGAGACATTTTAGGATGTTTTTCTTCATATATTGCTGTCAGACTTAACACCCTGAACAAACTACATCCGAGTGTTTTCATCTTGGAGACTAAAATCGATGGAAACCGCATTAAATTTATACAATTTAGAAAACAACTTCATTTAAGGACATGGTTAGGGTATTCGGTGCCTGAGTCAGATAATGATACAACCATAAGAAAATTAATGAAACAAACACCAAGACTTGAGTAAATGAACTCTGAATGCATCGTGAGCGACTGATTTACATTAAAAAAATATTCTTTTTCTCAGTGAACAGTCTCCACTTTGAAACTCAGGCTTATTTTTAGGACTGGCTCGAGTCACAATGAGCCCTTTTCCTGGACAAGCTGCGATATGTTTAGACAGTGGGAAGACATTCTTCACTGCACTGAGTAACTCCTCTTTCACTCTCACATGCTCTCATGTCAGTGTTACATTCTGTTTCACTCCTGCAGTCTGCGCTCTCCCCACTCTACCTGCAGGAATCTCTGAACTGAGAAGTTTGAGCTCCTTAAACAGTCATTTTCTTAATGCGTCATCTTCTGTCCCAAACAAATCACAGCAGAGTTTGCTCTGTATGTAAAGTGCCATGAGATGACAATGTTAGGGGTCTGCAAGCAGCGGTGCTCTCTGGAGAGGCTTTGTACAGATTTTTAAAAAAAAATCACATGCAAATAAACTTTAACTTTTCATTTTGTTACAACAGAAAATCTTATTTTGAAATTGCACATCTGACACTGAAGTGAAATCACGTCTATACAGTCATCCCCCAAAACTAAAAAATTGTTGTCATTTTTTCTTGCATATTTATTCATGTATTGGTTTAAGATTCAAAAGTGCATTTTAGAATCAGGGATTTCATGTATTTTTGGAATAAACAATATCATATTCAGCAACATATCGAATGGAATTTGTTGAGAGGCGAAAGTTAGAGGCAAGGTTGCAGGTTCCATCTCCCATCCCCCGTTCATATGTGCAAATGGGCAAAACACTGAACCCCAAATTACTCCCAAAGGACGGCTGAGCACCCTGCAAGCCAGCTGTTCTGGCTGAATGGGAGAGCATGAGTAAAGGAAGCACGTAAAAAGTGCTGTAAAAATGAATAAATTCAGATTTTTTTTTCACAAACCACACCATATATGATTAAAAAAAAAACACTAAAAGAATCATGAGTTGTGAGGTGTTTTTAGAGGATAGGGGAGCATTAATGTCTGTTCTGATGAAAGCTGAAGGTTTGATCTCCCATCTTCTCCAAAGTGAAAACGCTGAACCCCGGCTGGACTAACATGAAGGAGTCTCATCAGGAATCACAACATATATGGCAACAATCTGGGGGACATGAATGTTTGTTCTGATGAAAGCTGGAAGTTTCAGACCTCTGAGATATGCAAACAAAAACCAAAGCGGACTGATAGAATAGCAGACTCCTCCTGATCCTCCCTGATGAGTCACACCTCACCCTGAAAACCAGATTTAAGAAAAGAAGAAGTGGGAGAAGAGCCACGTGCGGCTCCCGCTCAGAACTTCATGTACTCGTTCTTCAGCCTGCTCAGCCTCGTGCCGTGGCTGCGGATGATGAGCGACAGCAGCTCGTGCCTGTCCTTCAGGCCCAGGGAGATGTCCAGGGTCTCCTTCAGGGCGTCCCTGGTGTGCATCACCATGCTGAGGAAGTCGTCGCCGAGCCGGTGCTCCTCCTTCAGCTCGCTCTCCTGGCTCTGCTTGAACTTCACCTCCAGCTCCAGCAGCGACTTCTCCGAGTTGCTGAACGCCTCGGAGATCTGCGCCGTCTCCCGGCGCAGGTACTTCCCGTAGCCGTCCTCCCCGTCCAGGTCGTAGGAGATGCTCTTCCCGATGCCCTCGAGCACGCGGGCCGAGTCCTCGATCTGCCGCTTGATGATGGTGAAGTCGTCCCGGATCACGGCGTCCTGGTCCTCGGCCAGCCCGCACTTCCTCTCGTCGGTCATCTTGAACAGCATCTGGCATTTCTCCGGGTCGTCGTTCTCCTCGTAGTCCCCATCCGGGACGAAGTAGTGATGGAAGGTGCCGTTCGACATCTCTGGATGGAGGGGCCCTTTAAAGAAAGCCCCGCACGTGGGGAAGGAGAGGACCCCCGCGCACAGGAGCACGTGAAGAAGAGACATGACGACAAATTAAAATAATAATCAGAAATGATCAGCTGGATTACTTAATCCAGTCCCAACATCCCACTTTTCGGTTGTTTAAAAGTACAGGCTTGAAGTTGAAAGCTCCTCTGGAAGTTCCCTCAATATCCTCTTTTGTCCCGGCAGATAAAAGTGGCGTTAAATTGCTTTAACAGCTCCACTTTCTGCTCTTTTTTAATCCAGTCCGCCAGCTCCCATCTCAGCAGCGTTAAAGTCTGCCTGGAGTGAAGGAGAGGAAAAAGAGTTCCCCTCTCTCCTTCCCTCCCTCTCTCCCTCTCTCTCTCTCTCTCTCTCTCTCTCCCAGACTTCCACCGGTGCCTCCTAACCAAACGCAACATCTGGATGTTTCTGCTAATAATACCTCTCCTGCTCCTCTCAAATTACAGCCGCTCCGTCACTTTAAAAAGCTGCTTCAGTCTGAGCATGGCGGACAGGAAGCACTCACAGAGCTGCCAGGAGTTCTGCCACAACTTATTACTCAACAGTCCTTTAATTAGTTTTTAGATTAAAAAAAGAGAAAATCTTAATACCTGAATATCCACTGCACTATTAAAAACAGACCCCGACTCTCTAAACCAGACCCAAAGTCCTTAAAGTAGAATCTGAATCTTTAAACCAGACTACTTAAAAACAGATTTCTTCAAACCGGTCCACTGTATGAACAGCAACATTAATCTGGACCCAAGTCTAATTTCTCTGATTAAAACTCAGTTACATAGAAATTTCCAAACTATATTGTTCAACATTTAAGGTTCCCCCTGTAAGGTGGAAATTCTTAAATTAACTCTTGTGGGACTAACTGAAAAATATGTGTTGGGGAAACAAGTTGAAGAAATTTTTTTCTTGTCAACATGATCATTTTGCTTTTTCAGTAAAAACATGCCAATAAAGCCTATTAAAGACCAAACTCATTATCTAAAATGAGCTTTGGCTTCTT
Source organism: Salarias fasciatus (assembly GCF_902148845.1). NCBI lineage: Eukaryota > Metazoa > Chordata > Actinopteri > Blenniiformes > Blenniidae > Salarias > Salarias fasciatus. Next base: position 36,940,270 of record NC_043745.1, on the reverse strand, counting down.
TCAATATTTACCTTTCATATGCAAAGTGGCCATTCTTAGTTTATGTCAGTATTCTCACTGCTTTTCAGTTTATCTTTTAAAGACTGTTAGAGAAAGATAATCCTTTTATGAAAAAGAATGACATACAATAGATTTTATTCACAATTTACTGTATGTCCAGGACTTACAGAGAAATCAAATGTTTTGATTATGAGAATTTGACACGACTACTTTATAAGGACAAAAAAAAAACTTTTTGAATGTAAAACATTTTAATGTATTTTAGTCAAAATGAAGTCATTTCAATATAGAAAGCAGCTGTGTCACACACGAAATTATGTTAAAAAATTATGGAAATATTTAAAAACTTGCAGAATTAATCTTTTTTTTACCATTTACAGGAAGTTATATGCAATAAACAACCAAATCAGGCCCACAAGATGAAATATGCCAGCTGTAGAGAATTGATCAAATTAACTGCAATACGTGGGTTTGACCACCAGGGGCGCAATTTTGTGTGGGTTACGTGGTGAATCAATAAAGGTGATCAGGATTACCAGATGTAAAGATCATTTTGAGAATTTGAGAATTCATTTTGACCATACGTCCTCCTATATTTTTTGCACTAAAACAAAGAGAGATTTAAAGTTCTGGTTATTTGTAAATTATATTATTATTTACTGGTCTGGTCACTGTAAGTGGAGCCTTTTTGACACCTGTAAAATAACACTATATTGTACGATTCAGTACTTTTAGGCAACAGGGTTGAAGAATGTTGTGCTAAAATATGGAGAACAATTTGATCTCATTTTGAAACATTTTTGGGGGGAATTTTCCTTTTTCAAAGGACTTTTCAGGGGTGCTTGAAGTTGTCACTGTGTAAATACAGCATAAATAAAGCTTGATTTGATACAAACATTAAGAAGTCACAAAGAAAAAATGCTTGGACTGACACAAAAAAAGTTATTTTACATTATCCAAAATGTAATTGTTCTTCCACCTGATTTCCAATGACATGTATACGAAGTTATATTAAAAACACTATTTATGTATGACACACACAAACCTAATTATCTTTCAATACACTTAAAAATATTTTCAAAAATCTCACCCTGTAAACTTACACACATGTTCTTTTCATGACCAGCTCTTGCAAATATTTGGCAGTCTTACTTTGAGATCATGTCTAGGGTACTTTATAAAGCCATTGATATTTGTCCTCATGTAGCAATTTTCGGGCTTCCAGAGAATTAGACTAACTTCTCATCAGCACAGCTGGAAGTTGCGGCCTTCACTTCACTGTTGGTGAGACGACATCTTCTTCTTCACTGGAAATCTACCACAGCGCCACCCCGTCAAATATGGGTGAATGAAGTGATGTCCTTTTTGAAAGTCGAAAAAATAAGGTAGTCAAGACAATACAAGCTGAATAAATTTTATCCTAAGTGGCAGCCATTCATTGATCTCTTCAAAACAACTTGACCCCCCCAATCCCTCGATCTCCTTTCTCTTTCTTCCCTTTTTTAATATTTGGATTCAACTTTTTTTTAATTTTGTGTATATTGTATGTATGTATAAATATATTATATTTTTGTGTACATATATATTTTATTTTTTAAAATTTATTTCTATTTTTGTTACTATAAGAAAGCAAAAACAAGTGTTGTATAGGTATGCTTAATACTGTTATATATTTAAAATTGTTCTGAATAATAAACATATGAAACAGAAAAATATTTTCAAAAATCATTTTACTGTAGATTGAGTTTTTTAAGTTCCCATCACGTTCCTCCCAGGAACATTTTGTCATCACACGATGAGATGAAGTTGGCTCCACCGGTCAGTGCTGAAATGTGTTTTTGTGGTTTCTCTGATTATTTCCTCCCACATATCACTCAGTAACTCTTTGCAGAGCAATATATCAGAATATCATTCAAATTTGGTGGCTTCTTCCAACAGCTAACCAAGCAGTCATGCTGGACATACTTGGAGAAGTTGTCAGAAAACAGCTGCAGTGCAGAAACCTGTTCATTAAGCTCCCTTTGACATCGAGCCACCTGTTATTTTCAGTCCTTTACTGGCTTCGGATTTACAGAGGAGTTTCCTTCAAAGGAAGTAGAATTGCATTCATTAGTCACCTGTTGAGTGATGGGAGGTGTCACAGCTCAGACCTATCATTTACAAGGTTTTCTTTCTTTTTTTTTTTTTTCTTTCCCATCCTGGAAACTTTTCAGTTGGAGATAAATGCTGTGAATCAAATGACGTCCTTGTATAAAGACAGTAAGTCATCAACGTCGTGTGCGAGGTATTCTTTTCGGAAAGACGCCGCAGGAGAGGAAGAATCTGCTTCTGAGAAGAAACATGTTTATACTGCATCCAAAGCCACATTTCCACTCGACGGGTGTGTGTGTGTTTCCAGTGGAAAGAGGGGACAGTGCAGCCTCACCTTCTCCTAAAGGACCCTCGCTCCGGTTCTTCTCCACAGTGTGATGGATGACACAGCGTTTTGACGTACATCCAGAAAAACAGGCTTAATTAGAGAAAGCCTTTGTTTGATAGTTTGTTTGGGTCGATCGAATGAAGCCATCAAATAAGATACAAAGATGGAAAGCGGCCGCGTTGCGCAAGCCTTATGTAAGCCGCGGATCTGCAAAGAGAATCACTGTGATTTATAATGTGGACGGATGCCTCAGCGCTCGCCCCGCGTGCCTCTAACCTCCACCACCAGACACACTGACGGAGCTCAACTTGATGTTTCCTGTCGCCACTGTCCTTCTCCCCGTGTCAGCGTTTCTCCCAACTTTCTTTGGACTTTGTCTTTCCCGTCGCCAGCAGTAATGACGTGCATCCACATGTTGTGACAGCCCCTGTCTCTCAGCACTCCTCATTTCTCGCAGGCTGCCTGCAGGTTGAGGTGAACTGAGCCATCTAACCTGATGTCTCTCGGTTATTTAGGCTGGCAACAGTCTGTCTTGTTCCTTCAGAGTCACCATCCACCCTTGTGGCGTGTTTTCTATCTTTGTTTCGGCTGACAGCACCTTCATCCAACACTGTAATCACCTATGATTCATCTCTGACGGGGCTTTTGTCTTGGGTTGAAGTTCCATCACTCATCCGGTGGCTGGCCTGCGACACTGTTCTGCAGAAGGAACAACAGAGGAGGATGTTGCCACATTATGGTGGTGGGGTGTGGCAGTGATGCTGGGGGAGCAGCAGCAGAGGAAACCTAACGATCATGAGAAATTCCAGAAAATGCCATGGGAAAAAACAAACAGCCCAATTCTATCTTCAGCAGAATAACGCCATAATAACCTTTAAATTTAAACTTGAAAGTTTTTTTTTTTTATCAGTGGTGCAGAGTTTACCCTTTGAAAAAGTCACAAAACCAAAACAATTTCTACCAAAAATGACAACAATCAACACAAAGCCACTTTTAAGCCTTGTGGTGCAACACTGGCCCAGTTTACATGGGTGATTTTTCAATCCGATTGAAAACAAAGGTATTAAACGCACGTGTATACATGGACGGCTTACAAAGCGATCCACGATTAATCCTCGTTTACAAGGACCCTGGGTGAAGTGGATTATACCGCGTTCTGTGACATGCGCACAAAGTCTACGCACATAATAGAACAACAATAATAATCAACATTAAAAAATGATACAACAGTGACAATATGAATACACGATGGACAGTAAGATTCAAAGTGTGTCAAACTGTCCAGGTTTGGGGGTATGTTGTCTGGAGGGTAACAGACGCTAAATTGTTAGTAGGAATCTCTCTCTCTGTGTTTGGCCTCTGATGGCCTGGTGACCTGTTCAGGGTGCGACCTGCCTTCAACAGTATAAAAACATTTATGAACATACAGAATATTTTAAAAGTCCTTTTTTATTTTAAACATTTGTGGCTGTTTACAGTCAGGCACACACAACTGCATGCTATTTATATTCAATAAACCTCTGTTATTGCAGCAAAACAAGGTCTTAATTGAGGGCTAAACCCACTGCTCTCCGACAGACGCGCGTTCCAGTCAAAAACTCCAAGATCCTCTTTTGTCAGCAAAGATGTGTTCACTGTTTCCAGGGACCAGTCCAGATAAAGAACAGAGCTTTTACTGCGACAGACTTTTTATTCCACAAAAAGGCGATTTCTCAACACTATACGGTATTACGTGGACAACAGAAAATACGACTGTGGCGAACTCACCCCACGTCCTCGTCCATTCAAATGGCGAGTGAGCCCCGGAGAGTCGACACGCTTCGTGACACACCCACCATCACGGTGCTGCGCATCCCCTGCGCCACGTCAAAATCACCCATATGGCTCCTTCATCTGCTGAAAACTGTTGAATGAAGAAGAATGACAGTATATGTCACAACTCGAAGTGAAAAAAAAAACTTTCAAATTTCGCTAAATTTCTAAAACTTCTAAGCAGTGTTGATTGAAGTCATGACACTTCCTACTTTCCCACTAGGTAGTGTTAAATTCCCAACTCACTCATCCTCACACCTACATTGCTTTATTTTTAAAAGTAGAAAAACTCCACCTTCTCACACAGCACAGAAAAAAAGCCCGTCAACACAACTCGGCGTGCAGAGTGAGCTGCTGAGGTCTGTTTTCTCCTCTGCGTCTGGATATTGGATGAAATTTGAATTTAACAATACACAGCAAAACTTTAGCGCTCTCATTTGTGATGAAGTGCCTCCAACTTTAAGTGCGACTGACCCAGTAGGGATTTGCTCCCAGCTTGGCAAACTGCTTCCCAAACTGAGCCTGACTCAAAGTGATTCAGCAATCAGACTCAAAGTGCTGCCCGATTTTGCAGAAAAGACTTTAATTTAAACTGTTGGCACCAAGGAGGCTGATTTCTGCACTCAACTGTATCATGCGCCTGGAAAACCTCGATTTATACATTAAAGAGAGCACGGTCATTAATGGATCTGCTTATTGATGCAGTTCTAATCAGTGATATGAAAAAGAAAGACTGCACTCGAGCATGGGGAGAATGAAAGAGGAAGTTCAGAACAGAATCTTTAATGGCAAAAAAAAAAAAAAAAAAAAAATGCAAAAAGGGTGCAGAGCAGCCATGAAAAAACAGGCCCAGATCAGAACTGACAGGCAGGCACAACAGGAGTCCCTGGCTCACTAACAAAGCTCTTCTTAACAATATGGCAGCCGCTGCAGCCAGACACACTTCAAACACTGGGATCTACTGTAGACATTTATTGTTCACTTTTTGATTTTCCTTTAGGTTTTAGACTCCATAATTCACATTGAACTTGCATTTTGGTTCGTTCTGTTTCATTGCTGTGCTTCTGTCTGTGCTCTGAGATGTTTGGGTGCAGAGAAAAACTGTTTGAAGTTCAAATTTAAAGGCTATCATGGCACTATTTCACCTGTCTTTTCTGTTATAGATGAAATCGAACTGAAAGTTTCTATCTCTGGTTTTGGGATTTTTCACAGCTTGTTGTAAATGTACCACCTGTTGTAAAGTTTTTGTTTTAGTGTGAAACCAATGACCAACAATCAGTGGTCAATACAATGACAGTGCCTTTGGTTGGAAAATTGAAGTGTGTGGTCGATGAATAAAAGTGAACATGAAAAGAAACATCAATTCCAGGGGCATGAAGCATAAAACCTGCCGGTTCAAACTGTTCTACCATAGTCTATTGTGAAAAATGGGAAAAGAAACATAAAAAATTATTTTTTTTTTTCATTCTACATCAGAAATTGAATATGCAATTTTTCACCTTGATCAGCTTTTGCATGCTGATTTGTCCTTCTGGTGATGACAAATTAGTGAAAAAATCAAAACTGCAAACTGCCTTGTTTTTTAAAAAGTCAGAAAGCATAATTTACGATGCTGTGTTGAAATTGTGTTAAAATCTGTCAAAACCGTACAGGCAAATTTGGAACTGTTACTTCTTCAGCCTTCAGCCTATTGCTCTATTTGGCAAAAAGATCTAGAAGTGAACATAGAACAGGATTCTTGGTTTAAAATAATTTCCACTATGGGATGGTTTACTAGAGAAGCACGAGGAAAGCTCACACATTATAAAATACTTCATCGATTTTATTATACACCTTCACGTCTTTATAAAATGGGCATTCTTCAGAATAATCTTTGTTGGAAATGCAGTAGTCATGAAGGTACATTTCTTCATGCCATGTGGGCTTGTCCTGTAATTAAACCATTTTGGAAAAAAATAATCAAAACAATGGAACAATGGCCGGGAACATCTGTGCCAGAATCTGCACAGCTTTGTCTTTTAGGAGATAGATCATGTTTACACAATGTTTCAAAGGGTGCAGTGGCTTTGGCTTTAACGGGTTTCACCTTGGCTGCTCGAGTTATTCTTCGTGGCTGGAGGAGTCAAGATGGACCTGAGTACCAAGAATGGGTAAAGTCCATGACTGATGTGACTTCATATGAGCTATTGGTGGCAAAACTACAAAACCGGAGAGAGCAATATCTGGAGGTCTGGGATTTGTTTCGGTGTTATTTAAGGGGTCAAATGCATTAAGTCTTGCCTTGTATTCTAATTTTTTTTTTTTTTTTTTTTTTTTTGTGACTGTCAGTGACTGCTACAATCTATAGTCGGTGGTTTGTTTGACCTGTGCTTTTCTTTTTCACTTTTTTTTTGTTTTTTTTTGTTTGTTTTTTTTTTTTGGGACAGGCACTTTCATGTAGTTTAGTTTAGTTTTGTGAAAAATCAAATAAAAATTTGAATAACAAAAAAAAAAAGTCAGAAAGCATAATTTACGATGCTGTGTTGAAATTGTGTTAAAATCTGTCAAAACCGTACAGGCAAATTTGGAACTGTTACTTCTTCAGCCTTCTTATTGCTCTGTCTGTAGCTTCAAACATGTTCAATCATCAATCAATCAATTTATTTTTGTATAGCCCAGTATCACAACAACAGTTGCCTCAGAGGGCTTCAAGATGTTACATTTGTCAGTAAAAGTAAAAACAGTGAATAAGCATAATGGTAATATGTCAATATTTACAGTAACGAGACAGAACGAAGCAACCACCGCCTTCGACCCTCACATCCGGCAAGAAAAAACTCCAAAAACCCAGTGGGAAAAGAAGAAATCTTGGGGAGAACCACAGTATGGAGGGATCCCTCTCCCAGGGACGGACAGCTTTGGCAACAGCTAGCATGAGACAATAAGAAGTAAAGCCTAGGACAATGTTGAGGACAGTTCGTTGGACGGTCCAGCACAAGAACCACGGATCCCAGCAGTAGAACCGAAGCCAGTCCACGGGCAGGACCGACAGGGGTGTCCTCCCGGTCCGGACGGAGCTTGTTCATAGGCCTTCGTAATAGTGGAGTCAGCAACTGAAACTGGAGAAGACTCCCCCTCGAAGGGGGGGACAGCAGGTGAAAAGCAATGAACGGACTAAAGGGAATAACATTCAGACATTAGAGGAGGACAGGGCTCAGTGCACCGTACTTCCCACAGCATTCTAGCTCCTGGGGCAGCTTTGTGGATACTTAACTGTTTAAACTAGTATTTAGTTAGTATAGTTTAGTTTAGTTTAATTTAGTTTGGTTTAGTTTAATTTTGTTTAGTGTAATTTGGTTTGGTTTAGTTTAATTTAATTTAGTTTAGTTTAGTTTAGTTTAGTTTAGTTTGGTTTGGCTTAGTTTGGTTTAGTTTGGTTTACTGTAGTTTGGTTTACTGTAGTTTGGTTTGGTTTACTTTAGTTTGGTTTGTTTTAGTTTAGTTTAGTTTAGTTTAGTTTAGTTTGGTTTACTTTAGTTTGGTTTGGTTTGTTTTAGTTTAGTTTAGTTTAGTTTAGAATCCCTAGCTGACCTGATCATAGGCTGTATCGAAGAGAAACGTCTTGAGCCTAACCTTAAATGTGGAGACTGTGTCTGCCTCTTTGACACCACTTGGAAGCTGGTTCCATAAAAATGGTGCCTGATAGCTAAAGGCTCTTCCACCTAGTGTCCATTTAGAGACTCTAGGAGTCACCAGTAACCCTGCATTTTGAGAGCGAAGTGCTCTGATTGGTTGATAAGGCGTTAAAGCATCTTGGAGATAGGTTGGAGCCATCCCATTTAGGATTTTGTAAGTGAGGAGAAGGATTTTAAATCTAACTCTAAACTCGACTGGAAGCCAGTGAAGAGATTTTAGAACGGGAGTAATGTGTTCACGTCTTCTAGTTCCAGTTAATAATCTGGCGGCTGCATTTTGAACCAACTGAAAGTTTTTTAATACACTTTTTGGGCAGGCTGCGAGAAGGGAGTTGCAGTAGTCCAATCTCGCAGAAACAAATGCATGGATGAGTTTTTCTGCATCGCTTCTAGGTAGAATGTTTCTTATTTTAGCTATGTTGCGCAAGTGGAAATATGCTGTTTTACAAGCCAGGTTGATGTGTGCTTTAAATGAGATATCCTGATCAAATAAGACCCCGAGGTTCCTCACAGTAGAGGAGGAGGATACACTGACGTTATCTAAGGTAATAATCTGTTTGGATAGACACTCTCTCAGTTTATGGGGGCCTAGTATAATGACCTCTGTTTTGCCAGGATTCAGACGGAGATAGTTCGTAGTCATCCAGGTTTTAATTTCTCTGATACAGTCACTGAGTCTGTCTATTTGATTAGTTTGATCAGGTTTCATAGATAAATACAGTTGTGTGTCATCTGCATAGCAATGAAAATTGATATCGTGACTTCTAATTATGTTCCCTAAAGGAAGCATATATAACAGAAATAAAATTGGTCCGAGCACGGACCCTTGAGGAACCCCATAACTGACCTGGGAGCACGGTGAGGACTGTTGGTTAACGTGAACAAATTGGTACCTATTAGATAAATAGGATTTGAACCAGCAGAGGGCTTTTCCTCTGATGCCAACCTCACATTCTAACCTCTGCAGGAGAATATTGTGGTCGATTGTATCAAAAGCTGCACTGAGGTCTAGGAGAACCAGGATTGAGACTAGACCTGCGTCAGCCGCCAATAGCAAGTCATTAGTGACTTTAACTAACGCAGTCTCAGTGCTGTGATAAGCTCTATATCCTGACTGAAATTTCTCAAATAAACTATTGTCCTGTAGGTGGCGGTAAAGCTGTTTAACCACAACTTTTTCCAGGACTTTTGAAATAAAAGGCAGATTTGATATCGGTCTGTAGTTAGCTAGAATATCAGGATCGAGATTAGGTTTTTTCAGCAGTGGTTTGATTACTGCGAATTTAAATGACTGTGGCACATAGCCATTTTCTAGAGAGGTATTTATTATAGTTATGATCGTATTTAAGATAACTGGAAGGATATCTTTGAAAAGCTTAGTTGGAATTGGATCTAGGAGACAGGTTGAGGTTTTAGAAGACATTACAATTGAAGTAATCTCAGCCCCATTTACTAATGAGAAACTATCTAGTATTTCAGGTATTTCAGGTGGAGGCAGTGGCTGGATTCCCTGAGCTTGAGCTGAGGAAAGCGCTTCACTGATTTTACCTCTAATGGTTATGATTTTATCATTAAAGAATTTAAGAAAGTCATGGCAGTTTAAAGATTCTGGGATTACTGGTTCCACTACAGTATGACTGGTTGTCAGTCTGGCTACAGTGTTGAATAGAAACCGAGGGTTATTTTTGTTTATTTCTATTAAACGAGAGTAATATAATGTCTTGGCTTTAAAAAGAATTTGTTTGTAGCTTAGCAAGCTACATTTCCAGGCCTTCAGGGATTGTTCTGATTTAGATTTACGCCACAGTCTTTCTAATTGCCGAGTTTTTTGTTTGAGAACACGGGTTTCAGAATTAAACCATGGAGCAACGCGCCTGGGTCGATTGGTTTTCAGCTGCAACGGGGCCACTACGTCAAGGGCAGATTTTAGTGAGTGCATAGCACTGTCAACAAACTGATCACTATTATCACCACTGGTCAATAAGCTCATTTCTGTGAATTCACAAGATAATGCAGCAAATGCAGGCTGGATCAATTCTTTGTACCGAGCCACAGATTTTTCAGATAATGTCCGTATCAGCTGAATTTTATCTTTTTGAGCACAGTAGTCTTCAATCAAAACCTGAAAAGTAATTAAAAAATGGTCTGAGAGTATGGGGTTCTGAGGGAGAACATTTAGGTCACTGACTTCTATCCCATATGTTAAGACCAGATCCAGGGTGTGCTTGTGACTATGAGTGGATTCATCAACATTTTGAGTGAAACCGATACTATCTAATACTGCAATAAACGCATTACTCAAACTATCACCAGAATCATCCACATGGATGTTAAAGTCACCTATTATAAGGATCTTGTTATGAGTCAATACTATATTGCTTAAAAACTCTGAGAACTCAGTTAAAAAGTCAGAGTAAGGACCAGGAGGTCGATACACAATAATTAATAGCACAGCTTTTTGATTCTTCCAATTTGGACAAGTAAGCGTTAGTATTAAGCTTTCAAAAGAGTTGAATTTAACATTAGTTTTGGGTTTAAGAAGAAGACTGGAGTGGGAAATCACTGCCACACCTCCACCTCGACCTGTTGATCTAGCTGTTTGGAAATTAACATAGGTTGGAGGGGTACATTCATTGAGCCTCACATAATCATCTTGCTGGAGCCAAGTTTCTGTTAGAGCAAGGAGATCAATGTTATTGTCACCGATAAGGTCATTAACTAACAGAGATTTAGTGGAGATTGCTCTAATGTTTAGTAGACCACATTTTATGTATTTCCTACTGGAAAAGTTATTTTGTCTTGTACAGATGTTAAGCTTTTTACCCATTGACTTTTTTTTAATGCTTTGAGCACTTTGGACAGACTCAGTCTCTGTTAGCCTAGGTAAACCTCCATGCTTGACTTGTAAAAATCCGGGAGCAGGATTAGTGACGAGATCAACAAGATCAACAGAGGAGTGTTCTACACGACTGCTCTGCGCCCGGGGCTCATAGCTGGATTGTCAATTTAGAGTTCGAAGCCGATCAGCCATATTGTGAGCTAAAAGGGCTGCACCATCCAAAGTAGGGTGGATGCCGTCCCTGCGGATGAGCCCAGGCTTTCCCCAGAAGGTGCGCCAGTTGTTTAGAAAAATAACTCCGTTTTCCTCACTCCATCTAGACAACCAGCGATTGAATGATGAAAGTCGGCTATACATTTCATCATTGACCAAATTGGGCAGGGGACCAGAGAATATTACGGCATCAGACATCGACTTAGCCAATTCACACACCGAGGCTACTTGTAATTTGAGCACCTCTGATTGTCTCCGCCGGGCATCATTACCGCCTGCGTGAATCACGACTCGACGGAATCTCCTACCTTCCTGTTTTAAAAGCCTAAGGTTCCCCTCGATGTCCCCCACTCTGGCCCCCGGGTAACACCTAACCTTCACCGCTGGCAGCTTCACGTCTCTAACTATAGAGCTGCCAATCACCAGCGTGTCCAGTTCAGCCGGCGTGTCGTCGCTGAGGGGAGAGAACCTATTGCAGACGTGAAGCGGTTCTTGGAGTGCTACGTGGCGGTGCTTAGCACTAGCCTTCCTCCGGACTGTCACAAACCGGTCCTGGTCTTGTCCCGGCTGCTCGGGACACGCTGCGGGGCTAGGCTTGCTAACACTCCTCTCACTGCGGGAACGGGCTGCGAGCCCTGCCGCTACCTCGCTATAGCTAGCGCTGCCCTGCCCTTCACATCTGCGCAGCCGCTCCTCTAACTCGGTTACCCTGGCCTCCAGCGCTGTCAATACACTGCACTTTACGCAAATACCCCTATCGTCAAGGGAGGCAGGGTTCTGACTCAACATACGGCACACTGAGCAGGAAAGAAAAGAAGACAGAGGGGAGGACGCCATAGCGGTCCCGGCGGACCAAGCTAGTTAGCACGCTAAGCTAGTTAGCACGCCGGTGGCGCTAACGGCGGAGAAGAAATGTAATTCACGAGAGATCGCTTGGTCAATCGGGGGCGAAGTAACCCCGGGGGCGTAAATAACCCCGATTTTTGATTGCTTCGTGAATTAACAGTAATAGCAAGAGAGAGACAGCAAGCACTTCAGTCGCTCGCAGGCTTCAGCAAGCTTCACCAACACGGAAAACACTCACCGGAGTGACGTCAGACGCTCAGGTTGCACTCTATTGGAAAAAAATAAAAAATTAAATTCAAATTCAAGTTTTCTCCATGGTGACATAAAACAAAACAATGACTGGGGAACAATCAGACATTATGAAGCTCGTGCAAAACTTAGAGGTTAAATAAAGTGTTTTTATTCACTTTAAAGTCACTTCACGTCTTTACCAACCTCAGACTGCTTTACCTGATTCACACTCAATAAAACCAACTTTCTCTAACTATAAAGCGTTTGTGGCATCAGTTAAAACAACAACAGCTGCACAACAAATGTGCCTAAATGCAGTCTTCAAAGAAACTGTAGCACCGGACATGCCGCTCATCCCACTCTTGCTCCGTGTAAAAGACTAACGAGCTTGTTTGTGTCGTTTCTGGACTCTGACAGCAGCAGTAAAGCCTCCCTGTCGGAGGTGGCCATCAGACCTGCTCTTTTATCATCATGTGAACGCTGTAAATTGAGAAATGGGACCCATCGAAATTTCCCTGCATAAAAGCCTTCAAGAATAATAATAAATACAGCTGGTGCTTCCTCTGAGATTGAGGGGTTTTTTTTTCCAAGTCAAGGTATGTTTGAGGCACATTTTCCAGGATTTGTTCTGACTTGAAGCTGTATAACGTCGTTTCTTATCTGCTTAATGTTTGAGCTTTCCCCCTTGTGTTTCGACAGTGCTGTCTTATATTTTTGGTTTAAGATCTCAATGATCCAACAACTCAGATCAACTCCACTCTCCTCGAACAAAACCCTGCATCAGGTTTTCTTTGCTGCCTCCCTGATCACCTGAGAGGACCAAGAACTGTGAAGAAACGACTGAAAATATTCCTTTTTTTACGAAAACATACCATTCCTGAAAGTATGGTGTGTACAAAGTGAATTCAGTCAAATCAATTTTATTTGCATAGAGCCAAATACAACACCTTTGTGGTGTTTGGCACTATATTTCCTGTAGAACCAGACTCAGAGGTGGAGACTTTCCAGTTTGCTTTTCCAGTTCGAAATGGAGGATAGAATGAGAGAAAATGGACTGATCTACAGACTGAGTTTAAGGGATTCAAACCCTGGTTCTGTCAGGGGGTGAGACAAGCAAAAAAGCAACAAACAGACTGTGTCGTATGCAGGAATTGTAGTATTATTATTGATATGGAGGTATGGCTTTGAGTTTAAAGGGATAACTCATCATTGCTCGGCTTCGTTCTGGTCGGTGCAGGGGGAAAGTTCCTGCAGCTCTCTTCCACATTTAGACATAACGTAAAATCTATGAAACACTTTTTGGCTGCACTTCTTTCAGCATTACTTACTTGAGGCCCCTTATGTCACAGTTTGCTTCAAATTACATCCAGACACCATACTTTGACACACACACACACACACACACACACACAAAAACCCTGTGGCAGTCTGCTGCGTATCCATAAAGCGGAGAAACGATGAGCCAGCGCGGCCTGCGACTGCGGGACGGCGGCACTGACATCATACATCATGCGGACTTTTAAGAGTCTGTTTGTGCAGCGGCTCAGACTCTGTAAAACGTTACACAAAGAGAAATTCCAATATTCTCTCTTATCCTTTTTCATTATCAGTTGTTTCTGCTAGTCAGCACATCTATTGTATTTCCTGACAGATTGTGGGCCAAGGAGGATTTAGATAGTAAAGCTGGGAGACGGCTAAAGCTGAAGATGCATGGGCTTGTCGAAGGAACCTCAGACTATATATCTGGAGAGCTAAAAGTTCCTCATATCTTGTGAAGTCCACGGCACCATCATTTTTTTTCCCCGAGCAGAAAAAAGTCTCCCAGCACTATGAGACTAATGCACAGGGCCAGCGTGATGTTCATTCTCTTCATTCCAGCTGAAAGAGATTTCGGAGAATCAACTCATCTTGTGGTCTGTGTCCAGCTGAGAGTGAGACGTGCAAACGTGTCACAGTCTTTGAAAACTCCACCTGAGCACATAGCACAGGAGCACAACGCAGAGCTTGAACAGCGCTGTGACCGAGGTGACATGTACACAGCGTTTCAAGTGAAAATGAATCCGTTCTGCGTTTTCATTGCAGGAAGGTATTTTGTTTTCACGGCAACACTTTGAGATTGATGCCTGTTTCCATGGAAATGGCAGAAATGCTGAAAATGATGTAATTAGCAGAAAAAGTTTTGGAAAAGTTGCAAAAGTTTTTTTCCCCATTTACTCAGAGCATTTTCAAAAAGTTCCATCTTGGGAGACGATTTCAAAAAGTTGCATTTTGAGCGGATGCAAGAAAATGCTGTGTTGTACTTGGAGCCTGAGGTCAGGCTGATGGAGCAGGTGGGGGTTTTTGGTGCTCTCCGCTGGCAGCAGTCACCCTTAGTGCATGTGTGTGCTGGGAGAATATTATTGATCGCGTAAGGCTGTGGGGTCAGTGGTCGCATAATTTGGGCCTTGTGGGTAGAATCTGGCCAACACAATGGTCCAATTTGATCTTATTATGTAAAACTAAATATTTGTCCAGAAAACAAGCTGCTGTTCACAACATGTCCAATGTAAAGAATTCAGGTCATGACGCACGAACGAGACCCATCAATAAACAGGTAAAGCAATATTACTCGGATATTAGTGACAGAAAACAGAATGGTTCAGTCAGCCTGCACCCTGACCATGTATCTGAATTATGCTTGCACCAGTCAGACACATCCAGAGGCGATGAAAATCAGCCTCTCTTGTAGCATCACGAACAGATCCAAACATCAATCAGGTGCTGAAGACATTCAAAGTTTTTGGGCGATGTAACCTTTGGTGATCCGCTGACTTTTTCTATAATGACGAGGCTGACATTTAAATGAATTAGCCTCTCCCTTTTATCCTGCTCCGTTAGGTCAAACATCTTCCATGGCGGCATTATTGCACCGGCACCTGGAAAATTGATTTGTCAGAACATCTCATCAAATATCGACATGCATAACAACTCGCTCACAATTAACTCCATATGCAAGATCTATTATTACTCCATTGTGGGGTTTCTTTCACTTTCACACACATTTTCTTGACATATCTTGCAGCTCTAATGCCTTTTTAATTCTTACACTCCTAACATTGTTTTTCCTCTAACTACATGGTGTTTACTCTTGCCTAATTCATGCCATTTCCTTTTATTTGTTCGTTCTTCACTCGTCCCCCCCCCCCCACATCAATTCCAGCTGCAGCGCCCGGGCTCACAGTATGTCCCCTGCTCTAATGAAGTTATTTCTTTTCAGTCTGAGATAATGGCCCGAGCACAAATCCATTCTTCTGTTCACTCAATGTCTGTGTCATTACAAAAGTCATTTCAGAATGGCTGGTAATTCCAGGAAAATTGTACAATATCTGTAATGTGCTCTTTTTTGCCGCTGTGCTTTCTCCGGTCTGTGTGCCTCGTGAACTTTTATCCTGAAGTGAGGAAAGAGTGGATCCTCTTTTAATGTCCTCTTGAGTGACGTTCCTAAGCTTTTCTCCATGGGGGAATGTTTACTGCCAGATAAACTTTAACCGTCTAGTGAATTAAACATTGTCTGTGGCAGCTATGCAGGACTTAAACATATTCCTCTTTAGGTCATTTTGTTTGGTTTTCAAGAAAACATGGTTAAGATTTTTAATCATTTCTGAGATGTTTGGTGACTGAAGAAACTTCTGCACGATACGATGTCAGAGTAATTAGCTTTTCTTTGAGGACTATACAAGGAATGTTTTCCTAACAGTTATTGAATCCTCCTGTTGGTGTAGACCACAACTCAAACACGATACATTGAAGTTTGGTGAAGTGGTTGGTACGCTCGCCTCATTTCAAGAAGGTTCTGGGTTTGATGTGCGGCTGGGTGTTTCTAGTGAGGGACTGCCATGTTCTTTCTGTGTCCATGGGGTTTTCACTGGCTTCCTCTCAGGTTGATTGGTGATCCTCAATTCCCTGAAAGTATGAGTGTGTGTAAATGTCTCTATGTGTGTGTCCTGTGATGGACTGTCCAGGATGTAATCAGCATCCTGTGACCCTGGAAGATGAATGGATCGCTGGCTTGTTCGGCTTTTTAACCAACATGTTCTACCCCTTACAACAGCATCATGTTTCCATGACAACTAATATTGATGACATCAGGAGCATCATTTTTCTATGTCAAGTCAGCATGATGACATGGGGAGCATTATGTTTCCATGACAACGCAGCATGATGACATGAGGATTGTTTAGTCTCCATGACAACAGAGCCCGACAGCATGAGGAGCATCCTGTTTCCATGACAACTGATATTAATGACATGGGGAGCATCATGTTTCCATGACAACAGAGAAGGGCCGACTTGAGGAGCACCTTGGTTTTGTGGATTCGACTGACATTCCCCCATGCACCTCGTCAACCTGTGTTTTGTTCTGCTCCATTGTTGCTTGTTTTATTCATTTGACATATTCCACTGAAAGCTTTTTGAAAAGCTCTTCCTCTTCCGGTTTCATAAACACAACATATTCAGCACTGTTTGTTTTTGAAGATATGGGCCAAAATATCCTGGGGGCATTGCACCTGGGTTTACATGAATCAGTTTTGATTACGTCTGATATGTTCACTGAACAAGGCACAAAGAAGCATCAGCATTAGCAGATTTTTATTTATTTATTTTTTTTTTGGATCAGATTTGAGCGCACGAGAGCAAAGGAGGCAGCTGGTGCACACTGGAGCCATTGCTCTGACACCATACCTGCTCTAAGCCACAGTGCAACCACAGGTATTTGGAGACATTGTAATTATTCTCATTTTAGACCATTCACACATCGTAAAATAGAAACAGTGGCTTGATGCCGCTCACTGTTTTTTTTTTATTGAAATCAGATGTTTGGGTGTTTTCTTAAGTTATACCATCCATTTTAAGGTCTGCATGCTCTCCTCTGTCTAAACATTTGAACTGGGTCAACTGGACTTGGTCATGAGATTTGGAAGATGTTTTGCACCTTTTGTAAATGGTTTCATGACATTTTGGTGTTCCCTTAACCAGACTGGCCAGTCCGACTAAATGGTGGGATATTTAAACTCTCTGGGTGTGTCACCCAAGGTCTCTAACGATGGGTCCAGACAGAAACTGACACGCCCCAGAGACAGCTCATCACATTCAGAGAAAGGAAACCTGCCGTATGCCTGACAGTGCAATAATCTTTAACATCATGGCTCAACACAGAAAGGCTAACTGCTCAGCTATGGACTCTATAGACCTCCAGGAACAATCACACTCCTTTGAAGACCACAATGTACACATTTTGGACAAATGTTTTGTATGACACACTCAAAACGTTTAAAGGCTCCTAGTCAGGTGAACAGGAGGAGCTGATGAAGTCCCAGGAGAAAATGGACTGGGAGTCATGACTCTCTGGAGGAAAACATTAGCGTCCATCTACTTGCAGAAGAACCATTTACTACAGTCATGGTGCGCAAGCACGGTAGCAGCATTTCACAGATGTTGGATTTCCCCCAGACAGAGCATTTTAAGTGTTCACACTGGCGATGAACATTAAGAACTTTGGTCAAATAAAGCCCAAACCTCATCCAGTGAGGTTGAGGCTCAGCTTGGAGCATCCTCACTCTGCCTCTCCTTTGCTACTTGACCAGGAAACAAGCAAGTCCTGTTATTACAACGATAAATTAGACAAAAAAATCAAATATGTAGCAGACGTCAGCATACAAATATTAGATTTTATCCCACCTCATGATGATTTGTTTTCCCACTCACCGACACCTCAGACCCATCAGCGCCTGGACACTCATGTCTGCTTCAAATCACTGTCTTCTCCTCTGCTGCCTCTGGTAGACTCCAGCTGCTCTGTTTCAAGCTGGCTCACATCCTTTGACTCATGATGTCTGAAAAAAAGAGACAGGTCTGACTAAGACACAGCGAAGCACGGACTCATCCTGGCACTATGTCCGCACACATGTGTGGCCTGATTGATCTCTGAGAAATGGGGAATACTTCACTGCGCCGGACCTCATGTGAACTTCTCTTTGATGCCAGGAAACAGCTGGATGTAGGACAGGGGGCGTTTCGTCATTATTTCAGTGAAAAACAACTGTAGATGAAAAACATTCAGATTTCAGAGTGTTTGAGAGAAAATTGGTGTTTCTGTTTATTGTAATTTTTAATTTTATTTTCCCAAGGCCATTTAACATTCACTGGCTGACCCTCAAAGGCCAAAACTGGCTCACAATGTATAAAAACCACAACAAAACTCAGTGGACTTGATTTTTTATTTCTTTTGAGGAGCCATTTCAGCATAAATGATTCACTTTTTTTTCCCCATTTCTGTACTTCAAATGTGAACGCTGGATTATGTTACATTAAAATGTAGAATAATTTGGCTATAGCTCCTTTGGCTTTGTTTAAAAACAACACAATCCGCAACATAATATCCCACATAGAAAACTGAAACAACATCAACTCCACAGTCAAATATTGATTTGATGCTGTTCTCATTATGCTTGCTATCTGTCCAGACTGATCTGCATCCGGACACGAGGGGCCGCGATACAATCACCCATTATCTGAGACTCATACAGTGGTGTCATTCGGTGCTCAATCAGCAGAAGCAATGCAATTAGTTTCCAGAAGAGGGGGAAAAAAAAAGGAATCCAAGCTGTTATCAGATTGTCCATGTGCTTATTGGAGCTCCGGCATATAGGCTGGGGTGTCCAACTAATTTCAGCTTAACGACTCAATTTGAGCTTAATTGTTTCGGGCCACTAAGGCCTTGTTTACACAACAGTTTCAAGTGAAAATGGAAAACTTTTTTTTGTGTGTTGGCATGTCTGTTTACACAACAATAGTACTTGGAGCTAGTGAAAAAGCAACTTTTTTGAAAACAGCTCCCAGGGTGGAACTATTTGAAAATGCTCCAAAATCCATGAAGCCTGAGAGAAATGTGGACATTTTGTCAACACCTCCAACTCCATTTCTGTGGAAATGGGGGGGGGGGGGGGGGGGGGGGGGGGGGGGGGGATGCAAAGCTGCTACTGTGCACGTGCACCATGGCTGTGGTAAATAGTTGTTCTGCACATGCCTGAGGAGATGGACAATAAGGATGTTTTCCACCAGAGCGCCATGACTCCCAGGTTATATTCTCCTGGACCTGGTAGTTTTGAGTCACCATTATTAACAATACAACTGTCCATAAGAATGTCAGTCATTGATTAAGTGCATTTTTGTTCTCTTCGTGCATGTGCTCGAATTTTCATAGAAAAACAACCAATCAATCAATGGTTAATTGTCATATTGGCAGGGAAAGGAGAAAACATTTCTTCAGGAAAATAATATATACACGAAACTGAACACACAATCACCCTTTCACCCACACCTATATGGCAACATTAGTCAGAGAATGTAATTTCATATCAATGTAAAGTGAAGAGTAGTTAGAGTGACCAATAGACTAAAGAGCAGAGTGAAAAAGAACAGTGGTCGGGCATTGTTTCCAGCCTTCCATCATTTTCAAAAATGTTGTAAACTCGAAACTTTTCTGAAGTAAAAACACAAAAACAGTCGTTTTTCACTGAAAACGGGGCCTAAAAGCTGATTCTCATTCTGCTGAAAAGCTCACAGACTCCACTGGAGAAGCAGATGGTAAAGAAAACAGTGTAACCACCTAAATTACTGCTGGCAGTTTAACATGTGAAACAGTGAGCTTAGCCAACAGAGGTGAGATGAAGAAATAAATATCCTGACCGAGCATTTTGGATTTCCACTATTGTTCAAATATTAAAGCGCGACATCAGTGACAGACATTAAACTCTTCGACTACAAAACGTCTGGATCTGCCTCGGACTGAAAACGTTTCATTGTGGTTGATCAGCTTCTTCTAAATGAAGCTGCGTCTCCAAATGCTGAAGCAGGAAATACTTTGACATGATAATCAGTGATTGACAGCTTGTGACTTCACCGGCTATGAAATCTTTTAGTGATCGCTTAATTTGCCTCATTTCTAACATCGCACACACTCGCTTCAGGAAGGAGAACAATTTAATGGCAATTACACGACTTTAGCACATCATTTACACCTTATCTCCAGTTACAATGCGTACAGTTATTACCAAACGGCTTCTTTCATTTGCATTTTCATTACATTTGGATTTACACTCCAGCAGGGCAGCAGCTTTATCTGAGGGTGACACTGGCTTATTTTTTTCTCTTTATATGTCTTGTGATGTATGTAACGGAGGAAAAAAATCTGCACTCTGAAATGAATTGGGGAGCGTGCCGAATGGAAACCGGATGCTTGTTGATGGCTCCAGCAGTGGGGCCAACAAACTGTGCCATAATTTAATAAGACAACTGGATTTCATGAAGACAAATCTACTCCATTAAAGGCGGCGTGGAGCACATACCAGACGTTTGGTCGGAAAAACTCCAGAAAGCTCCTGATTACAAGATTTCGGAGCAGTCGTCCTGATCGCCGACTCCCTCAGAGTGATCAGAGGAATTAATGCCCCCTCCTCTCCGCTCAGCAGCCACTTCTGCTATTTAACCACGCAATTAATGGCATAAAAGACGTCGCAACCGAAAGGACTTTCGTATGAAGGGCGATTGAAGCCTGCAGCCTGGTGATGAATCCCTGTCAGATAAATGGATGTCTTTAGTCTTAATAGAGCTCATTTTGCAGCTTAATATCCTCAATTTATCTCCTTATTCTTGTGATTATAGAAGAACGCCAGCGAAGCTTTGGACTCTAATAACAAACACACTAAATAAATAGACAATTTGTTTCTGAGACGTAATGAAAATGTATGCCTTCGCTCTGAATCCTGATAAACTCCAGTCCGTATCATTAATGATACAGACGTCGTAGCGTCGGACGTCAGGAGGAGACTCGAGATGTGACCTTTCCCCCCGCCTCAGACCCACAGGCCGTGACGCCGGGCTGCACCATCATCATAAAATCATAATACCTTGCATATGCAGTCTCGGTACACGTCTCTTTCAGGAGATAATGACTTCAGGGACTTCGCGGTACACAGACTTGGGAAGCATAAATAATGCAGCTCTTTGCTCGTAGCACAGGAAATTTGGAAAAATAAACAGAGACGGCAGCCAGTTTACTCCACACAACTCAATTTTATGATGCAGGGCTGATGAAAACAGTTACTGCCGCGTCTGAGGAGCCAAATCTGCTGATTGCAGTTGCTTTGCTCACTGGCGGGATTGGCATGGGCCTGAGTTTGTGAAGGGTTACTGAGAGTTATCTTCAGTTCCGCTCCCAAGTTCCTATCCTTGAAGTAACTTCAGCTTGATGCTTTTGTGCTTCTTTGGAAGAGTTGTGTGACTAGTCTGCCTGTCACAGAGATTTAAAAGTTTTTATGGGCTCAAATTCCTGCAGATACCGAGACGCTGATATTCCGATGATCTGATAGAGAAAAGTAAAAACAAAATCGACTGGCGATTTCACACTGATCTTTGAGTTAAAGGACACAGGAATCACGATGTACCCTTCAAGTGGATAAGATACACTCAAGGGGAAGTGAAATTAGTAATGTACAAGTTGACATAAACAGTAGTGAGGAAAATCTGCTTTGTCAAGGCAGAAGCTCCTGGTGAGAGTGAAAACCGCACTGCGTAGTCTCCATTCGCTTCTCAGTCGCTCCCAACTCTGTTGTTTAAACAGACCCCCAAAATCAGTGAAAGTTTTCCATTTTCACTTGAAAACGCTGTGCAAATGGGGCCTACATTACTGTCTCCAAATGCATTCTGGGTATAATAACCATGAGCAGCTACGCAGTAGACTCAGAATGTTGGAAATTCTACAGCTGGAAAAACAATGATGATCGCTGAACACAGAATATCTTCATGTAGATTTGGGGGAGGTTTTTGTATTTTGGGATTTCAAGCTGCATTATATTGTAACCATAACCCAAGGGTGTCAAACATAAGGCCCGTGGGGCAAAACCGGCCCAATAAAGGTTCCACTCTGGCCCAATCTCTGCAGCCTTCTGGATGTACCTCGCCTTCACCTCATATCAGCTGGGATAGAACCAGCATAAATGATGAATGGATGGCTCGTCTGTTCGAGACAGTTTTGGGAATGCAATAAAACGTCTTTTGAAGATCGATATATAACCGCTGGAAAAAACAATGCCATAACTCTGAGGGTGCCATTGTTTGTATCGTGCCCAGGATATCCCCTTGCTGTTTTCACTCCATCTTCGACTCTCAGAGAGCAAACCCTTCATCGCCAGAGACAGAGTGTGAATGATTGGAAGTGCTGCTGATGACTTTAACAGTGCCGCTGCAAGCCGACACCGAAACACACCTCTGATCCTCGTAGCGAGACCTGCTGCTTCCAAGCATTATTATTTATATGTTTGGGTCGGCTCCATGTCCTGGTTTGACTTTGCACTCCGGGCTCTTTTTTGCCAAGTTTCCCCTGAAAGTGAAGGAAAGTGCACATTAAAAGCCCATAAAGAGGAGATTATCTTCTGCTGTTCAAACTCAAACTATTGTAAAATGAGAGATTCCTACATGCATCTAAAGCACAGCGGCTGAAACATCGTCACCGATGTCCGTTCTCTGATAAGATTATTCATCTTTTTACTCATTTGTGTAAAACCGTTGCCTATTTAAGACTTTATCATTGAACTGATACAGTTTGAAATGTACGCAAAGCTGAAGTTCTGCATTCGGTTTATAGAGCAGTCAAAGATGTTTTCTGTAATTTCACTTCAATATTGAACCCCTGAAGAATCTCCAAATATTGAAATCTTATTCTTTTAACTAAATTAGCTTGTTTTGGCTTCACTAACTGTGTAAATAAACTGAGGAGGACAATGATTACAGAGCTTCAAGCCTGCAGGTCAGTGGTGTCAAACTGATTTCACTTCATCTAAATGGGACAGCGAGAAGACATCGAAACAGATAAATAATGAGAACTCCGAAAGAGCAGCTGGAAATCCGATCTGCTTCGTGTTCCTTTCATGAACGATGCTGGCGAAAGGCTCGTCACTTTCTTGGCCGGATAACCTCCTCGGGCTTCTTCAACCATGTTGTTTTGTTTATTTTGTTTGGCTTCACCCTCTATGGCCTTCATACAAATACCATCATGCTAAATTCTTCTGCAGCATTAATATCAACCCCCCTACCTGAACCAGGGTTTGAATCCCTACTCACAATCTGTACGTCCGTTCTAGTGTTTTCCATCCTCTTCTGATTCTGTCTCTGATGGTTTCTTAATGTTTCCAGCTCAAGTGGAATTGTTGGGTTTTCTGTGTAAAATAAGATGGCTGTGTTGCATTTGACTCTAAATGGATGACACATGTATTCTTTTTGTCAGTTTTACACTTTGATGTGTCATTCTGAGGGCCGGATTGGACTTCTGTTGGGTAAGAGCTGTCAAATAGTGGACTAATCAAAACAAACTAACAAAAACCAAATGGCATGGCACATTTGCTTTCAGAAACAAAGGCTTGTCTGAATTCACTGGGATGTAAATATGTGGTAAATAGCCACATGGAAGTCCCAGTAAAGGTTACAGCTTTATATTATTCATGTTGTATTCAGTTTGTCTTTGTTATGTCAATTATTTTAATGATTTCAGGTTCCCCTTACAAAGTGCATGACTTTTGTTTTCTCACTGTTTGTCACTGATGCATTTTTTAATACATTGCTTCATAATCCAAATAATAGCGAATGTATTTCTATTTTCTTGTTCTTGTTATTTATTGTACATCTTACCGAAAGAAGCAGAAAGCCTCACTGCGGGGGAAAATGCTGAGCGCACCGCTTAAAGGTCACAATGTAAAAAACATAATGGATGGCCACTAAATCATGGATTCACTATTAAAAGTAGAAAAATTGGAGAAAAAAAATCAAGAAAAATCGCCTTCACCTCGGGTGGAACAGAGACATTTTTTTTCTCATGGGGGCATGAGAAAGAAAAGTTAGTTTGGCCATGAAATTGGATATTTAATCTTAAACTTATCAATATTTCTGGTTTCATGCATTAACCCACACATCGCAATTTCTGAATAATCACACAACATTTGACCGATGTTTCGAGAACGAGCTCAAAGAAGAACAATGAAGACATTAGTCTTCCAGAGTGTGTTTGGGTCTTTTCCTCTGCCTCACCTGGCGTTAATCTCACTGCTCGCCACCGATATGGGCTCACATTAACGTTCTTCTAACCATCCGTTTGGGCCACTCCAGCATGGCGGGGAGCTGTGGCGCATTCCAGCTGGACTGGGACCAGGAACACAGAACACCCCGGGCAGGCTGCCACGCCATTACAAGACCAGCGCAGAGGGACAATTACCCACAGACTCAGATTCACACCTGCCGCCAATTTACAGCCTCCGGTTAACACGGCATTGGATTGTGAGAGGAAGCCGCAATATCGACGCAGGGACGAGCGGAGAACATGCAAACTCTGCTGATATGTGACTGAAAGAGTGAAAGGGAAGGTTTACAACACAGAAGTGAGATCTGCTCTGATGTTTGGGTTCGAGCAGTGGTGAAAAACACGTTTTAGTTCAGCCGCCACATTCAGATCAATTTCATTTTAAGCGAGCTGGGTTGATAAAATAGTGCCGTAAGGAAGTTTAAATTTAAAACTGCAGTTTTTCTTGAGTATATGTGATGAAAATATGTACATCTTGGGCAAAACCAAAGATCGCTATTGAAAATGACTGCAATCTCAGCATAAAGACAATTTTACTGAAAACGTCTGGTGCAAAATACATTGAAATGTAGAAAGAAAACTTTAAGCTGTTGCATGATGCATGATTTTACTGCGTCACTTTCATGGCAGCATCTCAGATTTCTCAGCTCGGGTCTCAGTGTTGAGCACAAGGTAAATTTAACAGTACAGGATCAGAAAGGATAAAGCGAAGAGAGCATTTGAGAGACGAACTAATTCAATTTAAGACACTGCAGCAAATGTTTCTCCAGACTCTGGATTAGATCTTCCCGAGCTCATCAAAACGTGTACAGAAAACTCAGTAATGAAGTCAATGTGAGAGTTGGTGAATGTAGTTATTAGATGAAGTTTCCCTCCGTGCTGCGCTGCGTGGGAGTCGGCAGGAGAAAGACCGCAGAGCTCGGGGAATGGCCTGCTCTCCATGGGGAGAACAATGGGAACAAATGCTGCAGACCACCAGAAAATGTGTTCGCCATCATTCAGCCGGCGATGTGGTTCGGTTTCAGGAGGTTTGGAAAACCCGAGTGCCGATGACGTGCCAATTAAAGCTGATTGAAAAACCAATGTGATGAATTAGGAAATAACAAACACAAGAGAGGCGGCGCATTTATTCCCGATGATTTCAAGCATATTGTCGCACCGAAAGAGAGCTCCATACATCCACGCTGGGGATTTATATAAAGCCTAGACTGGATGTGACAGTTTATAAGCAACACTCTGCCATCTTTGCAAACAATCGGATTAATTCAAAGCGTTGGGCAGATGGGCATTTTTCACAATGCATTAGGTGAAAATGAAAAGATGAGTCAGAATCAACAACACGCGCAGTTTCAAAGAGCCCAGCGGAATCAGGATTGGTTTAACTGAGAAATGATGCATTTAAGCAGAGTGAATCAGTCTGGCAGTGTGTTGGGAGAGCTGATAGGAACCATAGAATCGCTTGGACGCAACAGGGATGACTCACAGCGTATTGTATTCGGGCCTCGGCGCGAATCGGAGCCTTCCTTATGGACAGGCGTGAAAATCGTTCAACCTCCACAATGTCCACATCGGGAAAGCACGTCTAACTTGAGCTGCTCTGACAAAGGCATGCCCTTAAAGGCACACGTAAACAAACAGCAAGGAGGCGGATATCTCTACAACTCCATCAATCACTCCGCCTTCGGTGCCGCGGTCGCAGCAGGCTGGAGCTAATCCCAGCTGACTGACTGTGGCCCCGTTTACACCACCTTTTCACCAGGAAATGGAAAACTTTTGCTGAAAACAACTTTTTGAAACCACGTTTTCTTATTGACCGCTGCTCTTCATGCAGGCCACAGCCTTCGTCAACCTCTAATGCAGATGAGTGTTTTTAGAAAAGTTGAATTTTCCCTCATTTCCACGTAGACAAGATCCGAGCGTTTCCAAAAAGTTGTGTCTTCAGTGGCACCGCTGTCATGCAAACGGGGCCTTATTATATTATACTCAACATCCACACACTGCAAATCCTCTGACAAACTATACACTCACATATTTGACAATGGAGTTTCAGTTCCATCATTTTTATGAGCACTGTTCTATGAGTCTCTGTTCAGGTCAGGCCAAGATGCTTTGCACTAAATGTTAATCAAGAATAAATATTATTTGATTGTTATCCATTAAAAAGAATTAAACTTTAAGCCTGTACAGGTGTCACATATTTGTATTGCACTAAGTGCAAAAATAGCTTTAAATACCTAAAGTAAATCTTGAATATACTCCATAAAGATCAAAAAGCTAAGTACAGCAACAGTTTTTAGAATCTAATGAGGAGGAAATACAGATGATTGTGTTTATATGTAGGTAGTAACGAGTGGAGAATCTATACAGGTACAGCAGCATGAAGCATTTACAGATAAAATAACTTTAATATCCCGGAGATACATAATATAAATAACCTCCACGAACTTTAAGGCAGAAGGAAAAGTCTGTGTGTGTGTCTAGCCTGGAATCATTTTTTAATCAGTGAACTGCTTCCACAAAAACAACCACAATTAATAATAATTATGCCTGAACCAGAAATTTGAACTCAGTCATAACTGCATCATATTTAATTTTGATTTGTTAAATTCAATCCCCCCTGGACATTGAACAGCTTTTTAGCATCCAGAGAGGAGCAAAAGTCTTTGGGCGGGCATTAAACCCTCACCTCTGGCACCTCATTTAACAGCGTGTTTCTTCATTATTGTTCTGAAACAATTTAACAGACTAATAGTTCAGTATTGTGGGATTTTCTCTCTCTCTCTCTCTTTTCTGCCTTCAGCTGAAGAAGTGGATCAGTTCCGGTCTTGTGTGTGTGCATTAAGCAGGGATATGAGATTAGTCCAGTCTAGCAGAAAGTCTTTGGGAAACATAAGCTGACAAACTTTGGCCTAAAGTAAGAAAATAGTAATTATTCAATCCATGCGCAGAGAACAAGTGTCGACTTTCATTCTCCTAAATGTTGTTATAACTTCACTTATTTGTACTAGAATAAAGGCTGCATTGTCCATCCAGCCACCAGTCTTCTACAATCTGACAGTCATGCTCATCTTCTGTGGTGGATTTAGAATAACCAGGGAAGAGAGAACATGCAAACTCTACAGTCAGAGACCTCCTACTGGACTGGAACCATGGCGACCCTCACTTCACTGTCACATAACCACTAAACCACTAAACATGAAAAAATGGGAGAACACGGACAGAGGACCAAGCTGGACTGTTATTATGGAGACTGTCAGCTCGAAAACCAGCTCTCTGCTGAAGCTACAGTGAATCAGTACTTCATTACTGCCAGTAGTCGCTTCTGAAAAGCAATTCAGTTAATTACTAGTTACTGAGAGTAAAAAATAATGATCTCCGTGGAATATCGCTTCTGTGTTGGTTTTGATGGCCTCCTTCAGCGTTGTCCCCTCCACATAATGTGAGCACAGCTGTGTTGCTGTAACACATTAGCCGAGCTGCCACCGCCGTGACTCACTGAACATGATCTGCAAACCTCCAGCAGGATACACAGGCACGATATGAATGCACATATCAGTGAGGATAAACATTCTATTTATCTTTAATATCCTGAAATACTATTTTGAAGACAGGGAAAACAATTAAAAAAAAACCAAATAACAGCCACTGCTGAGTTTTATTGGTCATTCATGTGTTTGCAGAATGGATTAAGTGCAGGTATAATCAGACGGAACTCCATGTGCGCTCAGTGGACTCCTTGTTTGGCCGGAGTCAGCAGAGGGGCGGCGGGAGTCAAGTTATCACTGAAAGTCCCCGAAGAACCTACAACTGGCCTTTAGTGAGGCTAATGCTTTCCCCGCTGCGGCGTGCAGGAGTCTGAGGGATGCAATTACACAACAGCTCTTATTAGCTCGGAGAAGAGGTCACAGATGGTGTGAGGCTGTGCGAAAGAGCTTAAACTCACACCTCTGATTAGCTAACAAGAAGGAAAAGACTCGCTGCTCGCACCGCTAATTAACTTTAATCCCTAAATTACAATTAGTCATTAAGGTGCAATTTGAAGGAAAAGGTTTTATGAGGCACTTACAGGTTTTTTTTTTTTTTCTGGGTTAACACTAGTTTAATTGAGTAATTGTCACTTTGGGCTGACTTTTCTACCACTTAGAGACGATCTTAAAATTGCTCTGACCCAGATCAACATCTTTAAAATGAATCACAACAGGTGTGAGCAGAAATATTGTCACGCCAGCGCTAAAAACTAAAAAAGACAGCAGCAGCCACGTTACGCAGCTCAGTCGTAGCTGTTTATGCTCCGCGCGCCGCTTTCAAACCTCCATTCAAACGCAGCACAATGGAGCTGTTGAGTGCCTGTTGAAACTCCGCCACATGGTCGCTCACTTCAGCGTGAGCGCATGCTTTCCACATGCTGTAAGCAATTTGTGCGGTGGCTGGCAAGGCGGTGGAAGCGGTGCGGTAATCTTTGGATCGTGCTGCTACACGAATGGTGGGTGAGACTCGGCGAGGATCCGAGCGCCAGGCCGCAGGAATCGGCCCCGAGCCGCCGCCGTCTGCCTCTGAATGACACCGCTAATGCCCGCAGTACACTTTCTTCTTCTTCTCTTCAACAATCACACAATCTCTGGGTCAAAACTGACTCACTTTGACTTCTGAAAGTAGTGAAACTAGTTTAAATGTGATTATTTTTACCCTGAAATCAGATGACTTTCCTTAAAATGACAATATGCTGACTTTGTGTGAATGCTTCTGATATGTTTTTTATGCCTAATGTGAAACAGCGCACGCTACTGTATGAAAACAGATGTTTTTCCTTTGCGAATGAGTGAAGCAAAAACATGAAATAATACATTCTCTGTGTTCCGTGAAATATTTATGAGGATTAATCATTTATTTATTTATATCAGATGTCTTAAATTATATCCTGAATTTTTTGCCCGGATCAAATTTGACCTCACTGCACTGCAAAAGCATGAAACGAGAAGAAAACATCAGAATTAACAAGAGAGAAATAGACTTACGCTGGCATTATGCTGGGCTGGATTTTGCAGAGTTTTACAATGGAGGACCGACAGTTAAACTTGGAAGGGGGGAACCTAAAAACAAAGGCTGTCGCTGACTTCTCTTTCCACCATTTGGCCTGCTAGCGAAGGTCGACACGGCAAAGTTTCAGCTGAAAACGCATCTTTTTTGCATTTCAGAAAAGTTTTATATATCCACATTGAAAACGATGTAGGATTACACAGAAAATGTCAGAAACACTGAAAATGATGCGGTTAGCACGCCGGGCCACGGACACATAATCGTCAACTATGGCGAGCAAACAGACATTGGTATGGACAGACCACCGAGCTGAACCGTCAGCTCTGAAACCATTATTGTTATTGTCCATCTACTTGTGCACGTCCAGAAGAACTGTTTACTATGACTGTGGTGCAGTTGTGCAGTAACAGCGTTTCAGAAAAATATCATTTTCTGGTGTCTATACGGAAGCTGTTTCCATGGATACTGAGTCAGAACTTTTTCAAAAACCTTCTACCTCTGCAGTGGTTTTCTAAAACTTGCATTTTCAGAGGCTGTCTTGGAAATGGACGACTAAACCACAGTGAAAGTTTTGGGTTTTCACTTGAAAAACGTCATGTAAACAGGGCCTGAATGGTGCCACTTTAAAATAACAGGAACGGTGAATTCTTCAACAGAAGAACACTGTTATGTAAAGACTGCTGAACGCCAGCGGTAGCCAGGAATGCCCACAGTCACCAGAGAACTGTGGAGCAAGCGAGGGGGAGACTTCTCACAGAACACTGCAGCAGAAATGGGTTGGAAAAAGAAAAATGTGCACCGTGGTTCCTCAAATAAACTTCAAAAAGGAGAGTTGTTAGTCTGCGTAGGTGAGTCAAAATCCTGAATGATCTCATGGCGTGGACGGCTCGGGGGAGGGAGGAGGAGGGGGGGTCACAGAGTCCAGCAGAAAGCCACAAACACACCGGCCCCTCATGAGTCAGCGGACGGACAGACACAGCCGGCGTGTGAGGCCAGACCTCCAGTCCGACGCGTACGCCACGCTTCGTCTGCTTCCTGAGCCAACAAATGGCGAAGATGAGGCCAGAGGGGCGACAGAGTAGCACGACCTTCAAAACCTCATCACGAGTTACTGCCACCTGCACTGAGAGGCTGAGAGCTCTGTGGATTTTACCAAACCATCTTTTTTTTCATCCCTCCTTTAATCTAATCTAATTTAGTGTGTTTTTAACTCAAACTGTCAAACAGCCATTCAGACGACAGTTGTATTGCTACAAGCGTCTCTGTCCTCCATCACTACACCAGGCACATTTCCCTCATTACTGTTGAATTACTTCCATACAGAGGCTCATCAAAACTCTGAGTTCTTACCAAATACTCTTAGTTTAGTCTTTTCTAATGTAGATAATGTGAGGACTTTCCCCATCATGTCTATTCCTCTCTCTAGAGAGCAGGAGTGTCAAACATAAGGTACATGGGCCAAAACGGGCCTGCCAGAGACGCCAATCTGGCCAAACCATCAAGCAAATTTTCAAAATTTCAAAGAGAACATTGATTAAAAAAAAAAAAAAACAGACTTCTGAAGGATTGCTTAATGTTTTTTTTTTTTTAGATATTTCACTGAACCTTTATCTTTGCATCAGAAGGTTTCATTTAAATTGGTTTTATGTTGAGATTGTAGTTACTTTTCAGAAGTCATTTTTTTTGTTTTTGTGAACATTTAGATATGTTCTTCACGTTTACTCTGAGCAACAACTAAGAAAAACTTTAAACGAAGCTTGAGAAAAACTCAAGATGAAATTGTGCTGTATGTGGACCCTGAATTTAAAAACGGACAGTTTCATCCTGTTTCTAGTTTTCCTACAATTTCATTTCTTCTTTCTTCTACAATCTAAAAATAAAATTTTAGGAAAATGAGGAAACTGTTTTGATGCAGACTGTTTTTCAAACAAGTGGGAAAAAGCTGAAGGTTTCAGGTTTTTCCTCAGCACTGAGAATTCTGTTTTCAGTCACAGTGCCAACTGGGAAAAAGTCTTTTAATTGACGTTATTACATAAATATGGAAGCTTAAAAACTAATTCAAAGGGGTTGACTCAGTCGGTTCTTAATACATTAGTCTTGTTAGCCAGATAATTATCAGGGTGTGATGAGCTTTAGGAGACGGAGATGGGACCAAACATCCCCATGGTCTAATTATCCGCTATTCTGCCTGATTATTCTTGATTTTTACTCACGGGGGACACAGTTTCTCCTCCATACATATAGATTAAAGTTAATTTATCAGTTGAAATAAAACACATCGAGTAAATATAAAACTGGCCCACAAGATGCTCCAATCCGACCATGCAAATTGTCAAACATTTCACAGAAAACATTAGCAGAGAAGACAACACAGACCTGAGCTGCCATGAATGCTAGCTACAGTACCTCATTGCCAATGAACATACATAAATCGAAGCAGCCCCCCCCCCCCTTTTTTTTTTCTTTCATTCCACAGTTACATAACATCTTTGGAAAAAAAAAAAAAGCCACTCAAGACAAAAACGTGTAGCCATGCCGATCGGTGCCATTTCCAACTTCTCCCTTGATTTATTTCCATCTGGGCATTTAGCCATTAACCATTAAACACCGACTTTAACATCTGCTTTGCAGCTCCTCTGAGTTTTCCTTTAAAAGTACCCAGATTGCCCACACTGCATTAACTTTGCTTTTATTGAAGGGTCATTCAGCGATTTTCACTGAAGCTCTGTACTTCACTGCTCGCACACTTCTTGATGTTTTCTGCACATTTCATGTGTCGTGGTTTGCTTTATTGATAGTGTGTGTTCTGGTCTTACTCTCTGAATTGCTTAAGTCTTTAGTGTGAAATACGCAGGGAGGAAAAGAAAAACCTTTTTAACAGTCTTGGACGGTGCGTTTAGTGACATGTTGAACAGTTTCCTCAAAGATATTCCAAGGTAACCCCAAACATGAGGGGAGGTTTGTGGCGTATCATGAAACAAAACGTTTGCAATTTTCTCCCCCGACATCGACTCGAAGAATCGCTGAATGCGCAACTCTTTCCATTTGTCACAGGAGCGGAGCATGACTCCAGATCCCCTCGTGAAATTGGGCCTGTGAGACATTTCCTGGACACATTAGGTTACAGCCCGGCATGTCGAAAGAACGGTTATGGGGAGTGATCTAATCAGCCAGCAAATATTCCTCCAAGTTAACATTATTATAGAGGAAGATGAAGAACCCAGTTTCGCCAGTGGCCTTCTCAGCCCACATCGCTGTAAATCTTCAAAAACTGGTGAGCGCGTTAATCTCTCCTGACTTATGACACCTATTAAATGCTGATGTCGGCTCAAACTCACTAAAACTGTGAACGTCTTTAATTCTGTTGGAAGGCAAATGACAAGAGTTTCTTCATGTGTGCAGCAGTAAATGTCACTGTGGGCAAATATTCAGCCTCGTAAAGCTTCAGCCCTGTTTTTGCAGCAATATAAGCCGATTTAAATAAACACAATTATGTGTTTGTTTTGGGTAAGAAAAACTGAAAACTAGATTTTTTTTTTTCTCATTGCTGTTCAATAAATCAGACTTCTTCACAAATTCCTTCCACAGGGGAGCTCATTCAAGATTCTGTTCAAAAAGGTTTTAAAGGGGGAATGATCTAATCCAGGGGTGTAACCAAACCTGTCTGAGGTTTATGCAATAAATGGTGATAAAATGTGTTCTTGATTTCGCTCACGGGTACACGAGAAACCATCTGTCTGTACTCCGCCTTCTTTTCATTCTGTCTCCTCCGAACTACCTGAGCAGTACCAGTCGTAACCCAGGGGGGGGGGGGGGGGGGGGGGGGGGGGGGGGGCAGTGTGGCCAGCAAGTGCAAATATCTGATCAAGAATTTGGGGTTTTTTTTTTTTCATTTCAGGAAAATTTTAAAAATCCAAAAATGCTAACTGGAGTCAGGCGATCGTGAACCTGGAATCAGATCAATTAAAGAAGACTGGATCAAGGTGAAGAGGCACTGAAACCAAGACAGAACAGAGCAAGGCTGAGTTCTCTGTGGATCTACGGTCTAAATTTGTTAGTCTGATTCACAGGAATTCATCAGGCCACAGCTTTGGAAACCATCTGTTAATCTAGTGGGGATCCTCAGTGAAAGTTTGCATACAGAAAACACCCAAGGCGTTAAAGCAAGACGCTCAGCGCTGCAGAAAAGAGCATCAGTAACATCAAGAAATCACAAAATCTCTGGAATTCATTACCCACTGCTCACGAGCCTACTGCATGTAAAAGAGAACAACACTGCATGCTAAAGATTGCCAAAATGCAATTGGAGAATGTTTTGTAGACAAGTGTAGTTGAGACTGACGGGGGGAGAGCGTGCAGCACTCTGTATGGTAGAAAACCAGTGAAGCACGGTGGAGGTAGCATCATGGTCTGGGGCTATTCTGTTGGGCTTGCTCAGTTTGTTTTGATGAGATTGTATGTATTGTGTGGAGATCCTGTTTCTTTGCTTTATTCGTTCTGAATCTAGATTTCTTCGGAAAAATAAAGGAAAAGACTGAACAGGATGGACTCTGTGTCCCCCAGATTCCTCCTGCAGCTCTCTGATGACTCCAAGGCTCAAGAATTATACTTTATCATATTTGATAGGTGCTTGTGTCGGTGCTCGGAATCAGCAGGTAGCTAAAAATCAATACTCCTACTCATTCTTTAAAAAAGGTGATCATTTTTTGTGATACTTCCTTGGTTCATAACAGAGTGAAAACGCATGCATCACTTCTTCCTTTCTAAGTATTGTGTTATGTAAAGTACTTGTAAAACTCCTGTGAATACATGTGAAAAAGTACTTACTTTTATTGGAAATTACAGTGGATGGTTTCTGAGTAGTTTACTTTGTAAGTTCATCCCTCAGGCTGGAATTTGATCCTCTGGAGGGCAGTTTTGTCGAACCTGCTGTAAATCTTCAAAAACTGTTGAAAAGTTCAACTTTTTTTTTGGCTTATGACACCTGAAACTGATTCAACTTTCCTTTGAATGTGAATGCTTTTGAGTTTGAGCATTTCCTTCATTTATTACTGATGTTAATCCTGTATCATAAATGTTTCAGACTGCACACATTTGGAGCTTCTTTTGGATTTATCTTGATTGACAAGTGCATTTCTTTCACATTACCTTGCAGTAAAACCGTGAACAAGAATCCAAAACATCCCTCACTGTCAGTTTGGGACACGGACTTTCAGATAGCGCCAGGACTCGTCTTCACATCAGTCTCATGCATGCTCCTGACAGGGACTGCATTTGGCAATGCTGTTGAGATTTGCATGAATGCCAATGACAACAATTATGCTGGACTCCAGCAAAAAGTAGGAGAAAAAAAAAAAAAGAAGAAATGGAATGTTTCAGTTCCTCAGAAGAGATCGCTGGCAGCAGGAGTGTTAATTCTCACCGACTTGTGACGTCTATGAAATGCAGATTCAGGCCCAAACTTAAGGAAAAGATGAATTTTTCTAATATTGGGGAAGCGGTGGACAGATTTTACACAATAAACAGCAGCAAACTAACCTGCAAACACAGTTTAAGCACCGTCTTCTACCAGTGCAGGTCTGTTTATATCAAAATAGCAAATAATTTATACAAAAGATATAACTAATGTTGTGAAAACAAGTTTTCGTTTCTACGACAACGGTGCTCGGAGCCACTGGAAACACGTTTTGCAAATGGTTCCAAAGATGCAACTCTCTGAAAATGCGCCGACTCCGTCTCCATGGAAACAGGGGAAACAGTTCTTTTGTGCACGCTCACCACAGCTGTAGTAAATAGTCAATGTTTGTGTTCTCTGTGTACATGAAAAAAAAAAAAAACCCAACGGCACCCACTAGTGGCCCTACATGAAAACTACACTGTTTCCATGGAAACAGACATCTTGAATGCAAAACTTTTCTGGAACAAAAACAATACATTTTGACCAGTTGTATAAATGGGGTTTAGATGAAGCTTTTCAATCTGGTCCGCCACAGAAATCAGTGAAAAAAGAACATTTCAAACTAAATGTGTTGAGCGCTTATTTGAAATGTGTTTTCTGTTGGATTGAGAATTCCTCCAATGACTGCTGCCATTATTCATCCACGGAGGTCTCGCAGATGTTCCTGTAACTAACATGCGTAAACAAAATGAAAAAAAAAAAAAATCACTCACTCATAATTCAGGACAGGAGTTTTTCAGCGTGAGCCAGAACTTTCATTCACATCGGTCACTGATTACATTTGGCACTATACCGTTCAGAATCGCATGACAGTAACTCTGTATTCAGCTGGATTTTGACGGAAAAGAACAGGTCATTTCTCAGTATGTTTCATCGTGAAACAACAACTAGAGAAATACATTTACCTGTAGGCAAACATATCCAATTTCACTTTCAGATTAGATAGATAGATAGATAGATAGATAGATAGATAGATAGATAGATAGATAGATAGATAGATAGATATCCAGCAGCTCACACAATATTCTGATTGGTAGCTCCAAGATACAGATAAAGTAGAACAAATAATCAAGCAAATGGTACAATATATACAACTGGAATAAATTCTATACATACAGGATAAAATCGAGATATACAGTAGTCATGTAAACAAAGTAGAGCAAATGAGCACTACAACAATTTAACCAAGGGATTCAAATAAATGAAAGGCAGCGCAGGTCGGCAAGCCAGGTAATAAACACACAGTAATCCTGCATACCACAATACATTTACAAATGAAGTCATTCATCTACAAAATTAACATTCATTCTGTTCGTTAAAATACAAACTTTCATGCTTTTTTTCCCCATTTAGGCTTCCAATAACTGACAAGAGGCTGAGTTTTCTTGCACTTTGACTTGCAATGCAATTTATTATTTAAATCACCCATCCATCCATCCATCCATCCATCCATCCATCCATCCATCCATCCATCCCACTTCTTCATCCTGTGCAGGGTTTTGTTTTGGGCGACAGCAGGACGGACTCTGGGCAGTTAACCACTCTATCACAGGACAAACACACAGAGTCTCACATTCACACCATGGGGCAGTTTAGGGTCACCAAATAACCCCAGACGGATGTTTTTTGGGCAGTTGGGAGGAAACTGTAGAAACCAGAAGAATACATAAATCTTTTTTTTTTTAAACCCACTAATTGTGAATTTGGGATCCATGTTTGCATGCCAGCCCTTTTCCTCACATCAGCCTCACATATACTCTGGATCTTTCAGAAGGTGATTACAATTGGCACTACCATTCGGATCCGCATGTGTGCCAACGACAATAACCTTGTATTATGTTGTATTTCAACAAAGAGCGAAACAAACTTCATGAAATATTAATGTTTTTTACCCCTGAAACCAAACAAAAGCGAGGTTGAATCCAGGATTCACAAGAAACGTGTCTGGTGCTGAAGCCCGGAGCCGTTTCTTTGGAAGAAATGCTTGCAGAGTGATGCAGGAAGCAAAATCTCCACAAGCTGAGAGATATACTGCATTCGCAAAATGTTATTGATTTAATAAAACGCATTCTAAATAACGGGCGTTGGTTTGAGTTGCTCTGACGAGAAGAGACAGTAATGTGTGGAAAGCTGTGCGAAATCTCGCGGATTACATGGAGGGCTTCATCCAAGTGAACCTCTTCCAGCACAGATTGGACGCGCCGAGCGTCCAAGAAGTGTCAAAGTAACAATGGGATAAAAACCCAACAGATTCCTCAGAGCGTCTTTCAAGATACTTTTCTCATAGATTTGAAGTGGACTGCCTGTGATGTATTATCCCGATTTGTGCGCCTGCTCCATTTCTCTGTCTCGCTGTCTGGATTTTTCAGGCCGGCAGATGTTTGGGCTCATGACTGGATGTTGAGGTCATTGCTCCTGAAGGCCCCGGCTTTCCTGTTACGCTCACGCTGGGCCCAAACAGCGCAGCCCCGAATGTAAATTCAGCTAATAACATTTAGAGAGCCGCGCCAAAATGTTTCCATGGAAATAAAATGGCAAAAATGACAAAATCTGCCATATTCATTGTTCTGTCACGAAGTAATGGAGGAGGTGGTTGGAGGGGGAGGAGGGGACATTACCAAGGAATCATCATCATCTCTAATGGGAGGGAAAAAAATAGTGTTCTAGCATTGTCTAAACATGCTTTCTATTTTCATTTCATACCTGTAATGCAGGGGCGTCGAACATAAGAGGCTTTTTTTTTTTGGGGGGGGGGGGGGGGGCATTTCACTTTATTTTGCACCAGAAGGCTTCAGTAAAACTGTCTTCAGCAGTTTCCAGCAGTTATCGTTTTTTTCGTTCTTTTTTTCGTTCTTTTCCCTGAATACAGACATTTTCCTCACGTACACTCTGCACCACAGGAAGTAACGGGGCCACCCTGACCAGCATGAACTCCTGCTGTAGTACGAACTACTCTTCTGATCACATGAGCCAGGGAACCGTCACCAGTTCCCTTCTTTTCCTTTCTTGGACCACTTTCAATACTGAGTCACTGGTGAAGAACACCCCACAGGAGAGGCTGCGTTGGAGATGGTCCGACCCAGTCATCCCATTATTAACAATCACTGCAGGACCTGCTGAAGTCCTCATGTTTTATCCCCCCTCCTTTCAGCTCAGTCACAAATTTCAGTGCCAAACAAAGTCATGGTGCCATGATGAAGAAATAATCCGTGTTA
The DNA here is from genome assembly GCF_902148845.1 of Salarias fasciatus. Taxonomy (NCBI): domain Eukaryota; kingdom Metazoa; phylum Chordata; class Actinopteri; order Blenniiformes; family Blenniidae; genus Salarias; species Salarias fasciatus. The sequence goes on along the minus strand of NC_043745.1, from coordinate 36,902,357 downwards.
TTCGCAGCACCTTCCAGTGGTTATAATGTTAAACCTGACCGGAGTATAGCAGCAATAACTCAATTGACAGTACTCTAAAACTGTGTCCAAAATGTTTTCCAACTAAAGTGACGCGATAATAAAGACAAACTCTCAGTGAAACAATCCTGTCCCGCTTTTGAGCGAATGTATTTAATTGGATTGGGATGTGGGACTCTGCAGGTCACTGGAGGAAACCGAACACATTGTCATTTTCTTGAAGCCATTTAGAGGATTTGACATGCACTGGTGTGAAAGCAGCACGAGGTGATGAAACTGCTGCTCACACAGAGACGCTGTTGCACGCTCTCACTCGAATCCTTGGCAGGATTTGTTGGAGTGACCCGCCGCCGCCGCCGCCGCCACACAGAGCGACGACACTCTCTTCTGCGTTGGAGTCGTGTCAAACACGAACAGACCAAACCTTACAGAAGTGGCATCTGGTAGTTTTGCTTTGAATTTAATTAGCAGATAACTGGAGGGTTTTCTCGGGCTGGAACAATGGGATTCTGGACCGCAGAGCCTTTCTCACATCACTGATTTGTCTTTTTGTTTTCCTCATAGGATATGATAATTGAATCCTCAGAAAGTGGAACAAAGGTAGCCTTGTGCGCACATTAGAGACAGAAGAGTGCTGCGTTCAAGGCTCCACAAATCATAGATAGTCAAAGCTTTTTGCCATCATATTGTCTACATTGTACAAACTGCGTGTTCAGTCTTATTTTCCTGTCAACAGTGACAGCATTAGTGCTTCTCGTGAGAAGGACTCATCGACCAGGAGTCGCATTTCTCAAAGAAGGAAGAATCTTTCCACCATCTTTCATCTGAATCTGGTAAATTAAAGGACCTGTATCATGCTTTTTTAGCTCGTCCAAACCATATTATTGGCATTAACATGGTAATAGTTTATTTTTGGCGAAAGGAAAAGTCATTTTGTGTGAA